>NC_036870.1:6898302-6910530 GCF_002910315.2 Salvelinus sp. IW2-2015
ACACACACACACACACACACACACACACACACACACACACACACACACACACACACGTGCTGGCGGAGTGATCCCAGGAAAATAACCTGTCCCTCAACGTCAATAAAAAGGAAGGATCTTATTGTGGACTACAGGAGACAGAAGAGGGAGCATGCCTACATCGTCATCGACGCGGACGCAGTAGATAGGATCAAAAGCTTGAAGTTCCTTGGCGTACACATCACTGATGACCTGAAAATGGTATCACCACACCGACACTGTGGTGAAGAAGTGCAACAGCGCCTCTACAACCTGCTGCGGCTGAAGAAATTTGGCATGGCCCCTAAGACACTCATGAACTTCTACAGATGCACCATTGAGAGCATCCTGTTGGGAATATATCACCACCTAAGATTTTACTGAGTTACAGTTCATATAAGGAAATCAGTCAATTGAAATAAATAAATTAGGCTCTAATCTCTGGATTTCGCATGACTGGGAATATAGATATGCATCTTTTGGTCACATATATCTTTAAAAAAAAAAGTAAAGTAGGGACGTGGATCAGAACCAGTCGGTATCTGGGGTGACCATCATTTGCTTCATGCAGTGCGACACATCTCTATCGCATAGAATTGATCTGGTTGTTGATTGTGGCCAGAGGAACGTTGTCCCACTCCTCTTCCATGGCTGTGTGAAGTTGCTGAATATTGGCGGGAACTAGAACATGCTGTCATTCACATCCCAAACATGCTCAATGGGTGACATGTCTGGTGAGTATGCAGGCCATGGAAGAACTGGGACACTTTCAGCTTCTAAGAATTGTGTACAGATCCTTGCGACATGGTGCCGTGCATTATCATGCTGAAACATGAGGTGATGGTGACGGATGAATGGCACGACAATGGGCCTCAGGATATCATCACGGAATCTCTGTGCATTCAAATTGCCATCGACAAAATGTAATTGTGTTTGTTGTCCACAGCTTATGCCTGCCCATACCGTAACCCCACCGCAACCATGGGGCACTCTGTTCACGCCGTTGACAAACCGCTCACCCACACAATGCCATACATGTCTGCGGTTGTGAGGCCGGTTGGACGTACGGCCAAATTCTCTAAAATGATGTTGGAGGCTGCTTATGGTAGAGAAATTAACATTCAATTCTCTGGCAACAGCTCTGGTGTACATTCCTGCAGTCAGCATACCTATTGCACACTCCCTCAAAACTTTAGACATTTGTGGCATTGTGTTGTGTGACAAACTGCACATTTTAGAGTGGCATTTCACTGTCACCAGCACAAGGTGCACCTGTGTAATGATCATGCTGTTTAATCAGCTTTTTGATATGCCAAACCTTTCAGGTGGGTAGATTATCTTGGCAAAGGAAAAATGCTCACTAACGAGGATGTAAAAAAAATTGTGCACAAAATGTAAGAGAAATAAGCTTTTTGAGTGGATGGAACATTTCTGGGAACTTTTATTTCAGCTCATGAAATATGGGACCAACACTTTACATGTTGCGTTTATATTTTTGTTCAGTGTAGTTTCTCTTGTGTAAATTCCCCCGGTGTACATATGTATAGATTGCATTTTGATACTGCTACAGTGCTATTTGAGTTGTTAATTGGATTTGTCCGTCAGTTCTTGATTTCTTTCCTCTTTTCTTTTTTACATTAGAATTGTTTGACATTTGACTGCATTGTTAGGAGCTAGTAACAGAAGAATTTCATTGCACTGCTAAAACGCCATCTAAAATGTGTACGGCGACAAATAAACTTTGATTTAGAACATGTTCTAACTGAAATGTTGGGACCGCTATAACTTTTTTAAACTCTTTTTTCCCCTCTA
Organism: Salvelinus sp. IW2-2015; assembly: GCF_002910315.2. NCBI lineage: Eukaryota > Metazoa > Chordata > Actinopteri > Salmoniformes > Salmonidae > Salvelinus > Salvelinus sp. IW2-2015. The sequence goes on from NC_036870.1 coordinate 6,900,133, forward strand.
TGCTGTCTGAAGGGTAAGGTGGAGGAAGGCTTTGCGGTCTCAGGAAGAACACGAATACCCACACACACACTTTTTGCTTGTTCTTACATTTTAATAGCAATGCATTAATCACTAAGAGATTTTAAAATCAGGCTTAAATTCAGCAGCATTCCAACAGCCGTTTTGCAGGTATTTATTTTCCTACGGCAGTATTTTGACCCCGGCTGCACCTGTGGATGTTTTTGTGTGGATGTACTACAGTACTTTTGAATTGGGGCCCGACTGTCTGCCTCCACATTCCACACAGGTCTCTCCATTCTCACAGAAACCAGCTCTGGTACCCCGTGCACAGCTGTTCCTAGGTGTACGTGCAGAGTTCCCAATGCAACTTTAGATTCAGAGTTACAGGGCAACACCATCCATTGGGTTCTGCCATGACGACATTTGAAACCGCCACCGCTGTAGCTAAACATACTGGGATGTATAGTTCCCATAAGATAATACATTTTGCCGGCGTTACTGAAGTACAATCTCCGGTACTTTGGCGACTAAAAAAGTATTTTTTAAACCTCCTGCTTTGGGCTGATGTGTCAATGTGTAGTTTACACATGCATCATCTATGAGCGGAATTACCATTTTACCTCAATTAGCCACGAAATCCTTCATTTGAAAAGAAACTGTTTTCTTGAAGCTGTGCGGTGCAATTTTCCCTACATTTCCCCCCAAGTGGGCCAGCCCCCTAGCAATTCGAGTTCTAGCCAATGAGTTTCCGCCCTGCACATTTGAGTGACAGCTAGCAAGTGGCCTGCCCAGCGTTATCCAATGAGGTTACAGGGCGGGCCCAATGGCTCAGTGGACGCAGCAGAGAGAGAGCAATGACATGGGGCACATATTATTATTATTTACCATTATTTTACCAGGTAAGTTGACTGAGAACACGTTCTCATTTGCAGCAACGACCTGGGGAATAGTTACAGGGGAGAGGAGGGGGATGAATGAGCCAATTGTAAACATATCATCTATTTCGGGGACCACTTTTGGCTCGCGATTGCTACATTCAAATCTACTGGCTAATAAGTATATTATAGGGAGTGCCTCCTATAATGGAGGTATTCATCACCGGCCAAAATTGTCCATTTTAATTACAGGTAAAGAAATGTTGGTTTGATAGATCTCTTTTGAAAGTGTTGCCCTCATGTGGTGAACACCTATCATTGCCCATGGGTAAAACTATAATGTACGGGGCGCAGTATGCTAATCAAGCTATGTCCTCAAATGTGCATTTGTTGTCAATTGTTGACTTTTCTTGAAAGTCTACCTTTGGCATGTTTCTGATTATTGCTTCCATCCTGGTATTCATGAAAGAAAATMGAATGTCATCGAAAATCTAAGTGGGTTCGTAGACAAAGAATGGATGGCGCCAATGACAGCACCAGATGACACAGTGTCAGCAGACATTTGGCCCTGTAGCAAGGTGGCCTCTGAGTCCGAAACACTTTATAGGTGATCATTGAGGGTTATTCCCTTTAGTTTAGCTTTCACCTAGTGTTAACATGTCTGGCCATCAGAGCTCCAATCTCATACAAGAGGTGGAGGTTTTGTCTATTGGTAGATTATGGACAGGACTTCCTGGTTCATAAAAAGAGATGTTGGACAGAGTGCAACATACTCGACCATCGAGGACCTCTATACCAGGCGGTGTCAGAGGAATGCCCCCAAAGATTGTCAGACTCCAGTCACCAAAGTCATAGACTGTTCTCTCTGCTACCGCATGGCAAGCGGTACCGGAGCGCCAAGTCTAGGTCCAAAAGGCTCCTTAACAGCTTCTACCTCCCTTTATTTTTACACTGCTGCTACTCGCTGTTCATTATCTATGCATAGTCACTTCACCCCTACCTACATGTACAAATTACCTCGACTAATCTGTACCCCTGCACACTGACTCGGTACCGGTACCCCCTGTATATAGCCTCATTATTGTCATTTTATTGTGTTACTTTTTTTATTTGTATATTTTCTTAACTGCATTGTTGGTTAAGGGTTTGTAAGTAAGCATTTCACGGTAAAGTTGTATTCGGCACATTTGACCCCAAAAATTATTTGATTTGATTACAGCAGAGGCTAGCAAACCATTTTGTGTCCTGTGTGACTTTCTAGAAACTGCCTACATTAACACAAGCTGATTCTTTCTATGTTTCACCCTTATATACAGTATAGCGATGTCTCTTAGTGATATTGTCATAAGTAAGTGGACCACTGCATTCTTAACTCAACCATATGTATATGCCACCATCTTGTGGGGCAGCAGGAAACAACAGCAGATATGTTTATGTTTATTTAACCTTCATTTAACTAGGTAAGTCAGTTAAGAACAAATTCTTATTTTACAATGAAGTCCTACCCCGGCCAAACCCTCCCCTAACCCGGCCAATTGGCCCTTTGGGACTCCCGATCACGGCCGGTTGGGATCAAACCAGGGTCTGTAGTGACACCTCTAGCACTGAGATGCAGTGCCTTAGACCGCTGCACCACTTGGGAGCTGGGAAAGACAATGGGAAAGACAACAACAAACAGACAACACTACTTATAGAAGGGATATTCAACTGGTGGCCCGCGGGCCAGATCCGGCCCGTTTATTAATTTCTACTGGCCCTTTGATAAATTCTGAACATTAATAAAAGATCTGCAAAAAAACACTATGGTCCTGGTCTACACTGAGTGTACAAAACATTAGCTCTCTCCATGACATAGACTGACCAGGTGAGTCCAGGTGAAAGCTATGATCCTGTATTGATGTCACCTGTTAAATCCACTTCAATCAGTGTAGATGAAGGGGAGGAGACAGGTTAAAGGATTGTTAAACCTACGAGACAATTGAGACATGGCTTGTGTATGTATGCCATTCAGAGGGTGAATGGGCAAGAGAAAACGTTTAAGTAYCTTTGAATGGGGTATGGTAGTAGGTGCCAGGCGCACTGGTTTAAGTGTGTTAAGAACTGCAACGCTGATGGGTTTTTCACCCTCAACAGTTTCCCATGTGGTTTTTAGAGGCTTCAAGAGCCTATGCGGCATGTTTGACTAACTTTTTTATTTAGATTTGACTTTTTTTTTTTCAGAGGGGGGTTAAAGGTAAAAACATTTTTTTTTAAAGAAATGCATATATACAAAAATAACCCTGACGCATTCCCCATCCCTTCCCATCCTACACAGCAACCAAAGTTGCTTTTCAGTCCCCCTCCCACCCCTCCATCTCCACTTAAATTCCCCCCCATATCACCCCTCGACCTTGAAAGAAACAAATGTATGACAAATAAAAAACTGAAAGAAAACATTTGACATAATTATTCAGACCCTTTACTTTGTTGAAGCACCTTTGGATGCGATTGCAGCTTGGTCTTCTTGGGTGTGACGCTACAAGCTTGGCACACCTGTATTTGGGGAGTTTCTCCCAGTCTTCTCTGCATATCCTCTCAAGCGCAGTCAGGCATTTTCAGGTCTCTCCAGAGATGTTCTATCAGGTTCAAGTCCGGGCTCTGGCTGAGCCACTCAAGGACATTCAGAGACTTGTCCTGAAGCCACTCCTGTGTTGTCTTGGTTGTGCGTTTAGGGTTGTTGTCCTGTTGGAAGGTGAACCTTCACCCCAACCTTCACCCCAGTTCTTCCAGGCGTGACGCGTGGCATTCATGCAAAAGAGTTCAATCTTGGTTTCATCAGACCAGAGAATCTTGTTTCTCATGGTCTGAGTCTTTAGGGACCTTTTGGCAAACCCCCAAGCGGGCTGTCATGTGCCTTTTACTGAGCAGTGGCTTCCGTCTGGCCATAAAGGCCTGATTGGTGGAGTGCTGTAGAGATGGGAGAACCTTCCAGAAGGACAACCATCTCCACAAAGGAACTCTGGAGCTCTGTTCTTGGTCACCTCCCTGACCATGGCCCTTCTCCCCCGATTGCTCAGTTTGGCCGAGCGGCCAGCACTAGGAAGAGTCTTGGTGGTTCCAAACTTCTTCCATTTAAGAATGATGTGTTCTTGGGGACCTTTAATGCTGCAGAAATGTTTTGGTACCTTACCCCACACAATCCTGTCTCGGAGCTCAACGGACAATTCCTTCAACCTCATGGCTTATGCTCTGACATGCACGGTCATCTGTGGGACCTTATATACAGGTGTATGCCTTTCCAAATCATGTCCAATCAATTGAATTTACCAATCAAGTTGTAGAAACATCTCAAGGACGATCAATGGAAACAGGATGCACCTGAGCTCAATTTTGAGTCTCATAGCAGAGTCTGAATTCTTATGTAAATAAGTTTATTATTTGCAAACATTTTCAAAAAAAAAAAAAATCTTCACTTTGTCATTATGGGGTACTGTGTGTAGATTGTTGTAGATTGATGAGAAAATAAGGCTGTAATGTAACAAAATGTGGAAGTCAAGGGGTGTGAATTAGAGGTCGACCGATTATGATTTTTCAACGCCGATACCGATTATTGGAGGACCAAAAAAAGGTATCGGCCTCATTTTTTGTTGTTGTTGTAATAATGTAATAATAATTACAACAATACTGAATGAACACTTATTTTAACTTAATATAATACATCAATAAAATCTATTTAGCCTCAAATAAATAACGAAACATGTTCAATTTGGTTTAAATAATGCAAAAACAAAGTGTTGGAGAAGAAAGTAAAAGTGCAATATGTGCCATGTAAGGAAGCTAACGTTTAAGTTCCTTGCTCAGAACATGAGAACATATGAAAGCTGGTGGTTCCTTTTAACATGAGTCTTCAATATTCCCAGGTAAGAAGTTTTAGGTTGTAGTTATTATAGGAATTATAGGACTATTTCTCTCTATACCATTTGTATTTCATTAACCTTTGACTATTGGATGTTCTTATAGGCACTTTAGTATTGCCAGTGTAACAGTATAGCTTCCATCCCTCTCCTTGCTCCTACCTGGGCTCGAACCAGGAACACAACGACAACAGCCACCCTCGAAGCAGCGTTACCCATGCAGAGCAAGGGGAATAACTACTCCAAGTCTCAGAGCGAGTGACGTTTGAAACGCTATTAGAGCGCACCCCGCTAACTAGCTATCCATTTCACATCGGTTACACCAGCCTAATCTCGGGAGTTGATAGGCTTGAAGCACAACGAAAAGCTTCTGGCAAAACGCAGGAAAGTGCTGTTTGAATGAATGCTTACGAGCCTGCTGCTGCCTACCACCGCTCAGTCACACTGCTCTATCAAATCATAGAGTTAGTTATAACATAATAACACACAGAAATACGAGCCTTAGGTAATTAATATGGTCGAATCCGGAAACTATCATCTCGAAAATAAGACGTTTATTCTTTCAGTGAAATACGGAACCGTTCCGTATTTTATCTAACGGGTGGCATCCATAAGTCTAAATATTCCTGTTACATTGCACAACCTTCAATGTTATGTCATAATTACGTAAAATTCTGGCAAATTAGGCGGCCCAAACTGCACGCTGACTCTGTGTGCAATGAACGCAAGAGAAGTGACACAATTTCACCTGGTTAATATTGCCTGCTAACCTGGATTTCTTTTAGCTAAATATGCAGGTTTAAAAATATGTACTTCTGTGTATTGATTTTAAGAAAGGCATTGATGTTTATGGTTAGGTACACATTGGAGCAACGATACGCACCGCATCGATTATATGCAACGCAGGATACGCTAGATAAACTAGTAATATCATCAACCATGTGTAGTTAACTAGTGATTATGATTGATTGATTGTTTGTAAGCAGGTGGTTAGAGCGTTGGACTAGTTAACTATAAGGTTGCAAGATTGAATCCCCCGAGCTGACAAGGTAACTTAGTGTATGTAAACTTCTGACCCACTGGAATTGTGATACAGTGAATTATAAGTGAAATAATCTGTCTGTAAACAATTATTGGAAAAATTACTTGTGTCATGCACAAAGTAGATGTCCTAAACGACTTGCCAAAACTATGGTTTGTTAACAAGAAATGTGGGGAGTGGTTGAAAAACGAGTTTTAATGACTCCAACCTAAGTGTATGTAAACTTCCGACTTCAACTGTATATATAAATAAATACAACAAACTGGTTTTGTATGTGTGGGGCTTTAGCTGTTCTTTACAGAGTTAAATATATTTATCCAGGCCTCAATTGTTCCTTGACTAGCTCAATTAATTCTCGCTGTCGATAATTTGAATGTTATAACCTTTAATAGTAACTGTATTCTCTGGTTAAATAGGAGAGAGTGAGGTGGTTGCCTTCTTAGTCAACATTTTTAGTAATCTTCTCGGATTTTGATTGAGAGATTCAAGGTGCTATCATCGTTAAGTAACATAATAGGTCGAAAGCATTGAATATTTAAATTCATGCACTTCTAAATGAATTGTATAACTTTGACCCAGAAGCATTTAACTGCAGAAGCATTTGACCCAGAAGCATTTGCCTACCTAACCTTTTTAACTCCGAGTTACATTGTTATTCAATTATTTTTCAAAGTGTCGTGTACTTTGTTTAAGGGATATATCAGTGAACACCTCTTCCAGGGCATATCTCTCTCTATACTCAGCCAGAAGTGTCATGTCTAAACCAATTTAGAATGAGGCAAAATGCTAGATCCTGGAAATATGTAGCATTTGATTATGTTGTCTTTATATGAATTTGTCTTTAGTGTTTGAACGGTTGAGGTTACAAAATATTATGACCCCATTCCTGCAATGTATGACTCTAAGGAACACGTACATGCATTGGTTTCTCTCTCTGATACTAAGAAGTTAGTGTTAACTTCTTACTAATAAAAAGTTAAGACACCTGTCTTATCCGGTGTCCTGTGTGAATTTAAGTATGCTCTCTCTAATTCTCTCTTTCTCTCTCTTGGAGGACCTGAGCCCTAGGACCATGCCTCAGGACKACCTGGCATGATGACTCCTTGCTGTCCCCAGTCCACCTGGCCGTGCTGCTGCTCCAGTTTCAACTGTTCTGCCTGCGGCTATGGAACCCTGACCTGTTCACCGGACGTGCTACCTGTCCCAGACCTGCTGTTTTCAACTCTCTGGATACCGATGGAGCGGTAGAGATACTCTTAATGATCGGCTATGAAAAGCCAACTGACATTTACTCCCGAGGCGCTGACTTGCTGCACCCTCAAAAACTACTGTGATTATTATTATTTGACCATGCTGGTCATTTATGAACATTTTGAACATCTTGGCCATGTTCTGTTATAATCTCCACCCGGCACAGCCAGAAGAGGACTGGCCACCCCTCATAGCCTGGTTCCTCTCTAGGTTTCTTCCTAGGTTTTGGCCTTTCTAGGGAGTTTTTCCTAGCCACCGTGCTTCCACACCTGCATTGCTTGCTGTTTGGGGTTTTAGGCTGGTTTTCTGTACAGCACTTTGAGATATCAGCTGATGTACGAAGGGCTATAAAAATACATCTGATTTGATTTAGTGTGACCAAACACGCACCTAATGACAGAGAAATTAATTCAAAGCATACTTCCTTCGGACTGGAAATGCGCATTGTCGGATTTGACATTCAGTACCAGTCAAAAGTTTGGACACACCTACTCATTCCAGGGTTTTTCTTTATTTGTACTAGTTTCATGAGGTAGTCACCTGGAATGCATTTCAATTAACAGGTGTGCCTTGTTAAAAGGTCATGAGGAATTTCTTTCCTTCTTAATGCGTTTGAGCCAYAAGAAAGGAAGACCCAGAGTTACCTCTGCTGCAGAGGATACGTTCATTAGGAGTTAACTGCACCTCAGACTGAAGCCCAAATAAATCCTTCAGAGTTCAGGTAACATACACATCTCAACATCAACTGTACAGAGGAGACTGAGTGAATCAGGGATTCATGGTCAAATCATGGTCAAATTGCTGCAAAGAACCCACTGCTAAAGGACACCAATAAAAATAAGAGAATTGCTTGGGCCAAAAAACAAGAGCAACGGACATTAGACCGGTGGAAATCTGTCCATTGTTCTGATGAGTCCAAATTTGAAATTTGTGTTTTCAACCGCCGTGTCTTCGTGAGACATAGAGTAGGTGAACGGATGATCTCCGCACGTGTGGTTCCCACCGTGAAGCATGGAGGAGGTGTGATGGTGTTTTGCTGGTGACACTGTCTGTGATTTATTTAGAATTCAAGGCACACTTAACCAGCATGGCTACCACAGCATTCTGCAGCGATACGCCGTCCCATCTGGTTTGGACTATAATTTGTTTTTCAACAGGAGAATGATCCAACACACCTCCAGGCTGTGTAAGGGCTATTAACCAAGAAGGAGAGTGATGGAGTGCTGCATCAGATGACCTGGCCTCCACAATCACCTGACCTCAACCCAATTGAGATGAGTTGGACCGCAGAGTGAAGGAAAAGCAGTCAACAAGTGTTCAGCATACACTACCGTTCAAAAGTTTGGGGTCACTTATGTACAGTCTCTTCTTCGCCTCGCCTCCCTCTTCATCCTCTTATTTCTCCTCAACCCCCTCTTCCTTCTTTTCCACTTCTTCAAATAAGAAATATCCTTGTATTTGAAAGAAAAGWAAAWWTTTTGTCCATTAAAATAACATCTAATTGATCCAGTGTAGACATTATTAATGTTGTAAATGGCTAATGTAGCTGGAAACGGCTGATTTTTTTCATGGAATATCTACATAGGCGTACAGAGGCCCATTATCAGCAACCATCACTCCTGTGTTCCAATGGCACGTTGTGTTAGCTAATCCACGTTTATAATTTAAAAAGTCTAGATTGAGAAATAGATGCCTCACAAATCCTCAACTGGCAGCTTCATTAAATAGTACCCGCAAAACACCAGTCTCAACGTCAACAGTGAAGAGGCGACTCCGGGATGCTGGCCTTCTAGGCAGAGTTCCTCTGTCCAGTGTCTGTGTTCTTTTGCCCATCTTAATCTTTTATTTTTATTGGCCAGTCTGAGATATGGCTTTTTCTTTGCAACACTGCCTAGAAGAATCTAAAATGTATTTTGATTTGTTTTAACACTTTTTTGGGGTTACTACATGATTCCCTTTGTGTTATTTCATAGTTTTGACGTCTTCACTATTATTCTGCAATGTAGAAAATAGTCAAAATAAAGAAATATCCTTGAATGACTAGGTGTCCAAACTTTTGACTGGTACTGTATCTGTGTTATTTATTGAGATCCTTAGTTTTCAGATTATTTTAAAATGACAAAATTAATTTGAGAAGCTTTTAATAGTTAATAATGGTGAGCAAGCGTTGCACCGTTTACTTTTCAATGATGATAAAAATGTTTTGGTTGCACCTTGACTCACGTGGTTGAGGGCCCTCCACTTATTTCCRAATTACTTTAGCAACATTTCATTTTAAGAAAAGTGCATTATTGACGGTTGTGCGTTGCTTTTTTACATTTTTATACAGTACTTCCGAAGAATAATGCCATGTGGAAAAATGTCCTGTATGTTTTCAGATGAACTGATAGCAGTGTGGCTTGGCTATATAAACTTTACTGTGTGGGTCTACTGGGTACCTTACGGTGTTCCAAGAATTAGGCATAGGTTCAAGATTCCATGATCGAGCAAAGGCCTGACAATCAGGTAGACCATGTAAGGCTGCGCCTGAGTTAGGCGGAAACAATTAACATAGTGTACCCATCTTAAAGAATGAAAACCATAGGCTACGTTCTTATGTCTTTCATTCTTGGCTACACAAAGAGTGTTGTTTACGCACACACACACACACGTCAATTATGTTTTTAAGCCACCAGAAGTTATTTTACTATGACTCCTCACAGCCCATCCCACTGAAAGGGTGCAGAGAGCAATCTCCACAAATACGTGGTCGGACGGGTGAGGCTAATCACCACTTCTACAGTCTGGCTCTGAGACTTTCACATTGTGATCCACCAGGAAACTGGCCAATTAAACGACAACAAAAAAGGACGCCATTGTCATTAAAGAAATGTCCACAAATAAGAAATATTCAAAAAGGTGACAGAAAAAAATGCACAGGTAAATACTGTAGTCGTTTCACCTGAGAAAGTATTACGTAATGTTTAAGGTTCCGATGGCTAAGTTACTTAGAGCCACATGTCATCTATCAGGACGCTAAAGTAGACCTTGGTCATGCCTGTCTGTCTGTACAAAGGTAGTTAAGTGCTGTATACAATTGAAGTCGGAAGTTTACATACACTTAGCTTGGAGTCATTACAACTCGTTTTTCAACCACTCCACTCATTCCTTGTTAACAAGTCGGTTAGGACATCTACTTTGTGTAATTTTTTWAACTATTGTTTACAGACAGATTACTTCACTTATAATTCACTGTATCATAATTCCAGTGGGTCAGAGGTTTACATACACTAAGTTGACTGTGCCTTTAAACAGCTTGGAAAATTCCAGAAAATGATGTCATGGCTTTAGAAGCTTC
>NC_036870.1:6911475-6953074 GCF_002910315.2 Salvelinus sp. IW2-2015
AAAAAAACATGTGCGAGCAAGGAGGCCTACAAACCTGACTCAATCACACCCGCTCTGTCAGGAGGAATGGGCCAAAAGTCACCCAACTTATTGTGGGAAGCTTGTGGAATGCTACCCAAAACATTTGACCCAAGTTAAACAATTTAAAGGCAATGCTACCAAATACTAATTGAGTGTATGTAAACTTCTGACCCACTGGGAATGTGATGAAAGAAATAAATCCTTCTCTGTACTATTATTCTGACATTTCACATTCTGAAAATAAAGTGGTGATCCTAACTGACCTAAAACAGGGCATTTTTACTAGGATTAAATGTCAGGAATTGTGAAAAACTGAGTTTAAATGTATTTGGCTAAGGTGTATGTAAACTTACAACTTCAACTGTAAATCCAATTCGTTATTATAGCTAGTTACCATAAATCACAACAGTATAAGATAATAACAGTCTTTGCATTTCCAATAAACAACATTCCAGACACATTGCAGAGAAAACGGACATCACCATTTTGTCCTCTATTCCACCTACTACCATACACATACACATACAATTTACTGCACAGCAGACATGATAGATCAATTAGTCCTATTGTTGTTGAGTCTCCGCGTTCCCTCACACTCAGACACACGTGTTCAATCTGCGCACACGCTCATTTAGTATAGAATGATCACATGAAACTTAATCACTTCAGCCTCCATTTCAAAACACACACATCAAGAAAAGTTGGAAATCAGAGTAAGGATATCAGATGAAATGGAATCACTTACCCTTCTGGCTGGCTGAGGCAGTTGACTCTGTTCTTCTGTGACTTGAGGAATGTGTCTGCAGTGACTGACAGCTTCACTTCCACCTGCTCTGGCTCTGCACCGGGTCTCTCTGTGTCCTCAGTGACAAGACCGCTAGCTCTCTTCTGAAGTCTCTCGAGGATTGGGTCTCCTGTGACTGGAGGATTCACTGCCACCTGCTCTGACACTGGCTCTCCACTGTCTCCACTGTCTGTGTCCTGAGTAAAAATGCTGTCTATCCACTCAGTACTGAGTGTCCCTTTGTGTTCTCTCTTTACAGTGTATGTGTTGGACTCGGACTCAGCGCTGTGCGCAAATGTGTCTGTCGATGTCTCTTCTCTGTCGGTGTCAAGTGGGAGTCTGATCTCACCATCTGCACCGTGTGCGACAGAGTCTACGTTTGTTTTCTGGTCAGTGAAAGAGGGTGCGCTCGGTGCACCCGTGTCCTCGGCGGTACGAGTGACTAAGTCCACTATCTCTGCTGTATGTGTGTCTAAAATCCTCTCCTCTCCGTCGGCGGTGTGTGTGAGTGTGTTGTGTGTTTTGAGTGTGTCCTCTCGCCCTCTGTTGTTCGAGTGTTTATCCTCAGCGCTGCGGGACTCGTTCACTCCCTCCTGTGGCTCTTCCTGGCCTGGGGTCTGAGCATTTGTATAAGTGCAGGCCTCTGTTCCCAGGCARACATGCGTAACCACACTCCGGTTACTCCCTGACCCCTCCTCCTCCTCTCCATGCTGCTCTGTGGTGAAAGGTGAGGCTGGCGACTCACATTCCATGAGCGTGTGCACCGGCTGAACCGGTAGGGCTGGTTCCACCCCCTCCTCCCTCTTTTCCTTCACCAGTGGCCAGACTTCTCTCGCTTTTCTCTCCTCCACCTGCACTAGGCTCGCCGTGTCACTCTCTTCTTGGGACTCAATGTTTCTCTTCTCTTTGTGGACTTCATTCTCTTGACCTCTATCCCTCGTTTCGAACATTTCTTCAGTGTCTTTCTGTGACGCCACACTCCATCCCATTTCGGTGGTTTCATTACCATTCCTCCGTTGTCTGCCCGTGCCTTTCTCTTCCTCTGCTTTGACCTTTTCAACTCCACTCTCCTCCATGTAATCGTCCAGGATGCTGTAATGGACCAATGATATAGTGACCTCCATGGCACTGCTGTTCTCTGGTATGGTCACATAATGTGAGCTTGCCCTGACAACTTCTGCATCACAGGGCATATGTTCCTCAACCTGTCTATTAGAATCTATGCTGTTGGCCTCTTCCATCATCTCTGCTTCTTGAACTTCCTCAGTAGCAATTGTGGACACATATGATTTTTCCCTGACAATGTCTGCATCACAGTTCAGAATATTTTTCGCTTCCATAATCTCTACTTCTGCTTCTTGACCGGTCGCAGTTGCCATTGTTTCAGAGATTGTAGAGGAGCCGGAAGCGTCAATGGTGACTGGTTTTGGGACAAAGGATTCCCCCTGTGTGGACTCAAGAGAACCGGAACTCTCAGGCTCAGTGAGGGTGATATCTGTGTTAGGGTCGGAGGTGTCTGTTTGAGGAACAGCGGGATCCTTTTTTTCAAGAGAAGTGTCCATATTATGAGGTGGAGAGTCCATCGTAACGTCACATGTCTCCATGTCTGGGTTAGACGTGTAACTAGTGACGGCAGATCTGTCAGATATGTGACGCGAGGGAAAACCTTCAGGAAAAAGAGAGTCATAAAGATCTTCAAATACTGGTTTTGAGTCACTAGCAGTGAGGTTAGTTTTAGGGGAAGCAGCGGTGTCTGTGTCAGGATGGCTGGCATCCATTTTGGAGACTACAGTGGCAGGTATGTCCATGTCGGGGACAGGGGCGTCAGTGGCAGACCGTAATGGAGTCGATTGGGTGGTGCCACTGACACTAGCTTCAGTGTGATCAATGGCAGTTTCAGACTCCTGTTTAACTGGTTCAGGTAAAAATAAGTCAAAGGGGTTACCCAAGGACAGGTGTGGGTCAGTGTCATAACTCATGGTTAGGTTGGTGTCAAGACGTCCCTCAGTAGAGTGAGGGTCTGATATGGCAGATTTCTGTTCCGATGTGAAACTATGAGGAAATAGCGAGTCATACAGAGTTCCATATACCTCTTTGTTGGCGGAGGACGTGTCAGTGTTGGGGACAGCGTTGTCGCTGCCGGTAACGGAGTAGACCGTGTTTGCAATGGAGGCTAGCATTTCAGCTGTAGATTTGTCAGTGCTCGGAACGGGGATGACCATTTCAGCGGGAGAGGGGCCAGGATGAGGAATAGCGGTGCTGACCTCTTCAGAGGTGACAGTTTCAGGCCTAGATGTATCAGTGGTGGAGACAGAAGTGTCATTGATGGAGGTGGTGCCAATGGTAGTAACAGTGTCAGCAAGAGTGTCCACGTCAGTAACAGCGTTGATAGTGATAAGAGAAGAGCTGACAGTGGTGAGAACAGGAGTGTCAGTGTCGTCAGCCAAAGTATCACGGTTGAGCGTAAAGGTCTCGGTATTAACTTCAGGGACAGGTGTGTCTGTTTCAGTCACAGAGGTTTCTCTATTGGGGTCCAAGGCAATGGGAGAGGGATCAGTATTAGGGGTAACAGTGCTGATATTCTCAGCAACAACAGGTTGGCCAATGGAGAAGGTAACACAGGCCTCAGCTTTGGTAAGTGGGAATTCAGTAACAGGAAAGACGGGATCAGAAAGACCACTACTCACAGGGTCAGAGCTGGGTAATGGGGAGTGGGAAATGTCATCTCTCTGGTTTGTGGTGTAAACTGTAATAGGAGGGCAAAAGGGTGTCGGTGGGCTAGATGGATAGCAGGGTGGTTGGATAGATGGGAAAGAGGGAGGAGTTGGGTTAAAGCTATCAACATCCATATAAGTTGTGTCAGTATGGTCTGTTGAGGCATAAGCGTTGTCACACTGAACATCCGGGCTCTCCTCTTCCTCTGAGGTCTCGTCCCACACCATCTCAGGCATAGCTAAAGGGGCTTTTCCTGTAGCCCGACCCACTTCAATAGGAATAATCTTATCCATCAGGGATTCCTGGGATTTTGATTGGTTAGTGACAGTCTTAGGACTGTCCATCAGGGGCTCCTGGGCCTGCGATACGTTGGGGACAGTGGCAGGAGGATAAGAGGTGACCCGTGTCGTAGTGTTTATGTCAGGCTGAGACATAGTGAACCTTACGCTCTTGTTCAGAGTACCGCCCTGGCCGATGTCCCAGAGGCTGAGGTCCAAAGACTCCTCCTCCTCTTGCCCTTTGACCTCTGGATCGGGGCTGTGGAGGACCACGATGCTCTGGGATAGATCCCTGTCACTCTTCTTCTTACTCCTCTTCAAGCCGAAGGTGAAAGTGCCGAAACTCTTGGGCTTGGCACGGAGGTCCATCTCTGAGTAGCTGAGGTCCTTGGCCTGTTTGCGAGCGATAGACGGAAAGGCAGAGGGAGGGATAGTGAGTGAGAGACGGGGAGGGAGAGGGGGGACAATATGCTAAAAAGAGAAAGGGAGAAAGAGATTGGGGAGAGAAAAGAGACCGAACATTACGTGGAGTATGAAACGTTCATTTCGACGCTATCAACTGCTCCGTAGAGAGCCAGTAGGCTCACCGTGTAATTTGCATGAGAATAATCTCTCGATTTCATAAGAACCAAACCCCAATTACTCAGCGCTTGAAACGCTCCACTGACAACAAAAAGGCAAGAATCCCTGGTATGTATTGAACAGAAGTTATAGAATCCTGCCAGTGTTTGTTCATCCGAGTTGATCCGTCTACACCTCAGTGAAAAAGGAGCACGGAGACACCCTTCCAAGACATACTTCAAAGAGGACTCCACCCTTAGTTTGAACAACATCAGTTCCAGAGATGTAGATCTCCAGTGGTGCGTCAGACCGTGGGGATGAGGTGCGAATGATTGGAGGAGAGCCACAAAGTGTTGGTAGCTAATAACACAAACCATATCCTATTTGTCTGGACACCGTTTTCCTATGATTACGTTTGATAAGACATAGTTGCAATGTTATTCTGGTGAGTGTGCCTTCGTTGCACCTTGATGACAATGGAGAATGGAATGCAACGCTTTCCATTAGGCAAGTCTGTCAGATTTGAATCTGGGCAGAGTTGAAAAGAATTCCTCTTTGAGTGAAACGCAGAAGATAACAATAGTAGTGAAACCTGAGTATATGGATGGAGCAACTATGTGTTATGACACAAAGACACACACACACTAAAATGTGGAGAAAAAAAGGTTGTTTATTTTCCTTGCATACAAACTCTTACAACTTTTGATGCTGCTCATTATCTTTCTTGATATGCATTTCTCAGATTTGTTTCCCCCCCTTTTTTTGTGGCAGCCCACGGGTATAAGAAAAAGTGAAATGCAAATATGATAACTGAATAAATATGATAATGAATGTTATAGGCTTGGGCGGTATACCGGGGTATTTGGATATAGCCACAGGATGGTTTTTCAATACCATCAATATCGTTGAAACTAGTTCTTTGAAGTTTTTCAATACATTTTAAAATTTGTAGCTAATGTTTATGTACATACACACAGTCAACTTGTGCAATACGAGATAAAGCAGATCGCGTTCTTCATTTCACCGGTCACATTATGAAGCTTACCGTAGTTCCCCAGAACAGCTGAGCCAGTCACACAGCYAGCTACATTTCCTTGTATTTTACAGAGAAAAGTAGGTTGGCTACACCAAGAAAAGTACCGGAGAAAAGTATCGACACAGTCAGAGTGCTGTCTGCTGATAGATGAGAATTCACAAACGGCACTCAGTGGAGAAACACAACTGAGGCACAAAATGTGTAATGCCGAGCAGAAATTACAATAAGAAGCATTTTACATCTGCGTTTACAAAACGCAGCAAGATATTAAGCGTTCTATTTATTTTTCTGCGTGAAAAATGCTGAATTCTGCATTAACTAGCAAGTTAAACTTTTGGGTGGCGTTATCTAAGTAAGTGGCTTCTGCCATATTTGAGAAGTCAAAGGTGGATTGGATTAATTATTTGTAATTAAAGCCACTATCTTGATTTCCTTGTTCTCGGCCCATCTTCTTCTCCCCCCTTTTCTTCAAGGAGAGCAGGTAGGCTCATTGCCCTAGCGACCCCAGACTCCACACAGGCACAGCGTGTACACATGCTGTTTCAGAGCCAGTACTGTTCTTCCTTCAGACAAGGATGCATCCAAAACTTTGTTAATTTGCACAATGTCTCGTTCACATTCGCTTGTAAATGTCCAAACTCAGCAAAAATGACATTCGGTAGCTCGTCCCTGCATTCAGAGAGTATTTCAGACCCTTTAACTTTTTCCCACATTGTTACGTTAAA
The DNA here is from genome assembly GCF_002910315.2 of Salvelinus sp. IW2-2015. Taxonomy (NCBI): domain Eukaryota; kingdom Metazoa; phylum Chordata; class Actinopteri; order Salmoniformes; family Salmonidae; genus Salvelinus; species Salvelinus sp. IW2-2015. The sequence goes on from NC_036870.1 coordinate 6,917,596, forward strand.
ACAGGTTTTTAGATTTTTTTTGCAAAAGTATACAATAAAAAAAACGAAAATATTTACGTAAGTATTCAGACCCTTTACTCAGTACTTTGTTGAAGCACCTTTGGCAGGGATTACAGCCTTGAGTTTTATTGGGTATGACGTTACAAGCTTGGCACACCTGTATTTGGGGAGTTTCTCCCATTATTCTCTGCAGATCCTCTCAAGCTCTGTCAAGTTGGATGGGTAGCGTCGCTGCACAGCTATTTTCAGGTCTCTCCAGAGATGTTCGATCGGGTTCAAATCTGGGCCACTCAAGGATATTCAGGGACTTGTTCCGAAGGCACTCCTGCGTTGTCTTGACTGTGTGTTTAGGTTTGTTGTCCTGTTGGAAGGTGAACCTTGACCCCAGTCTGGAGGTCCTGAGCAGGTTTTCATCAAGGATCTCTCTGTACTTTGCGCCGTTCATTTTTACCTTGATCCTGAATAGTCTCCCAGTCCCTGCTGCTGAAAAACATCCCCACACCATGATTCTGCCACCACAGGTATCGTTCTAGGTTTCCTCCAGATGTGACTCTTGGCATTCAGGCCAAAGAGTTCAATCTTGGATTCATCAGACCAGAGAATCTTGTTTCTCATTGTCTGAGAGTCCTTAAGGTGCTTTTTGGCCAACTCCAAGCGGGCTGTCATGTGATTTTTTATTGAGGAGTGGCTTCCGTCATGGCCACTCTACCATGAAGACCAGATTGATGAGTGAGATGGTTCTCCCATCTCCACAGTTGCATGATTCGTCACAATAATGTTCTCTTGAGGACCGATGCTCGAATGAACGTTCTACTAGCTACTCAATGACATTCTCTGAACTGCAATGTTCTGATTAAGATTTAGTCTAAAGTGCATTATAGTTACATGGAACAAACAATAACATTTCTAAAAGGAGGCAAATAATTTTGTCATCACTGTAATAGCATCAGATTGACTTTAGATGGAGCATAACTTTAGTTAGCTAAGATTGAGGGACAGGACCGGATTTTAACTAGCTAACGTTAGCATTTTTTACTAATTTTTCTAGCTATGGCAATTGCCACAACATGATAATGATGGCAAAGTTGTTTTCTACTAATTACTTGCCTACTTTAGCAATGTCATTGTATTTCTAGGCCACTATAGTGTCTCCTCAGATAATGTTAGTTAAATTGCTAGCTACCAAAGCCTGTGAGATAACTAATGGTAGCTAGCCTGTTGACTATTGTTCAAGCTGCAGTCAGTCAGTCACCCAAAAAGGAATGATTTAGATTGTCGTCTTTTTCGTGTTTTCTTTGATGACTGTACAAAATAAAATGCTCTAATTTACAATTTGAAGAGTATTTGTTATTAGGTATTAGAGCTAACATTATTGGATTTGTAGCTTCTATCCTGACAGCCAGAAGAAAGAAAGAGGGTAGCTATTATTATTAGTTAGCTAGATAACTCATTAGGTGTATGTTTATCTGTGATATGATTCCTAAAAAAAATGGTGAGCCTTCTGGCTGTTGAATGGACGAATTAATGTATAACTCTTATGATAAATCATATGACTTATGAAGGCTCAGGTTGGAGGTATAACTGGTTCCATTTTGCTACAGGCATCCATAATCATATTATTTTAGTTATGTACTATCAGATATCAAATTGTTATGTGAGAGTGAAAGGGATTATAAAATATAACTTTGCCACCTTGCCAACAGGTTGATAACAATTCCCTTACATTCATGATCCCCTTTTTTCTGTGTTAAAGGGTCATCACTGAGGAAGGCCTGCAGGATGAGGAGGACCATGAAGTTATGGACTTCTTGGAGGAAGATTCTTTTGATGAGGAGCTACTTGGTGAAGACTACTACGAAGAGTATGACCATATACTATGGTTTAAATGCTGTAGTCCTACTATTTTTATATACTATAGTATTTACTGTAGTCTTTACTGTAGTATACTGAATATAGAAGTAGAGTCTTTCTCCTTGAGGAAATCTACTGGAGAAATACTAAAAGAGCACATTTTCCATAAGCTTTCGATAGATAGGACTGGGGTATGAACAGAGTTCAGAGCTCTTGTTATAACCTGTATGGAACACAATATGGTCGATACTAGGCATGTAGGTTTCTCACTTATGGGTGGCATAAATTGGGATATGGGGGAGGGGAATGGGCAAGGTATTTGCTAATGAAATACTGTAGTATTTAATACAGTAAAAAAAGTACTGTTTTTGCGGACATACATTACTGTAGTAATGTGTTTTTTTTTGCAGATAATACTGTAGTATTTACTATAGTAGTCTGCCGTATACTGCAACATTCGACAGTGAGTAATACACATGATACTACAGTGTGTAGTTTACTATTCTACAGAATTCTATAGTAAACTGTAGTATTGTTACATGTGGGCAAACAAGTGAACATCGACTGGCAGAGAAGCAGCTTAATTAACGTGCCCCCCCCCCCCCYCCGAGGTTGATGCTGGTGGTGGCACAAATGTTATAGCCTGGTCCCAGATCTGTTCATGCTGTCTTGATAACTACTAATGTATGATAGTTGTTATGCCATGTTACCATAGCAGCTGGCTTGGCTATACATAGGAGATGCCTTCAGAAAGTATTCACATCTGTTGCCTTTTTCCAGATTTTGTTGTATTAAAGTGAAATCAAAGTGGGATTTAATTGTCATTTAATTGTCACACAATCTACACAAAATACTCTAATGTCAAAGTGGATTTTTTTAATAAACATTTTGTATAAAAAATAATAATAAAACACGAAAATATCTTGATTAAATAAGTATTCAACCCCCTGAGTCAATACATCACCTTTGGCATTGATTACAGCTGTGAGTCTTTCTGGGTAAGTCTCAGTCTAACTGCCCCTTTATGCAATACACACACACACACACACCCACACGCTTTCAGACATGCACACAAAACACTAGCAGAAAACAGTGTTTACACCAAATATAAAACGTTCCCATGTCTCCGGACTTTCTAGAACACTTTGGAGAAGTGTTCACTAGTGTGCTAGAAATAAAATACGTTTTTAATTTTCATAATTTAACTGAGGTTTTACCTCTGTTCTGAGGAACAATGAATCACTGATGATGACTGACAACAAAACCTATTGTATGCTTGGTGCCTGCAAACCTCATGCATGGTAACACTGGCTCCCTCTATCGGGCAAGGGAAGGACTAACTAACCTATTATACACCATAAGTATGTGGACACCTGCTCATCGAACATCTCATTCCAAAATCATGGGCATTAATACGGAGCTGGTCCCCCCTTTGCTGCTATAACAGCCTCCACTCTTCTGGGAAGGCTTTCCACTAGATGTTGGAACATTGCTGTGGGGACTTGCTTCTATTCAGCCACAAGAGCATTAGCGATGTTGGGCGATAAGGCTTGGCTCGCAGTCGGCGTTCCAATTCATCCCAAAGGTATTCGATGGGGTTGAGGTCAGGGCTCTGTGTAGGCCAGTCAAGTTCTTCTACACCGATCAACAAACAATTTCTGTAAGGACCTCGCTTTGTGCACGGGGGCATTGTCATGTGGAAACAGGAAAGGTCCTTACCCAAACTGTTGCCACAAAGTTGGAAGCACAGAATCGTCTAAAATGTCATTGTATGCTGTAGCGTTAAGATTGTCCTTTTCTGGAACTAAGGGGCCTAGCCCGAACCATGAAAAACAGCCTCAGACCATTATTCCTCCTCCACCAAACTTTGCAGTTGGCACTATGCATTGGGGCAGGTAGCGTTCTCCTGGCATCCACCAAACCCAGATTTGTCCGTCAGACTGCCAGATGGTGAAGCGTGATTCATTGCTCCAGAGTCCAAAGGCGGCTAGCTTTACACCACTCCAGCCAATGCTTGGCATTGCACATGCTGATCTTAGGCTTGTGTGTGGCTGCTCTACCATGAAAACCTATTTCATAAAGCTCCTGAAGAACAGTTATTGTGCTGATGTTGCTTCCAGAGGCAGTTTGGAACTCGGTAGTGACAGGCGAATGGGACCCGCACCCGGAGGTCCCATTCTGTGAGCTTGTGTGGCCTACCACTTCGCGGCTGAGCTGTTGTCGCTCCGAGATGTTTCCATTTCACAATGACAGCACTTACAGTAGACCAGGGCAGCTCTAACAGAGCAGACATTTGACTAACTGACTTGTTGGAAAGGTAGCATCATGTGACGGTGCCACGTTGAATTGAGCTCTTCAGTAAGGCCATTCTTCTGACAATTCTTGTCTATGGAGATTGCATGGCTGTGTGCTCTATATTCTTTATATACCTGTCAGCAACAGGTGTGGCTGAACTAGTCGAATCCACTAATTTAAAGGGGTGTCCATATACTTTTGTATATATAGTGTGTCACTAGGCAGGTTTCCATTGACCAAGGCTTATTCGACTAAAGTAATGTCGCAATGGAAACGGCAGATATGAGACATTTTCTAAAGATTGCAACAACAAAAAATATGTTCGATGGGTGGATTCTTATTTTGTCAAGCGCTCTTTATTGAGAAAAATGATAACGGACACTGTGTTTTTCGAATAAATGATAATTGACAAATACTTTTGAAGGTAAGCGGGGCACCTGATGTCACGTCTACTCCCTCTCCGGCCTCTAGGTCATCAGGCTGCTGATTATCCCGCACACCTGTCACCATCGTCTCGCGCACCTGCGCCTCATGACACTCACCTGGACTCCATCACCTCCTTGATTATCTTCCCTGTATCTGCAACTCCCCTTGGTTCTTTCCTCAGGTGTTATTGACTCTGTTTTCATGTCGGTGCGTTGTTTGTGTTTCGTGTTCATTGTCTTTTATTTATTAAAACACTCACTCCCTGAACTTGCTTCCCGACTCTCAGTGCACATCGTTACAGAATAACACCTCACCTAAGGGAAGCATCAGGGAGTGTTTTTTTAATAAAAATGTTTGTGTCAGATTCATGACGTCGGGTCCGGGAACTGCTACAGGCTCCCCTGCCTCAGCCGGATCGCCGGGCTCCCCTGCCTCAACCCATCTGTCTAGTTCCCGCGCCCCAGCTGACCGACAGGTTCCCGCGCCTCAGCTGTCGTGACAGGTTCTCGTGCATCAGCAGTGGTGACCGGTCACCTCCTGATCCCCGGGTTTGTCCCCTTTGACGGCGTCTTGCGGTGGGAGCCGCACGACGGGGAGGGGTTACTGTCACGTATACTCCCTCTCCGGCCTCTAGGTCATCAGGCTGCTGATTATCCCGCACACCTGTCACCATCGTCTCGCTCACCTTCGCCTCATGACACTCACCTGGACTCCATCACCCCCTTGATGATCTTCCCTATATCTGTCACTCCCTTTGTTTCTTTCCTCAGGTGTTATTGACTCTGTTTCCATGTCGGTGCGTTGTTTGTGTTTCGTGTTCATTGTCTTTTATTTATTAAAACACTCACTCCCTGAACTTGCTTCCCGACTCTCAGCTCACTCGTTACACCTGATGTCACTGCATAACTATAAAGCACCACTCCACACTTAAATTCTAAATGCCTACTGCTTGCAAAAAAAAAATGGATTGTCCAGACTTTCAAGAACACCTGAATTGCTTCGCCTTGCTTTTCTAGTTACCTGGCAAGTTTAACAATCCAATTATTTCAGATCTACAGGAGTGCAAGTATCACCATGGCGATACGTTGACACATGAGAAGTATTAAAATGTGGCAAATATTAGTCAATTATTGCATTCTATTTGTGCTGGCTTTCGCAGGCTACCTGAGACATGAAACTGATAGGTGGGAGGATATACAGGCTGTCGCCAATTTATGAACGCGCAATTTTCCTACATGAGTAATGGAGACACTTCAACCACAACATTTGTATTGAACACCATATTTTTTTATATATTTTTTTAGGTGTGACGTCATTATGTCCAGCTGTTTTCATCAACAAGACAGTTCAATGGAAACTCACTCTAACAGACCATTGTCTGATTTATATGCAGACTTTATACATTTTGACCCCCCCAAAAAAGCACTGGACAAGTTAATGGAAACATAGCTACTGTCACCACCATCCCTGAAATGCTGGCAGTAGAAGTTGGCCCTAACCACAGATCTAGGAACAGATCACCCTACTCTGAAATCCCATCATTAACATTAAGGTAGATAAAATAACATCTGGATCTGTATCAGCAGTTTGCATGTCAACGTTTCCCTAATCCATCTGAGCAAGTCTAGAAATTTAGCAACAGGAAATAGCCTACTGTACATTCAACCAAAATCCATCCGAGGATTAAGCTGCTATCCTACACCAGAGTTCAAATACTTGTTAGGGTATTTGAATTATTTTCAAAGACATTTCAAAGTAAGTATTTGGATATTCCTTCTTAGCCTATTGGAATATATTTGGAAATACATGTGGAGAGTGTTGGCATGTTTGAAAATAATGAAATACAGTGTATTTTCAAATACTCCATGCATTTACACTGTTTGGTCCTAGGGGAATTTGAAATACTGTATTTGGAAACAAGTGTGAAAATAGTAGGCTATTTATAGGAAATGATTTGAAAATAACCTCCCTCTAGCGTGGAATAGCAGAACCTGATAACGTCATAGTTTACCCAAAATACTTTTTAAATAAGTGCTACACAGATCACAATGTGAGGAGTCTACTGTATGGCCATGATTTGCACTGAGAACTGCCAGAGGGAGAGGAGGGGAACACCAACTGGCATGCTGCTGTTAGAAAAAGAGCCACACACTAAACGTTAAAAAGACAATATGCATTTTCTAACACAAACAAAAATAAGCCCCAGAGTATACTCCTGCTCTGAAAAGCCTTGAGAAAAACTAAGAGAAATACCCCAACGGTTTCTCAATTAAAATGACAGACACCACATTAACACCAACAAAAGCAGTTGTTGCCCTTATGAGATGAGGCATTCTCAAACAGACACTGAACAGTTAGGAGTGAGCTATAGTCATACTATAGTAAAGCACATTCAAATGGATACCATACACATGAAAGCTGATAAGGAAAGATATTGCACACAAACATAATTTTCATAGAATTGTAACTCTGTGTGATTCTTTGAGCACTGTAGACAATGACTAGAGACCAAATGTCCACTTTAATAACGGAACACTAGTCACTTTAGTAATGTTTACATACTACTTTACTCATCTCTTATGTATATACACTGTAGTCTATTCTACTGTATTTTAGTCAATGCCACTCCGACATTGCTCGTCCTAATATTGATATTTTTCTTAATTCCATTATTTTACTTTTAGATGTGCGTATTGTTGTGAATTGTTAGATACTACTGCACTGTTGGAGCTACGAACACAAGCATAAACTTTGTTTTTATTTTGATGACTTTATTAGTTAAGTAATCATCTCTGTTCAGGCAGTAGCAGTCAGCCCGCCAGCCAGCCCATCTAACATGTTGTGCTCTCCATACTGTACTGGTTTGAGTCATCCCATTTAGCTAGCCTGCCTAAGTATGCTGCAGAGCTGTCTGACGAAATCGTTGAATTAATTCTTCAAAGTAGCTAAGGCATACTTTCATTAACTGTTTGTCCCCCTCTTCGTTGTGTACATTCCTCTCTCAAGCGGTCTGTGTGTAAACAACCTAATGTAGCAAGCGTAAAAGTGTATCCATCCAGAGATCTGTATATAATGACGAGACGCTCATGTCTCTGCCCTAACAATGGGAGTCGTTATCCCAAAAGGTGGGAAGAAACGTATTGGGGTTGTTTTTGGAATGATCTTGGTGAGAGTGAAACCTCTCGCTTCGCCTTATCCTCTGATTCGTCTCTGTCTGAGCCGGGAAAATCCACAAAGGATTATGGACATTGTAGTTAATTACCAAGTTTCTGCGCTGAACTAGGTTGAATATTTGCTTAATGAAAACTACAACTCCCTTCAGCCCAGCATCCCACATAGTTCTTGACTTGATTTCTCAATTGCAATTGATCTGACGTCTGTCAATTAGTTGTTTAATAACTGATTTAAAAAAAACGAAATGTCAGTTAATCGCTCAGCACTAGAAAGTTACTTCCGTAAAATACTTTATATAGCCTACTATTTGAAACTGTTTCCAAATGCATACCACTAAGACCAAACAGATGTGTTTGTTGTACTGTATGTGTGTTTATAGTTTTGTTTAATGTTGTGTTAGTGTATGTAAGTTGTTTTGTCTGAAACGTTGTTCCCCCTGCAGCTATTGGACCAGGTCTCTCTTGGAAAAGAGATGTTATCTCAATGAGAAAAACCTGTATACATAAAAGGTATAAAAAAAAAAGAAAAAAGAAAAAATTGACCTGGGTTCAAATGCATTGGTATTTTAAATATTAGTATTTTCAAATGCATGCCAATACTTTCAAAGTGTATTTCTAAATACAGTATATTCCAATACCTCTATTTTCAAAAAAWAAATATAAAAAAAAAAAAACACTTCCTTTGAAATGTATGTGAAAGCTATTGAAAGAGTATTTGAACCCAGGTCTGGAGCACGCCACGTTCCCAGTTATCTCCAAAAGGACTGACGGGGGGTCAAGGACCCCAACTGACCTTTGGCCTGGGAGCAGTCAGAGATCTGGTCTTCTTGGTGTGACTAACATCAGGCCAGTCCTCAGCATCCCTCCCCAGGGCATCGCCACCAGATCCATTGGTCTCAGCAGCACTGGAGAACACACAAATACATCCTGATTTGGTGTGCTTGCTGAAGGCAAAGCACGATTCTACATTTCTTACATACTTCTTATTACAATTATTCCACTCGCTCTAGCACTTAAACCACTTGAGCTATTAACACTAAATCAATTTTAAAATGTGCAAACTGACCGTATTCAGGTTGCTTGAGAAAATGTTTGATAGTATTTATACTTTCCGTACTACAACCATATTTGCATAAAACTAAATGCAAGTCAATAGACTTGAATGGTAAAGAAATTGTAAATCAATGGATCATCTTTCACCATTTAAGGCATGCTATCAACACCATCCAACGTTGGGGTGTTCAGAATGATTGTCAAAGACTGATATTATAACAAATTAAAATATGCAATATTTACATTAGTCATTGGCGACCATGAGAGGTAGATATTCACAGTCTCACTGCTTTCTAACCATTCCAGCTAGAAACTCGAGTCTAAACCAACTGCAGGATGATGGAAACACTTCATATATTCTTTCATTCCTCCATCCTTTAATCAGTTAAAATGGGCATACATTTTCATATTAGAGCAAACGCAACAACACTAAGCGTATAAGGTAGAAACACATGTTTAAAATGTGCAGATTGTCCCAATTTAGAAAGCTTGAGAAAATGTTTTCGATAACATCTATACTTTTTGTACTACAACCATATTTTAAATGAGCCACCATTGCCATGCATTTCAATGACAATAAAAGAGCCATAGACTTGCATGGAGGATCATTTGGCCTCTTGAAGCGTTTAGGTGATCAACTCTAAACCGACGCCAAAATGTGCACACTGAATCAACATAAATTGTTTGCATACAGCCTTTTGATACTATTTATACTTTTGGAACTATAACCATTTTAAATTAGCATAAATGGACATTGGTTCTCATTCAAACCTAAGGAATACAGTGGTAGCATTGTAAAAAAAAAAAAAAATATCCTGACTTCAATTTCAAAAACGTTTCATTTACTTACAACTTCTTGGATTCAATGCCAATCATATGAACGAAGTGCAGCCATTACAAATGCTACTGCTTTTTAACCATTTCAGCTACACACATTCAAACTACTAACATTTTCAAAATGTTAGTAATTATAACTATTCAAATTTGCATAAAATGAGCCCACTAACAGTAATTATCAGTCTTGATTCGTTCAAGCCAGAGACGCCAAGCCAACTTTCACATGTTCAGGCTATCCTATCAACCAACCAACCCATCCATCTGCCTAATTTTCAAACTATAACCAGTCACTACCACTACTTATTTCAAAACCATACTTTAAATCAAGCTAGCAAGACCACCACCATTTTTTCAGGAAATGTCCTTCTCTACTTATTTGTTTTGTATGCATTGCTGAAAGTACCAACAGTAGCATGGTTCTAGGTCTGTTTGTGCTGTCTTGCCAGAAACATATCTAGGACCAGGCTATACCAAAGGCACTTCTCTGTATGAAACAGGAATGTGTAAATAAACCCGGACATGTTTTTATCAGCAGCATAGTTCTGGCTCATAAAATGGAAGTACAGTTGGAGAGCATCGTTCATATTCACTAGAGCACATGGTTACATACTTTGAGTAAATAGCGTCTACGCATTCCAACTGAAGTATACGTCAATGCACAAATGAAACATTTTAAGGCTGTACATACATCAATTCATCGATAAGTAGAGAATGCAGAACATTTCCAATGCACAGCAGGCTTAACAGATAGCACTGCATGTTCTCCTTGGAAAAGCTGAATGTAAAGATCACTTTTGACTTTTGCACAGGCCGAGGGCATAGGGTCTCATCAACAAGGGTGTCCCTGCAGTTCTGCACTGTCTTTGARCCGTGCATGGTGAATGATTGGGTTCATAAGGTTGAAGTGATAACCTGTTGTGCGATTATAAGATCCAACCAAAAATCTAACTCCTGACAATCGCTATAAAGTGGAGTTGGAGTTTGTACAAAAACGTTTCAGAAGTTTGAATACACTGATACAAAATCAAATACGCCGAAGTCGGACAAAATGTCCCTTTAGCATGCAAGAAAAATCAACACAATACTGCACAATCTCTCTGAATCGGGTTTCATTTTTTCCCCTACTGACATAATTATTACAGTGAATGACAAATGGCCCCTTCCTCAATAACGCTGCCAGTGGGTCCAGTGTGTGGCTGTAAACAGAGTGGCTTCATCCATAAGCAGCTGTCATCACAGCAGAGCTCTACAAAGGAGTGCCACAAAAGCCTCTTTCTACACAGGTAGCATTTCTTCACTTTGCTGAATGAAAAAGGGTTGAGGTAAGCGGCAAGCAAATAAAGCTACGGAAAAACATATCTCTTTGTTACAATAGACGGACATCGACAGTGTCACGACGAAGCATTGCATGTGAAGGGAGTGAGGTTGAATGATCGCGAGGTGGATGATCCAATAGGATGATCGAATTCCATTTTCACACCTCAGGGGAACAGCATTCCTCCCTAAAATACAGTCTAAGTTTGCTGTTTAGGAGAGACTGTCAGGCGCTATAAAAAAAATCTGACCGGTCCAGTGGCTTCTACACACACAAACAAACCCCAGCAACTCACTTCCAGGTTTCTACTGTGTCATCTAAAGTGCTCGGCCTGTCAATCATTCTGTCCATCCATCATCACACAGAGAAGACAAAACACGGTGTCTCTCTAGCCCAGAGGGAGGAGTGCTGATGCATTGTGAACGGGTCACGTCCTCTTCCACGATCCTTCACTAGCGACATGTGTACACCCTGACAGAAGCGCGACGTCCTGCTTGTGTAGGCTTCATAAAGACTTCATATWAAAAAAAAAGGCTCATAGACTGACGCTGCTTCTTATCGAAGACATGATTTGGATGCAGTTCAACCGGGCATTCCTAAAGAGCAGGTGACAGGTGCCTCCTTCAGATTCACAAGCAGAAATATAGAGAGAGGGGAGGGAGGGAGAAAGTGAGGAGCGCCTCAGTGCAACTAGACAGGGTGCTTTACCAGAGCAGGATTTGCATAGAGATGTTGGCTGTCATTCACAGCTAGCCAAGCCACCCGGTTTTTCCTATTCAAATGATTTAGTATACTGTAAGGCTCACCTTAGGGACTCAGACTATTCGTCACGAGTTCAACTTGAGATTGTCAAAGTGCTGCGCGAATGATGAGTTATGCCAAGCGGAAATAATAATACAATCACACGCATACAGTGCATTCGGAAAGTATTCAGACCCCCCCAAAAAGTTTTTTTAGATTTATTAAAAATTAAAAACAGAAATACCCGACTTACATATGTATTCAGACCCTTTGCTATGAGACTCAATTGAGCTCAGGTGCATCCTGTTTCCATTGATCATCCTCGAGATGTTTCTACAACTTGATTGGACATGAATTTATTGGACATGATTTGGAAAGGATCACACCTGTCTATATAAGGTCCCACAGTTGACAGTGCATGTCAGAGAAAAAAACCAAGCCATGAGATCGAAGGAATAGTTCATAGAGCTCCGAGACAGGATTATGTCGAGGCACAGATCTGGGGAAGGGTACCAAAACATTACTGCAGCATTGAAGGTCCCCAAGAACACAGTGGCCTCCATAATTGTTAAAGAAAGCTTTGAACCTTCCAAGACACTTCTTTCATAAAAAAAATACTTTTCACTTCGTCACAATTTAATCAATTTTAGAATAAGGTTGTAATGTAAATTTTTTGGGGGGGAAAAGTCAAGGGGTCTGAATACTTTCCGAATGCACCGTATATTGCCTAATTAAGGTTGACAACTGAAACTAGTACTCGGGGGAGACTGGTATTGACACACATGTGCAAGCATGCATGTATAGTATGGAGTGCTGTTAACCAGAGCCTGAGGGGTGAAGCATACCTCTGTAGCTCCTAGTTATTGTGTACAGTATGTGAGATACCTGTGCCACACCTTGGTAAAGGTGCCGTGGACCTTATTGCACAACATTGGAGTTGTTTTTCAGTAAAACACAGTGTTACAAAACATGCACATTTTATAGAGTACACTACTATTGACAATAGGCTAAACATAAACAATAGAAGGTAACGCAACATGCAGAGATGGGAGAAGGGCAAGATGTTGGTATTGGGTAAAGAAGAAAAAAAAAGTGAAGCGTCGTTGTTTTCACTTTTGATTTAGCCATGACGCGAAATCCTAGCTAGATGAAGAGGGGAGCGTAGAGGAAGTTGCACGTGGAGAAAACTGTACGCTGAAGTAAGAGGACCGTTCTCGTAGAGGGTTTCAGTTGATGCTTTCATGCATCATGAAACCAACAGAGCAAAAAAGTATACACTGTAACACTATGATGTAACTGTATGGAGGGGACACCTGTGCTGAGTAATAACACTCAACAATCCAGGCCCAGACTCACATCTAAGAGAGATGAATCATATCGTACTGAATTTGTGATCTGGCAGACATTAGAATAATAATTGAAGACAAGATTAAATGCTTTTTTTTATGTCTAGATATGACAGCACATCCTTAATATGCAGACAAAAAAAATCTAAAACGGAATATGTTTCAAATAAACTCCACTGGCTACATATTGTCAGATACATCATTTGCTTCACTTCAATTGGATGCTACTGTAACTTTTACTAAGATGATGCCAACAGTGACATCAGGCATAGATGCCCCTGGGAACAATAACATGTAGAGGAAATGCAGAGGAAAGACAGGTTCCTCTTCGTGTCCCTTCGCTTAGCTAAGACACAAATACGTCCGTAGACAGTCCTCCTCGGATACAGATACCGTAGCTCAAATTCTGCCTAGAAGGATGGCTGTGAAGAAGCTAAGCTATGCACCAGGACTGAACGGAGTGGGACGCGTCTCAAGTTGTGTCAAGACCGATTTCATCTTTAAAATTGGCAAAAAGGGTTATGCTGGGGCCAGGTTGCCTCGTCGCACTACGCGATAAGTTCAGTTAACACTCCACACTCCCATGAAGTACTCTATATTTGGAAGTATTTGAACCTGTTTGGTTCTGGCAATGCTGACTGGGTATTGTAAAGGTCTTGTCTTTCATGTAGTTCTATGAGTCGGATTCTCATGCCAAACCACACTGACATACGGGATTAATGTCCGTTTTATTGATGTATTTTTTTACAACGATTATCTACCATTGAAGAGATTCAGACAGTGAGTTTACATTTTCATGGAGACATGTGTACTTCACCACTCCCTATTGAAGAAATAAAGGTGATTTAACTAGAATGCCCTATATAGGGTGTCCAATCAAAAACACCTATTTTGACCAATGGGTAAAGCTATGTTAATTGTGACGGTAATCCTCTAAGAAAACAAATTGGCCAGAATTAGGGTGAATAAATCAAGAAGGCCAGAGAAAARAAAAGTGGTCAAAAATCTGTAAAATTGCATCACGTCAGCAAATAATCCCGTTTCAAATAAAACGCTGGGTCTAAATTAATTGTTTACTAGGTTTAATGCTTGATTTGTTAAGTTCATTTTTTTGTTAAATTTTTTTATGGCATACTAAGACAAAATAATCGTGACAGTGTGTAAATGATAACACTGAAGGAAATTAAGAAATTTATTAAAATGCTGGAATTAAATGACTAACTATGCAAATGAACAAAAGCTGTGTGCATTAAGGAATTAAGACACCTGGCTCAACTAGATGCCTTGGGCAGATAGAACCATGAATAAGTGCATGTTGTGTTCAGTGATTTAAACAAACGGTAATCATATTTGTCTTGGTAAATTGTATTTTATAACGTCAGGAAGTTACATATCATCACCAAAGCACATTTTCACCCACGCTGGGCAGGGTGGGTGGACACCCTACCCTATACTAAATAGTCACAAACATGCCAACTACCCTTGATAGCCTGGAATAAGCGAACACCAAAACAAACATTGAATAAACCTCTAACTCGCGATTTACTGGTTTGACCCTCCTGCCTTTGAATTAAATATTCTATGAAAAGGAGACGTTTACTCTTGCTGTTGATCCAGGCATTGAGGTGTATAGTTGGCACGGTTCAATTAAGGCGAACTGGTGTATTGGGAGCCTATAAAACCAGATGTCAACAGCTGCTTTCCAAAAGGACAAACCACATGATTGTTGTGTCATGTGCTTCACCGGTTTGTTAATGTTCAACCAGTAAATGAGGATCAAAGTATATACTGCTCATTCATACGTGCATACTCTAGTATACCGAGGCCAACACTTCAACACGTGATGAAAAACTTTAACGTCAAGGGATTTCATCACCATATTGCATACCTAAATAAAGCCATTGAAAATGTTGTAGGATCGACAGAAACATACTTATATACATGTGTGTAAATATTGAATGTTCGGGCTACCCTCAGACGAGCATACAATGTGCATAGTTTGAACCAGTGGCTCTTGCATCCCGTCTAGCGTGTAACACCCTGCAGTATGTGTAAGGTTTCAATCAGATTCTCGATGCATGCTTAATACAGGTTGCTACTTCCATCCAGTGTGGTGTAGATCATCTTGTTGTTTTTTGCAACGGTATCTTCTGAATCAGAGAGCCTATTTGTTGCCGAATTGTTAGACTAGCTTGACTGTTCCCACTGTTAAGAGATGCATGCACAAATATAACACACGTGTGTGAATTCATTTCAAGTCACGCACAACATAAATAAAGTATGCTATTCAAAGTCTGTGGACTACAGTAGAACATTATAATGGTATCACGACCATCAGTTCAAACACATTGTTGCAACAAGAAAAGCCTGGAACTATTTGGCATATTTTAGCCTACCTGAAGTCCACTTGCTTCTCTTCTTCTTTGTCGTGTTTCGTATTTTTCTTGAATTTGAAGAGTTTGAACTTTTTCCCTCCACGGTCATCTTTCTCCTTCTCCACAGTCAAATTGGCTTCGCTTTTAGAAAACAAGCTTTTGAATGACTTTTTGGAACTACTCTTTCTCGCCATCTTTACGTTTATTCCAGACATAAATGGCAAGTCACCAAATTCAAAGTACCACTTGTCACGAATCTCGACATGAAAAACACTGCAAGGTCCTCAGAACCTGCAGACAACAGGACAGCTGATTCTCGCTCTTCACTCTCTCTACTGCATGCGCAGTCGCACACAGGTGAGTGACACGCCCTAGAGTAGCTTTGGGACACATCATCGGGAGTCTGTGCATCGCTATGGTGGTCACAGAAAATAACCCTACCACAATATAGCCGGCTTCACCAAAAAACAAAACGTTTCCAGTCAACGAAGGTATATGTACTGTAATTGTCAAACAATCACTTCAAAGGGCTCTTTTACTAGGCTACCCACGCACGTTCTTCCACTGGCAACATATTTCCAGCTTCCAAACAGTGGTGAATGTAAAGAGCCATCTGTTACACAAAACACAAAAAGCCTAATGACATTGGTGATGATTTATTAGGCCAGAATGTAGGCCTATACATCCGCGCGCGTCGGCCACCCATCTCTGCCTTGGCAACGTTTCCGTGTTTTTATCGAACCACATCAGATTTTGGAGTTTAGGCTATGCCACCCATTTTCAAATCCATTCGCTCATTTTCATTACCGCTGTCATACGGCGGGGATAAAAAGTGGTGTAATGCCTACAGTTTTTACCTTTGTATTTAATTATTGTGAGGTTCATGTTTTACCTGTATGGTTTACCCCCACTATTTATTTTGCTGGGAAGCTGTACCTTACCTCCTTACTTTCAACCCTGCTCACTATGAAATAAACGTCTGTAACTCAGTAAATTTGTTGCGTTTTAAGTTAATTTACACATTTTTATGACTAGGCCCACATAGTATTGAATTAACAGGGATTCTATGTGTAATTATATGATTAGGCCCATAAAAATATAGGAGGTCCAATACCGGGAAGAAATTAATTATACTGTAAAGACCCTGGGTTTATAAGTGCGGAAATCGACTCTGCTGCACGAGCATGCTTTTGCGCGCCGGACCTCGGGCTAGAAGGTTGAGGGTTCGATACCTACTCCCTGCCTGTTTCATTACAATACTTTCACCCCTGATAGCGAGGGACACGTTTAACTTTACGTCTTGTAAGTATACTTCCTAGAGACTATACGCGTTTGTTGATGGGACACGTTTTTTTCTGTGATGCCTGCTATATGGTTGTCGGGTTAGCTATTTTCCGTCGCCACACCAGAACACAACTCAGAGACTCAAACCAATACACAGACTCCCGATTGTGTGTCCCAAAGCTCGCACTTGCGATGAGTTAGCCGAGCATCTTAATTAAGGAAATCCACATGCATGCAGATACACATGTCGCTAAAATAGACACAAGCAAAGCCAAAACGACTGATAGCCAGATTTTCGGACAAATATAACAGCTCATGGATGCTTTTTGGCTAGATAGCCTAACACGGAACCTAAACCGGCTGCGCGCGTGCGCTATCGTGCATAAATGTATTTTGCCCCCCACACCAAACGCGATCACGACACGCAGGTTAAAATATCAAAATTCTGAACCAATGACATTAATTTGGGGACAGGTCAAAAAGCAATAAACATATATGGCATTTTAGCTAGTTAGCTTGCACTTGCAAGCTAACGTTAATTAGCGTTATTAATTAATTAACGTTAATTTGTTCTATTTAGCTAGCTTGCTGTTGCTAGCTAATTTGTCCTGGGATATAAACATTGAGTTGTTTTACCTGAAATTCACAAGGTCTTCTACTCCGACAATTAATCCACACATAAAACGGCCAACCGAATCGTTTCTAGTCATCTCTCCTCCTTCCAGGCTTTTTCATCTTTGAACTTATATGGTGATCCATCTAAACTTTCATAGTATTACCACACAACCGGCAACAAAGTTCGTCTTTCAATCACGCACGTGGGTATAACCAATGAGGAGATGGCACGTGGGTACCTGCTTCTTCAAACCAATGAGGAGATGGGAGAGGCAGGACTTTCAGCGCGATCTGCGTCAGAAATAGGAATGACTTCTATTTTAGCCCTTGGCGTCGCAGACGCTCGTTGGCGCAATAATTGAATAACATGGATTTCTAAATTTATTTTGCGACGCTTGCGCACGCGACGTGTCCGGTCTGGTCAGCATATCTGATATCCGTGCGTTGGAGACAACTGACAGCTAAAACATTTTTTTTWAACTCAGACTGGGAAAAATCTGGGGATCCCGCTGCATTCAATACAACTGGGAACTCGGATATCTCCGACCTCTGACTTACACACGCTCAAGAAAACTGGGAACTCGGAAATAAACTAGCTCCGACTCGGTTTGAAAGGTCATCCAACTCGGAATTCCAACTCGGAAACTCAAGCATCTTTCTAGCTTCCGATTGGTGCAGCGGTCTCAGGCAATACATCTCAGTGCTAGAGGAGTGACTACAGACCCAGGTTTGATCCCAGGCTGTGATTGGGAGTCCCATAGGGCGGCGCACAATTGGCCTAGCGTCATCCGGGTTAGGGCAGGGTTTGGCGACTTTCCGACCTGAAGATCACTGACGTCATAATTTGAGGGGATTTCCCAATTGTCTTGAAAGCACCATCACCCTAGAGTCACCCTGCCCCTTCTAACCAGTGCCTCCACTCCACCAACGCCATCTTAACTGCGAGTAATTCTCGGTTTCCCACGTCACAGTTCCTCTCAGCGGGGTTAAGACGATGGGAAAGGAAGGCGCAGGGATGCAGCTACTGGTCCGGGGCAGAAAGCTGAAACAGGACAGCCCCCGCTCCGACGTCTGAGGCGTCGACCTCCACCATGAACTGACGGGACGGGTCCGGATAGATTAAGATGGGAGCTGTAGTCATTCGCTGCTTGAGGTCTGAGAATGGCGATCAGCTGCTGGAGACCATATGAACGGAACCTTGGGAGAGGTGAGTGCAGAGAGGGGGAAAGCAAGGTTGCTGTAACCACGGATGAAACAACGGTAGAAATGAGCAAATCCCAGGAAACGTTGCAGCTAAACTCTGGATGTGGGTTGAGGCCAATCCACCACTGCTCACACCTTGTCAGGGTCCATCTGAATATTCCCTGCGATGATGCGATGATGTATCCTAGGAAGGAGATGGTGGAGCGATGGAACTCAAATTTCGCCGCTTTCCCGAAAAGCTGGTTCTCCAGGAGATGCTGGAGGACCTGTCGGACATGGAGGACGTTCTCTTGAGCTGGCAGGGAATAAATGAGCATGTCATCGAGGTAGACAAACACAAATTGGTTCAACATGTCACAGAGCACATCATTGACCAGGGCCTGGAACACTGCAGGAGCTTTGGTCAGTCCAAACGGCATCACCAAGTACTCGTAGTACCCGCTAGCCTCCACTCGCCTCCTTCCCATATCTGAACCAGATGGTATGCATTCCGAAGGTCCAAGAAGATGACGGCCCCCTGGAGAAGCTCGAACGCCAAGCAGATGAGTGGTAGCGGGTAACGGTTTTGAACCGTAATGTCGTTAAGGCCCCGGTAGTTGATACACGGACGCAGGGTCTTGYCTGTCTTCTCCACAAAGAAGAACCCTTTACCGGCGGGGGAGGCAGTTGGACGTATAATCCTTGCAGCGAGAGAGTCCTCAATGTACCCCTCCATCGCTTTGGTCTCCGGACCCGATATGGAATAAAGTCACCCCCCGAGGCGGTGTGGTGCCAGTGAGAAGGTTGATTGCACAGTCGTAGGGCCAATGCGGAGGAAGAGATGTGGTGCGGGCAGAGTTGAAAACCTCCTGTAAGTCCTAGTACTCCGCGGGAACAGCGGAGAGATCCGAGGCTTTACCCAAGCCCGCCGGGAGACGTCCCGGGACACGTTGCGCCAACTTCAGACTATGTGCATGGCAAAACAGACTCCAACCCATGATGGAACCCGTAACCCAGTTGGTTAGGGGGTTGTGCCTCTAGAGCCATGAAAACCCCAAAACCATGGGTACGTAGGAGACTCGAGGAGCAGAAACTGCATAGCCTTACTGTGGTTGCCTGACACTCTCAGGTTGATAGGAACCGTATTGTGGGTGACTCTGCCAATAGTTCGCCCATCCAGCGCTCTTACGTCCATTGGGATGGAAAGGGGTTGAGTGGAAATACCCAGCTCCGACACCAGGGTAGTGTCCATAAAGCTCTCGTCGGCCCAAAAGTCAATGAGCACCCGGATGGATTTGGCCTGGTCTCCCCACAACAGGGTAGCATAGAGGGGGTTAGGAGTAGTGAGAGATTGGAAACTCCCCATAACTCAAGTGTACTCCTATCTACTGATGAGCTTGGTCTTTTAATGGGCAGGTAGATAAGAAATGTCCTGGAGCTCCACAATACAGACTGCTATTCAGTCTGCGTAAGCGCTCAGCAGGAGACAATATAGCCCTGCAAAGTTGCATGGGCTCTGGAGGAGGCGAGTCGACAGTCCTCAGTGATTTCCGAGGGAACTCGGATGACACCGGATTCTCTCGGAAATGTAGACTTTGGGGATTTCCAGGATTCCTCGGAGGCGAGGTGGAATTCGAGTACGAGCGAGGGTGACAGGGATCAGACCCCTCTCCTTCCTACGTTCCCGTAGCCACCCATTGATCTGGATGGTGAAGGCTGTGAGTGAGTCCAGATCCATGGACAGCTCCCAGGCTGTGAGCTCCGATAATCTGTGAAGGAACGTGTCAAACAGGGGTTCCGGATTCCAGACACTCTCAGTCGCCAACATGTGAAAATCCACTGGAGTCTTGACGTAGTTGGAGCAGCTTACGAGCAGCCTCTCTCCCGGACAACGGAGAATCTAACACATTTTGTACCTCCGCCACAAACTTCTCCAGACTGAGGCAAACAGTGGACTTTTGCACCCACACCGGCGTCTGGGCCCTCCAGGACATCAGCGTTATCGAGTACGCTATCTTCAAGCGGTCCGAGGGGAACGAAGAAGGCTGCAGCTCGAAGATGAGGGAGCACTGGGAGAGAAACGCCCGGCAGGTTCCAGAATCTCCAGCGTAGCGCTCCGGAGGAGGGAAGCGAGGTTCTGGGTACACCGGGGTTGGTGGCGGGTTGCTGAGAGTGGGGGATTACTGTTGTGGCTTGCTGCCTAGTTGGGAATCCGCAGAATTGCTCCAGTAATGTAGTGAACACATGGTCATGGCATTCTGCCAGGGTATGGAGTCCATCCATAAGGCTTTGCAGTAACTCCTCATGTCTTCCAAAGGTGGCTCCTTGAAGCTAAGATGGGAGGCTAAGATCCAGGTGCAGACACAGGAGGCAGATAGTACGAGTCTCAGAGTTTATTACAATACAAGGGGCAGGCAATCTGTAGGTCAAGGCAGGCAAGAGTCGTAAATCCAAATCAGAATCAGGCAGGTACAGGATGGCAGRGAGGATCAGGACAGGCAGAAAGGTCAGAGCTGGGAAGACTAGAAAAAGCTAAACTAGAGCACAGGAAACACGGGAACACGCTGGTAGGACTTGACGGCACAAGACGAACTGGCAACAGACAAACAGAAAACGCAGGTATAAATACACATGAGGTAATGGGAGACACCTGGTTGGGGTTGGAGACAATCACAAGACAGATCAGGGTGGAGATGAACATACTCTGGTGCAAAAAGTGCAAATCAATCCCAGAACAGCAAAGGACCGATGTTGGGGGAAACGGGTACAAAAGTATCTATATCCACAGTAAAACGAGTCCTATATCGACATAACCTGAAAAGCCACTCAGCAAGGAAGAAGCCACTGCTCCAAAACCGCCATAAAAAAAGCCAGACTACGGTTTGCAACTGCACATGGGGATAAAGATCGTACCTTTTGGAGAAATGTCCTCTGGTCGGATGAAACAAAAATAGAACTGTTTGGCCATAATGACCATGGTTATGTTTGGAGGAAAAAGGGGGAGGCTTGCAAGCTGAAGAAAACCATCCCAACCGTGAAGCACGGAAGTGGCCGCATCATGTTGTGGGGGTGCTTTGCTGCAGGAGGGACTGGTGCACTTCACAAAATAGATGGCATCAAATTATGTGGATATATTGAAGCAACATCTCAAGACATCAGTCAGGAAGTTAAAGCTTGGTCGCAAATGGGTCTTCCAAATGGACAATGACCCCAAGCATACTTCCAAAGTTGTGGCAAAATGGCTTAAGGACAACAAAGTCAAGGTATTGGAGTGGCCATCACAAAGCCCTGACCTCAATCCTATAGACAATTTGTGGGCAGAACTGAAAAAGTGTGTGTGAGCAAAGAGGCCTACAAACCTGACTCAGTTACACCAGCTCTGTCAGGAGGAATGGGCCAAAATTCACCCAACTTATTATTTGAAGCTTGTGGATAGCTAACCGAAACGTTTGACCCAAGTTAAACAATTTAAAGGCAATGCTACCAAATACTAATTGAGTGTATGTAAACTTCTGACCCACTGGGAATGTGGTGAAAGAAATAAAAGCTGAAATAAATCATTCTCGTACTATTATTCTGACATTTCACATTCTTACAATAAATTGGTGATCCTAACTGACCTAAGACAGGGAACTTTTACTAGGATTAAATGTCAGGAATTGTGAAAAACTGAGTTGAAATGTATTGGCTAAGGTGTATGTAAACTTCATACTTCAACTGTAGGTCCTGGATGGCAGGAAGCTTGGCCCCAGTGATGTACTGGGCCGTACGCACTACACTCTGCAGCGCCTTACTGTCAGATGCCGAGCAGTTACCATACCAGGCTGTGATGCAACCAGTTAGAATGCTCTCGATGGTGCAACTGTAGAACTATTTGAGGATCTGGGGACCCATGCCAAATATTTTCTGTCTCCTGGGGGGGAAAATATGTTGTTGTGCCCTCTTCACGACTGTCTTGGTGTGTTTGGACCATGATAGTTTGTTGGTGATGTGGAGACCAAGGAACTTGAAACTCTAGACCCGCTTCACTACAGCCCTGTCGATGCTAATGGGGGCCTGTTTGGCCCGCCTTTTCCTGTCAGCTCCTTTGTCTTGCTTACATTGAGGGAGAGTTTGTTGTCCTGGCACCACACTGCCAGGTCTCTGACCTCCTCCCTATAGGCTGTCTCATCATTGTCGGTGATCAGGCCTACCACTGTTGTGTCGTCAACAAACTTAATGATGGTGTTGGAGTTGTGTTTGGCCCCGCAGTCGTGGGTGAACAGGGAGTACAGGAGGGGACTAAGCACACACACACACCTGAGGGGCCTCAGGGTTGAGGATCAGCGTAGCAGACATGTTGTTGCCTACCCTTACCACCTGGGGGCAGCCTGTCAGGAAGTCCAGGTTCCAGTTGCAGAATGAGGTGTTTAGTCCCAGCGTCCTTAGCTTAGTGATGAGCTTTGTGGGCACTAAAGTGTTGAACGCTGAGCTGTATTCAATGAACAGCATTCTCACATTGGTGTTCCTTTTGTCCAGGTTGGAAAGGGCAGTGTGGAGTGCGATTGAGATTGTGTCATCTGTGGATCTGTTGGGGCGGTATGCGAATTGGAGTAGGTCTCGGGTTTCCAGGAGGATGATGTTAATGTGAGCCATGACCAGCCTTTCAAAGCACTTCATGGCTACCGACGTGAATGGTATGGGGCTGTAATCATTTAGGCAGGTTACCTTCACTTCCTTGGGCACAGGGACTATGGTGGTCTGCTTGAAGCATGTAGGTATTACAGACTCGGTCAGGGAGAGTTTGAACATGTCAGTGAAGACATTTGCCAGTTGGTCAGCGCATGCTTTGAGTACACGTCCTGGTAATCCGTCTGGCCCAGCGGCTTTGTGAATGTTGACCTGTTTAAAGGTCTTGCTCACATCGGCTACCGAGAGTGTTATGTCCAGAACAGCTGGTGCTCTCATGCATGCTTCAGTGTTGATTGTCTTGAAGCAAGCAGTAAAGTAGACTCGTCTGGTAGGCTCGCGTCACTGGGCAGCTCGCTGCTGGGATTCCCTTTGTAGTCCATAATAGTTTAAGTCCTGCCACATTTGACGAGGATCCGAGCTGGTGTAGTAGGATTCAATCTTAATCCTGTATTGCCGCTTTGCTTGTTTGATGGTTCGTCTGAGGGCATAGCGGGATTTCTTATTCGTGTACGGATTAGTGTTCTGCTCCTTGAAAGCGGCAGCTCTAATCTTTAGCTCAATTAGGATTTTGCCTGTAATCCATGGCTTCTGGTTGGGATATGTACGTACGGTCACTGTGGGGATGAAGTCATTGATGCACTTATTGATGAAGCCAATGACTGAGGTGGTATACTCCTCAATGCCATTTGATTAATCCCGGAACATATTCCAGTCTGTGCTAGCAAAACAGTCCTGTAGCGTAGCATCCGCGTCATCTGACTACTTCCATATTGAGCGAGTCACTGGTACTTCCTGCTTTAGTTTTTGCAGGTAAGCAGGAATCAGGAGGATAGAATTTGTCAGATTTGCCAAATGGAGTGCCGGGGAGAGCTTTGTATGCATCTCTGTGTGTGGATTAAAGGTGGTCTAGAGTTGTTTTTCCTCTGGTTGCACGTGTGACATTTTGGTAGAAATGAGGTAAAACGGATTTAAGTTTACCTTCATTAAAGTCCCCGGCCACTAGGAGCGCCGCTTCTGGATGAGCATTTTCTTGTTTGCTTATGGCCTTATACAGCTGGTTGAGTGCGGTCTTAGTGGCAGCATCGGTTTGTGGTGGTAAATAGACGGCTACGAATAATATAGATGAGAACTCTCTAGGTAAATAGTGTAGTCTACATCTTATCATAAGGTACTGTACCTCAGACGAGCAATACCTCGATACTTCTTTAATATTAGACATCGCGCACCAGCTGTTATTGACAAATAGACACCCACCCCCGCCCCTCGTCTTACCAGACGTAGCCTCTTCTCTGTTCTGCCGGTGCATGGAAAATCCTGCCAGCTCTATATTATCCATGTCGTCGTTCAGCCACAACTCGGTGAAACATTAACTGTAACATCTTATGTCCCGTTGGTGGTAGGTCATCCATTTTATTTTCCAATGATTGCATGTTGGCCAATAGAACGGATGGCAATGGGAGTTTACTCACTGTTACGCACGCCTCTGTGAAGAGGGAACGCAACACCATGCTACAACTCAACTCCCCGTGAAGTAAAAGAGGTATGGGACTAAGTGTGAGAAAGGATGATAAAAGGCAGAATTGACCGTTTACTAGGATTTTATTCCTTTACACGGTAATATGGGGAAAAGGGGCTGGACGGAACCAAAGCAAAGAAAGTAAATATCAAAGTTCCCCCTCTCCTATCTAACCTGCCTACCCACTACTTACCTAACTTAGGACCACCTGGTGCACTAACCAAAATACAGGGGGTGGTCCGCCCAGGTCTTACTAGACAATGAATATACTACGGGTATATGTATGCCCACGGGCCTCTTGCCTAAGCACTCCCTAGGTGCCTTCCCCTTCCCCCCTGGGAACAAATGAAACAGAATATCAAACAATTACTCAAACAAACTAATAAACAAAGGACATCAAATAAGCTCTATCTGAGCAACAATCTCACACAGAACATACCAACTGCTCCCAGCAACAACTAACACAGTACATACCAACATGCTATAACCCTC
The DNA here is from genome assembly GCF_002910315.2 of Salvelinus sp. IW2-2015. Lineage (NCBI taxonomy): Eukaryota > Metazoa > Chordata > Actinopteri > Salmoniformes > Salmonidae > Salvelinus > Salvelinus sp. IW2-2015. Next base: position 6,942,768 of record NC_036870.1, read on the forward strand.
AGCCATCAACCTCCTCTCTCAGCAATGATCTATATAACATTCAATCTCTCTAGCAATGATCTCAGCCAGCAATGATCTCAGCCTGCAATGATCTCAGCCAGCAATGATCTATATAACATTCAATCTCTCTAGCAATGATCTCAGCCTGCAATGATCTCAGCCAGCAATGATCTCAGCCAGCAATGATCTATATCACATTCAATCTCTCCAGCAATGATCTCTGCCAGCAATGATCTCTGCCAGCAATGATCTCAGCCAGCAATGATCTATATCACATTCAATCTCTCCAGCAATGATCTTAGCCAGCAATGATCTCAGCCAGCAATGATCTCAGCCAGCCTATTATCTCACTCTCCTGAACAACAGAACACTGGCTTTTCGTTCAAATATTTTTTATTGAGCACACACAAGAATGGTGTATAGGTATAAGACAGGTATACAATTCTTATCTAAACATAAAAGAGCAGACAGAAACAAAAAGACCCAGAGTTCTGGGTACAAAACAAAACAAATATTACAAAACAAGACATACAGAATAAGGACAGGTAGAAAGAAAGAGGGTAGGCGTCACCCCCCACTTATTCCCCCCCTTTATCCCTCCCCCACTTCTTCCCCTCCCGACTGCTCGGGTGGCGGTGCCAGCACATGCTGCCCAAAGGTGGATTAAAATATTACAATTGAGAGTGCGTTAAAAAGTACAAATTCACAGCRCCGAATGGTCCAAGTAAGAGAGGAAAGGCTGCCAGATTTGATCAAATGTTGATAATTTATTGTTCAGAATATATCTAATTCTTTCTAAGTGTACAGTGTTTAGAACACTGGCTTTTATATAGCTTCAGACGGAATGGGTAATTAGAAACAGCTGCGTCTTGACGAGGGGGCGGGGTCAGCTCTCCAATCATCAATTGGGGCCGGCCAATCAGCTGCCTGGGGAGAATTTCAGGAAGCCATCTCCTGAAACACACACACTCAAATACAAACTACAACACAGAAACTGGGGAACGTAACACTCACTCACCTACGAATTCTCAGAAGGCAGTCCGACCTCCGCCCCCTTTTTCTCTGTCTTTTCTTCATGCAAATGACGAGGATTTTGGCCCATTCCCGAGAAAGCAGTATATCCTTCGCATCGGCCTCGTTAAAGAAAAATTACTCTTCCAGTTCGAGGTGGATTACTACTGTTCAGAAGTTATTTTCGGTCATAAGAGACGGTAGCAGCAACATTATGTACAAAATAAAGTAACAAACAACGTGAAAAAACTAACAAAATAGGACAGTTGGTTAGGAGCACGTAAAACGTCAGCCATCCCCCCAGGCGCCATTCTWCAAAGATGGAATTGTCTTAGTGTGCCATGCTCATAGGCTGAAGTTAATCGGGGAATGACATTCCGCATGTTTGCTAATAGGAAAGAGGAGAGGCGTGACGTTAAGGTGATGAGGTACAGTGGGGCAAAAAAGTATTTAGTCAGCCACCAATTGTGCAAGTTCTCCCACTTAAAAAGATGAGAGAGGCCTGTAATTCTCATCATAGGTACACTTCAACTATGACAGCAAAATGAGGGGGGGGAAATCACATTGTAGGATTTTTTATGAATTTATTTGCAAATTATGGTGGAAAATAAGTATTAGCAATTATGAAAATTTCCTCAGATCTGCGACCTTTGCATGCTATCTTGAACATGCACACTTTCCATGATTTCATGAGATTTAGGGAGTGAATCTTATTTATATTGAGGGCTACTGGATTTAATTGGATTTATTTTAAATGAAAATGGATGGAAAATGTCTTTTTAACTGGCCCTCCCCGTGTGTTTGAAACAAAAACATGTAACCCTCCCCCTCCAACATGATCATTAAAACAAAATAGCAGGAAATATTACATCGCTTTTTATTAGGCTATCAATGTTGCAGTCGTGATTTCTATCAAATCAATCCGTGGTGAGAACCACTGCTGTATTCATACCATATTCATGTTATCCACTAGAGGGAGGCATTTACCAATTTAAGCTTTAAGGGCCGTCCACACCAAGGACGATAACTATAACGATACATTATGCATAACTATAAAACGTTGGTGAGCATCCACACCAGAGAAACGTTTACCGTTCTACAGTAGTCTACACCTGTCAATCAACTGATCAAAGCATTGTACTGCACGCTGTAGGCCTATTAATAATGTAGTAACACAGACCGTTCAGTGCTCCAGGGTGTGTCCATTGTGACAACTGCAAATAACACTTCAATGTAGGCTACATGTAGCCTAATGAAAAATAATATAGACACTCGTAGGCCTATTTCAATTAAATGTAAAAATTCAACAACAAAAGCTGTTGAGCCTGTGCATCTTTTACATCATGTAATCACTTGCCTCGTTGATAGGACAAAAAGGCTTCTCAACAGTTTTTACCCCCAAGCCATAAGACTCCTGAACAGGTAATCAAATGTCTACCCGGACCGTTTGCATTGTGCCCCCACCCCCAAACCCTCTTTTTACGCTGCTGCTACTCTCTGTTTATCATATATGCATAGTCACTTTAACTATACATTCATGAACATACTACTTCAATTGGGCCGACCAACCAGTGCTCCCGCACATTGGCTAACCGGGCTATCTGCATTGTGTCCCACCACCCGCCACCCCCTCTTTTACGCTACTGCTACTCTCTGTTCATCATATATGCATAGTCACTTTAACCATATCTACATGTACATACTACCTCAATCAGCCTGACTAACCGRTGTCTCRCTACTTTTATAGCCTCGCTACTGTTTTTCACTGTCTTTTTACTGTTGTTTTTATTTCTTTACTTACCTATTGTTCACCTAACACCTTTTTTTGCACTATTGGTTGGAGCCTGTAAGTAAGCATTTCACTGTAAGGTCTACACCTGTTGTATTCGGCGCACGTGACAAATACACTTTGATTTTGAGTTAAAGTGGTTTGCTTTCAATTTCCATTTTTCTAATGGATGTCAATTCGTTTGGATTTTCTTTTTCACTGTGCTCATCACTGTCTGTCCTGTGCAACCATGTAATACCTGGTTATCTAGGGCTTAATTGAAAGAAAAAAACAAAAAGCTGCAGACACTAGGCCCTCCATGGAATGAGTTTGACACCCTGCTATAGCATATTGCGCACGGGAATAGCTGAAAAATAGGTTMGAGTTGTGTAGCCAAAGAAGCTAAATATTAGCTCGAAATTAGGCCACTCATTAGCTAAATATTAGGGCTGTAAATATTTGCCTGTCAAAGTGCATTCGRGCACGCAAAGCTCCACTATTGATTCGGTCTACGTTTTTAGAGAATAACATTATTATGCCTAAACTACAACAACACAGTGCAATGAGGAATGTATTATTGATTATTGTTATCAAGTGACGCAATTATTGGGTTTAGGGCTGAAACTGCAGTAATGTAGGTTAATTATATATATATATAAATATTTTGTGTTTATTTTTTTAGGATTCCCTTTATGGACTGAACACTATTTTTTATTATAATGAGGGATACCTGGAGAAAATCGTACCTTTTCTAAGATGAAAATGGATGTCGCTCGCTTTAAAAATAATATGAGAGGATGCAGTAGAACCGATAAGTTTCAATTTCTATACAGGCTATTGTTTAAAAAAGAGGATAGTCTAAGTTTGGAACAGTGCGAAAGTTCAACTGTAAAAACGTGTTGTTTAACACAGATCTGCCTATCATCAGTATAAGCCTATATGCACTTGTAACTTTTGTCATTTGGCAAACTATTATTTTCGAATTGATTCTATTTGATTACATGATATTGTCGTTACAAAATAGATTTGTGTTGGCTGTGATTACGCCATGGGAATATAAGAGCATCTGCTAGGCTAAATTAACAAACTAGGCATGTATAGCTCACGGCATGATCCTCAAACCAAAAACTGKCCAAACTCGTATTTCTAAAAGTGGATTCAAAGGCACTGTAGAATGACTGTGTAGTCTAATATTTATACAGCTTAATTGCTACATTTATAGGCATGCTGTAGAAGTGCTGTTGTTGACGTGCTGGTGAAATGCTGAGCCCTTCTGCCAGCCTGTATGTTTCAAAATGTATTTCTTAAATGGCAGAATATAGCCTTGAAATAATAATAGTAAAGCCTAAATGATTCATTTTCGTTCATTTTCTACGGGGCTTTTCTATTTATTACAGAAGGGTATCATATCACTTTATCTTGCCTTTGAAAGTCACCAAAAACAATTGTCTAGTTCAGTTGCAGGTCGAAAATATTTTTTCTACCTGCAACCTAGAATAATAGTGAACAGAGCATGAGGTAAACACCAGCATACAGTCTGGTATGACTCTCCCAGATCAGTTGATTGTGGATGCAGCGCGATGACATCCTAAGAATGAGCACTTCACAAGCGCTATATAAATGAATAAGCACACTTTATCTGTACCTTTAGACCCATGTAGGTTACTGTAGCTGAGCGCCTGTATCACTCATTCAGTTTATCACTGTCCGTTTATCACTGTCTGCACTCTGCCCTACCTATGTCGTCAGGGGTGGTGTGTAATGGAAAGACAAACAGCCCAGGACAGTGACGAATGGACCAGGGTTGGACACCAAGATAAAACTTCTCTGTGTTTCATTTTTGATCAAAGGTCCATAGTCTTTTTCCGCCCCTCTTTTTATATTTTTTATATTTGTGGTCTTTTTTATGCCTTATTGGCTAGAGAAGAGACAGTGGGAAAGATGGGAACCCACTGTCACGTTCTGACCATAGTTATTTTGTGTTTTCGTTGTTTTAGTGTTGGTCAGGACATGAGTTGAGTGGGCATTCTATGTTGTGTGTCTAGTTTTCCTATTTTTGTGTTTGGCCTGATATGGTTCTCAATCAGAGGCAGGTGTTTTGTGTTGTCTCTGATTGGGAACCATATTTAGGTAGCCTGTTTTGTGTTGGGTTTTGTGGGTGGTTGTCTTCTGTCTTTGTGTCTATGCACCAGATAGGACTGTTTCGGTTTTTCACATTTGTTGTTTTTGTATTTTGTAGTGTTCACGTTTTTTGTCGTTATTAAACATGATGAACACTAACCACGCTACGCTTTGGTCCGATCCCTGCTACAGGAAATCTGCTGTTACAGAACCACCCACCAACCAAGGACCAAGCAGCGTGGTAAAGGACAGCAGCAGCAGCGGCGAAAGACACAGGATTCATGGACTTGGGAGGAGATTCTGGACAGCAAAGGACCCTGAGTCCAGGGGACCCTGAGTCCAGGGGAATATCGCCATCCCAGGGCAGAGTTGGAGACAGCGAAGGCAGAGAGGCGCTGGTATGAGGAGGCAGCACGGCGGTGCGGTTGGAAGCCCGAGAGTCAGCCCCAAAAATTTCTGGGGGGGGGCACACAGGGAGTGTGGCTAGGCCAGGTAGGGGACCTGAGCCAACTCCCCGTGCTTACCGTGGAGAGCGAGAGTACGGGCAGACACCGTGTTATGCGGAAGAGCGCACGGTGTCCCCTGTACGTGTGCATAGCCCGGTGCGGTACATCCCAGCTCCTCGTATCGGCCGGGCTAGGTTGGGCATCGAGCCAGGTGCCATGAAGCCGGCTCAACGCATCTGCTCTCCAGTACGTCTCCTTGGGCCGGTGTACATGGCACCAGCCTTACGCATGGTGTCCCCGGTTAGCCAGCACAGCCCAGTGCGGGCTATTCCACCTCGCCGCACTGGCCTGGCTACGGGGAGCATTCAACCAGGTAAGGTTGGGCAGGCTCGGTGCTCAAGAGCTCCTGTGCGCCTTCACGGTCCGGTCTATCCGGTACCACCTCCTCGCACCAGCCCAGTACCACCAGTGCCAACACCACGCACCAGGCTTCCTGTGCGTCTCCAGAGCCCTGTACTCACTGTTCCTTCTCCCCGCACTCGCCCTGAGGTGCGTGCCCTCAGCCCGGTACCACCAGTGCCGGTACCACGCACCAGGCTTATAGTGCGCCTCGAGAGTCCAGTGTGCCCTGTTCCTACTCCCCGCACTCGCCCAGTGGTGCGTGTCTCCAGTCCGGTACCACCAGTTCCGGCACCACGCACCAGGCCTACTGTGCGCCTCAGCAGGCCAGAGTCTGCCGTCTGCCCAGCGCGCCGCTGCGCCTGTCCGTCTGCCAGCGCCGTCTGAGCTGCCCCCTCTGCCCAGCCGCCATCTGAGCTGCCCGTCTGCCCAGCGCCATCTGAGCTGCCCGTCTGGCCCAGCGCCATCTGAGCTGCCCGTCTGCCCAGCGCCGTCTGAGCTGCCGTCTGCGCAGCGCCTCTGAGCTGCCCGTCTGCCCAGCGCCGTCTGAGCTGCCCGTCTGCCCAGCGCCGTCTGAGCTGCCCGTCTGCCAGCCGTCTGATGCCGTCTGTCCAGCGCCGTCTGAGCTGCCCGTCTGTCCAGCGCCATCTGAGCCGCCCGTCTGTCTGAGCCGCTAAAGCCGTCCGTCAGTCAGGAGCCGCCAGAGCCGTCCGTCAGTCAGGAGCAGCCAGACCGTCGTCAGTAACCGCCAGAGCCGTCAGTCAGAAGCCGCCAGGCCGTCCGTCAGTCAGGAGCCGCCAGAGCGCCGCTCAGTCAGGAGCCGCCAGAGCCGTGCCGTCCAGTCAGGAGCCGCCAGAGCCGTCCGTCAGTCAGGAGCCGCCAGAGCCGTCCGTCAGTCAGGAGCCGCCAGAGCCGTCCGGCAGCTCAGGAGCCGCCAGCCGTCCGTCAGTCAGGAGCCGCCAGAGCCGTCCGTCAGTCAGGAGCCGCCAGAGCCGTCCGTCAGTCAGGAGCCGCCCGAGACGACGCTCGCCAGTCAGGAGCCGCCGGAGCCGTTCACCAGTCAGGAGGCCGCCGGAGCCACCCTTCAATCATGAGCCGCCCTTCGCAGCCGCCCTTCAGCTCTGAGCCGCTTCAGTCATGAGCCGCCTTCAGTCCGGAGCCGCCCCAGTCCGGAGCCTCCCTTCCGTCCGGAGCCGCCCTTCAGTCCGGAGCCGCCCCTCAGTCCGGAGCCGCCCTTCAGTCATGAGCTACCTCTCAGTCATGAGCTACCTCTCAGTCCTGAGCTACCTCTCAGTCCTGAGCTCTGCCGCTTCCTGAGCTGCCCTCAGTCCGGAGCTCCTGCCCTCCAGTCCGGGCTGCTTCTTCAGTCCAGAGGCGTCTTTCAGTCCAGAAGTGTCCCTCCGTCCTTGGACGATTCTAGTTACGGTGTTCCGCCAGTTTCGGTCGGTGAGCGTGTCGCTCCGGGCAAGATAGCTCGGGGCGGCGCCGCGGCCGCCTGGGACGCAGGGCGCGGCGCGCAGCCGCCTCCAAGATGAGGCCCAACACGGTAAGGATGCAGACAACAAGACAACAAAAGAGGGGAAAAGACGTGTATGAGTGGACAGTTGGGGGTCCTACTTCCTGGCCAGGAGAGCCCCAGCCGCACAGGATCGGACGCACCCCAAGACCCCGCCTCCATAGGTTCAGGATTTTTCCGCGTGAAGCCGCACGCGCGGGGCGAGTCCACCACCTTGGGGGGGCGGGGCCCTGGGTTGGTACTTGCCTCACGGGGTTCTGTACTCATAGCTTCTTTTGTGTGTGTTGCGTGTTTTAGTCGTTGTCAGGACGTCGGAGCCTGAGTTGTTGGCATCTCTGCCATTGTTCCGTTCCGTTGTGCTAGTTTTCCTCATTGTTCTGTTTCCTTTGGGTGTCCGTGGGTGAGTCTTGTCTTGCGTCCTGGTCTTCGCCTATACCTCTGAGACGGGAGTGCCGGCCGGGTCGGGGCTCGTCTTCTCCGTCGTTTGTCTCTGATTGGCAACCGATGCCAGTGTTAGGGGAGGGCCTGTTTTTGTGTTGGGTTTGTGCGGATGTGTCGGTCTGTCGTGTGTCGTTGGTGTTGCTAGGCACCAGATAGGACTGTTTCGGTTTTTCACATTGTTGTTTTTGTATTTTTGTAGTGTTCACGTTTTTTGTCGTATTAAACATGATGAACACTAACCACGCTGCGCTTTGGTCCGATCCCTGCTACACTAAATCTGCCGTTACACCATGCTGGCAGCAATATATGTGATTGCAGTTTGGAGACCGGCTTACGCCACCACCCGAGCCATCTAATCCTCATCGAATCAATCAATCAAATGTATTTATAAAGCCCTTTTTACATCAGTCGATGTCACAAAGTGCTATACAAAAACCCAGCCTAAAACCCCAAACAGCAAGCAATGCAGGTGTAGAAGCACGGTGGCTAGGAAAAACTCCCTAGAAAGGCAGGAACCTAGGAAGAAACCTAGAGAGGAACCAGGCTCTGAGGGGTGGCCAGTCCTCTTCTGGCTGTGCCGGGTGGAGATTATAACAGTACATGGCCAAGAAGTTCAAACGTTCATAGATGACCAGCAGGGTCAGATAATAATAATCACAGTGGTAGTAGAGGGTGCAACAGGTCAGCACCTCAGGAGTAAATGTAATWTGGCTTTTCATAGCTTTTCATAGTCTTAATACATATTTTCAATTGAAGGACAGATTGTGAAATAATGTAAGGTTATGTTTCTGTGCAGGTAGCCTAATCCATATGTATACGGTACCATCAATTGGTGTTTGTGAAGGTACATTATACCTGTAATAACTAATTTGAATCGGTCCAGGACCTGTTCTGATATTTATTGTCAGTTAGGCTTTGGTAGAAGTAGGGGAAACAGATCTTGAATCAGCTGTTTACGTAAAAGTAATTCAATCAAAGAGTAATCCCTATTAGACTGAGAGTTTGTGGGGCCAGTCTTGTGACCTCTTGGAAAATAAGTTTTAAACGGTCGTCCAACTCGGAATTGTAAGTCGGGAACTCGGGCCTCTATCTAGCGCCACAACCTGAAGATCACTGACGTCATCTTGATTTGACCTTGTTTTTTCCCCAGTTCCCAGTTGTCTTGAAAGCACCATCAATCCAGAGATTGGATGACAAAATTTGCCCGCGAAGGCCCGCCGCGCCACCTTCCTGTTCAAGTGAACACAGCACAACAAGGTGAGTCCAAAAATGTCTTGCATGCTGCTGCATAAATGATGTAATATGCCAGGGAGATATGTATACTGTAGCTAAGAAAGTAATACTAAGTGTATGTTTTGAAGTAAGCTGTTAGTAGCCCAAGAAATTACAAACAACCACAAATCAAGTAGACAGTACAGACAATTAAAATACCTCTTTCTCTTTCTACTTGATGGAATTCTAACATGCATTGCCTCTCCTTCATGATACAATATTTTATAAGGGAATATGACATGGAGGCATCACTTGGAATCATAGCATTCCTCAACTTGTCCACTTTGCCTGTAAAATATTCATTAAAGTAGTTTGCGATGTCATATGGTTTCGTAATAAATAGACCCTCTGATTCAACAAAAGAGGTGGACATGTTCGAATTCCTACCCATAATAATGTTCAACGTTCTCCACAGTTTTTTCCCATCAACCTTTACTTCATCAATGTTGTGCTGATAGAATCCCTTCTTCTTTTCTTTGTTTAGCTTGGTCACAAGATTTCTTCATTTACAATAACTTTGCTTATCAAACAGAGTGCCAGATTTATCTGCTACTTTTTTTGCCATTATAATGTTGAATCATTCAATTTCTCAGCTCATCATCAATCCATGAGGCACCGTTTGACCTCAAAGTGCATTTTCTTAAAGGGGCTTGCTTATCAGCTATACTCATAAACAAACTTAGTGACATTTCAGGATCATCCTTACTACACACTTCTAACCATTGCACATTCTTAATCTCATCCACAAATGAGTCCTGATTGAAACCCTCTGTAGGACCTTGGGTAGATTACCTTAGGGCCAGCCTTTGGTATTTTAGTTTTCCTAGTGAGTGCAACCAAGTTATGATCACTGCCACCTAGTGCCACTGATACAGCGTTAGAACAACGCTCAGCCATGTTGGTAAAAATTTGATCGATACAAGTTGRTGATGTGATACCGGACCWATYAGTGAACGTTCTGGTTGGTGATGTCACAACTTGGGTCAGGTTACATACATTGGCAACAGAAATACGTTTCTTTCTCATTGGACAGTTGGTGTTAAAACAAAATCAATATTCATATCTCCCCAAAAATAAATGTCCCCTATTTTCATCAGACACCTTATCCAACATTTTGCAAATGACATCAAGATATTTCACAGCAGCATTAAGTGGCCTATAGCAGCAGCCAACTAGCATAGGTTTCATATGTGGTCAATGCACCTGTACCCATAGTGCCTCTAATCCATTCAACATTAAGTCCGTACGTTGTTTTGCTGGAATATGACTCTGGATGTAAACTGCAACTCCACCCCCATATCTTAGGTACATTGACCACATAAATGAAACCTAT
>NC_036870.1:6958877-6963995 GCF_002910315.2 Salvelinus sp. IW2-2015
TACCCATAGTGCCTCTAATCCATTCAACATTAAGTCCGTACGTTGTTTTGCTGGAATATGACTCTGGATGTAAACTGCAACTCCACCCCCATATCTATTTCTGTCCCTCCTGAACAAATTGTATCCAGAGACCTCAGCATCCTCAAAAGGAGAGTCCAAGTGAGTCTCTGATATTGCCAATACATGAATATTGTTTGACTGCACTAGACAGCATATTTCATAAATTTTGTTCCTTAAACTGCATATATTCAAGTGAGCAATTAACAAACCTTTCTTTGGTAGATTTACAGTATTTATATGTCCAAACATGAATCAGCATTTGGAATCTGAGAGACAGATACTCAGTCAGTGTGTGTGTGGGGGGGGGCTGGAATTACTTGTGTCTGTTGCTCCTCCGAACTCCTTGACGTGGAGGGTGTACAATCAGTTTGTCATACCTCAAATATGCTACATGTCACCTTGTTCTCTTGCAGCCTTCATAGCTGGTATCAGTTTCTTTCTTCTTTGACGGACTGCATCTGAGAAATCCTCATTGATGAAGATGAAGGACCCTTTAAGGCGTTTGGCTTTTCCAAGGACTGCAAGCTTATCCTTGAAACGGAGGAGTTTCACTACTATTGGCCTGGTTCTGGTTCCATTGGCATTACCATTGGCAACACTTGTGACCCCTGGTTTCCCAGACCGTTCAACACGTTCCAGCTCAACCTGTTGATCCAATTGTAGCTCCTCAGAAAACAGCTTTCGAACTTTGTCCTCTGATTCWGCCCATGTCTCACTTTGGCTCTCCTGGATAYCATCTATTACAAGATTATTTCTCCTSGATTGTCCATCCAGGTAATCAGCCTTCCCAGACATGTTCTGGAGGCCCTCMRYGACTGTGGTGATTTCATWCYGCATAGAGGAACAGTTTCTGGAAAGTGTATCCTGTGTGGTCTTCAATACATCCACATCCTTCTGTGTGAACTGAAGGCTTGTTTTAATGTCTTGTACATCATTAGTCAGGTCGTCCAGCCGTTTGTTGGTCGACTCCATGATCATCTATATGAAGCTTTTAAAGTTATTGTCCTGCTGATGTATCATTTCCTTATAGAAAACGTTCTGCTTCTCTAAGAATTCATGTACCTGCCCAGCAGAGATGTGATCCTTGTCTTTTTTCGGAGGCATGACAGTACTAATAGTAGGATGAGCCTGCTATTCACTCCGTGAAATGAGAAAACTCTGGAAATCGGTAGTCCTAAAACTGAGTCAAATAGAAGTGCTGCCCTAGCTACAAGGGCTAAMCGCTTAGCGTGCTTGGTATCTGGCAATAGTAGACCAGGTTGCCTAGCTTGATAGGCTAGCTTCTTCGCCAACGTAGTACCACCTTGTTTGAGCAYGGATCCCGGGACATATATCACCGTCCCAGCGTTAGCGCTAACTGCGTCCCAGGATCCAGATATGTAAATGGATCCCAGGATCTAAACTATTGTACATTTTTATTATCTAACTAGGTAGTTAGATTTTAAACTGTTTYAGAGAAATGTAATCATTGAATATTGTAAGAGCTTTCATTGTCTGCTTATATGCTCCCTTTATTTATCCTATGGTTCTGATTTGTTGTACATGGAGAATTCTGTAAGAACGGCCCATGTTCTGAATTCTGTCGCTGTAATTTCTAAAAGTGCTGAACAAATAGTTATATTGACTACGTCCGTCCTAGCTCGCTCATTAATGTCTTAATCTAAATTACGGATTGCCTYTTATCCGCTCGCCGTCCCCTTATGCCATGGTCTGTACATCTCAATTGTCAGTTGAAACGACAGTTGTTTAAGCAATTCAACCATATCAGATATGTTTTTTTAAAGGCAGAAAATGAGGCTGAATGAACTGTTTCTCTGCCAGACAAGGCTCCGCTGATAGCCAGGTGTAGCAGTGGTAAGGTGTTGGGACTGCTTTTGGGACTCTGCTGTTAGGACAGCTTTATGTAGGCCCTAACAGTTTGTGGGCACCGTTTGTCACCGTTATAGTGCAATTCATGTTTTGTTTAGTATTGTGTTGTGTAGTGGCTTTGCTGGCTAAAATCGCCACTGATTACCCGTGCTTGCTCTCAAAGGCCAAGGCAAACAGGACAGGCTCATCAGGGAAATTTGACGACATCATATGGCGCCTCAAACTAGAAAATAAAGCCCTCCTGATAAAAAGCCAGTTGTTAACTCAATTACAATATATGGTAGGACTGTGGTGTCAACCTAATGACTATTATTCTATGAATCAATCAAAATTAGGAAATATGTAAGGTGCCATGGATTGCCCTTTATCTAAAAAGGAAGTCTGTTGGCATAGGGCACACACACACACACACACGCACACGCATGCACACACACACACACACACACATGCGCGACCGGGGCTGGGATATAGAGGCCCATGGCTGATTTTATTAGTGTGCCCTTTACATTTAACATCTCTAATGAAATGGTGCTGTCTTTTGAGTTGAGGAGTGATGTCGTTGATGCCACACCCTGGCATTTACAGGAGACGGTCTCTAACAGGGTTGTCAGAGAAGGGTAAGTGTTCACACACCCACGCACATTTATGAACACACACACACAACTTCTTCGGAACACATCCAGAATAGTTTCTTCTGAGGAAAAGTACAGAACTAGTTGTACTTTTACTTTGTCAGTTCCATGCAAATAGGCACGCAGAGTTATGAGTGATGGGTTATGGTGCCGGAGTAATGTTGTTGCCATTTTCTTTTTCAACCGCTTTGGTGCTATTTTCACAAGAATGTGGTGAATTTTCAAAACTCTTAGTACACAACTCCAAACTGGTAGCACTTATAACGCAGCAAGTCATCTTCCACCACACAACCATTGATTCAAAATGTACATTTATTGTGAAATAGCTTGAAGAACATTGATCTAATCCAATAGCAAAAAACATGTTTCAAAAATGCCCTGTGAATGTAATATTCTACAGTACATTACACTTTTATCACATTAGGCAATACACTTGCACTAGCAATCAAACTTGACCCATCAAAACTTTCTATCCCATGTGTGATCAATGKTGTGACCATTGAAGACATCTTTCACAATCATTGATACAGAAATATATTGTTCAGATATAACTACAACATAGGTGTACTGTAATCAAATTAAAGTCGTGTGGGTAACACATCTAACACACAAACACATCTAACGCACCAACACATCTAACACATATAACACACCAACACATATAACACACCAACACATCTACCAGTGGGACGAACAAGTATATTGATAAATTGAAATTTTGCACTTCTACTTAAAATGAGGGTAGTTATATAGCGTACTAATTAGAAAGGAATCCTAAAACAAAAATCCAAAAATCACATGTATGATTTTAATTAATATTTGCATTTTATTGCATGACATAAGTATTTGATACATCAGAAAAGCAGAACTGAATATTGTACAGAACAAGTTCAATTACAGAAATCATACGTTCCTGTAGTCTTTGACCAGGTTTGCACACACTGCAGCAGGGATTTTGCCACTCCTCCATACAGACCTTCTCCAGATCCTTCAGGTTTCGGGCTTTCGCTGGCAATACGGACTTTCGGCCCCTCAAAGAATTTTCTATTGGGTTCAGGTCTGGAGACTGGCTAGGCCACTCCAGGACCTTGAGATGCTTCTTACGGAGCCACTCCTTAGTTGCCCTGGCTGTGTGTTTCGGGTCGTTGTCATGCTGGAAGACCAGCCACGACCCATCTTCAATGCTCTTACTGAGGAAGGAGGTTGTTGGTCAAGATCTCGCGATACATGGCCCATCCATCCCCCTTCAATACGGTGCAGTCGTCCTGTCCCTTTGCAGAAAAGCATCCCCAAAGAATGATGTTTCCACCTCCATGCTTCACGGGATGGTGTTCTTGGGTTGTACTCATCTTCTATTCCTCAAACACGCGATGGGAGTTTAGAGCAAAAAAGCTCTATTTTGTCTCATCAGACCACATGACCTTCTCCCATTCCTCCTCTGGATCATCAGATGGTCATTGGCAAACTTCAGACGGCCTGGACATGCCTGGCTTGAGCAGGGGACCTTGCGTGCGCTGCAGGATTTTAATCCATGACGGCGTAGTGTGTTACTAATGGTTTCTTTGAGACTGTCCAGCTCTCTTCAGGTCATTGACCAGGTCCTGCGCTGTAGTTCTGGCTGATCCTCACCTTCCTCATGATCATTGATGCCCCACGAGGTGAGATCTTGCATGGAGCCCCAGACGAGGGTGATTGACCGTCATCTTGAACTTCTTCCATTTTCTAATAATTGTGCAACAGTTGTTGCCTTCTCACCAAGCTGCTTGGCTATTGTCCTGTAGCCCACCCAGCCTTGTACAGGTCTACAATTTATCGTGATGTCCTTACACAGCTCTCTGGTCTTGGCCATTGGAGAGGTTGGAGTCTGTTTGATTGAGTGTGTGGACAGGTGTCTTTTATACAGTAACGAGTTCAAACAGGTGCAGTAATACAGGTAATGAGTGGAGAACAGGAGGCTTCTTAAAGAAAAACTAACAGGTCTGTGAGAGCCGGAATTCTACTTGGTTGGTAGGTGATCAATACTTATGTCATGCAATAAAATGCAAATTAATTACTTAAAAATCATACAATGTGATTTTCTGGATTTTTGTTTTAGATTCCGTCTCTCACAGTTGAAGTGTACCTATGATAAAAATGACAGACCTCTACATGCTTTGTAAGTAGGAAAACCTGCAAATCGCAGTGTATCAAAAATCTTTTCTCCCCACTGATAACACACCAACACATATAACACACCAACCACATATAACGCACCAACACATCTAACGCACCAAACACATCCAACGCAACCAACACATCTAACGCACCAACACATCTAACAACCAACACATCTAACACATCTAACATCCATCTAACACACCAACACATCAACATCCAACACATCTAACACAACTAACATCCATCTAACACACAACAACATCTAAACGCACCAACACATCTAAGCCACCAACACAATCTAACGCACCAACACATCCAACGCACCAACACATCCAACGCACCAACACATCCAACGCACCCAAACACATCCCAACGCACCAACACATCCAACGCACCAACA
>NC_036870.1:6968090-7014444 GCF_002910315.2 Salvelinus sp. IW2-2015
ACCAACACCATCTACGCACCAACACAATAACTAACGCACCACAACATCTAACGCAACCAAACACATCCAACGCACCCAACACATCCCAACGCCACCAACACCATTACGAACGCACCCAACACATCTAACGCGAACCAACAGCAGATCTAACGCAACCACACAATCTAACGCAACCCAAACACATTCTAACCGCGACACCAAACACCAAACAATTACCTAACCCACCAACACATCGCTGAAACACAACTTCTAACATCCATACACATACTAACACCACCAACCACAATTCTGACATCCATCACCATCATTAACACACTAACCCCACCAACACACTCTAACACATACTACAGCCATACACATTAGACAACCGCTAACACGAGCAATCTAACATCAAGCACATCTAACAGTCATCACATCTAAACACTCCAACACATCTAACGCACCAACACATCTAACGCGACCAAACATCTAAACGCACCAAACAAGCATCAACCATCCAACACATCTAACGCATCAACAAACAGCATCCAACACATCAACGCACCAACACTAACTTCCAACGCCACAATCAGCAATCACGCACATCACATTACACCCACACATCTACCAAGATCCAACTAACACATCTAACACACCAACATATCGCAACCACATCAACATCCAACACACCAACACATCTAACACATCCAAACACATCCAACACATCTACATCCAACACATCTACACACTAACACCAACACATCTAACATCCCAACACCATCTAACACCACACATCTTAACATCCAAACACAATCTAAACACACTACATCCAACACACACACATCCAACACATCTAACACATCCAACACATCTAACACACCAACAAATCCAACACATCTAACATCCAACACATCACCAACAGCATCTAACACATCCAACACATCAAACACATCCAACACATCCAACAACATCACTTAAACATCCAAACACATCTAACATCCCAACACATCTAACGCACCAACACATCTAACATCCAACACCATCCTAACACCAACACATACAACACCAACACATCTACAGACACACCAACACATCAAACACATCCAACACATCTACCAACACATCTAACGCATTCCAACACATCCAAACACATCCAACACATCCAACACATCTAACACCAACACATCTAACATCCCAACAACAATCACATCCAACACATCAACACATAACACATCCAACACAATCTAACACATCAAACACATCAACACACTAACACCAACAACACTAAAACATCCAACACATCAACTCCACACATCAACATCCAACACATCTAACCAACACCCAACACATCCAACACATCCATAAACATCCAACACATCCAACACATCCTAACACACTAACATCCAAACAACATCCAACACATCTAACATCCAACACATCCAACACATCCAACAACATCCAACACATCTAACATCAACACATCTAACATCCAAACACATCTAACACATCCAACACATCATCATCCCAACACATCCAACACATCTAACATCCAACACATCTAACATCCCCAACACATCGAACATCCAACACAATCTACATCTAAGACATCCAACACATCTAACACATCTACAACATCTAACACATCCAACACATCACACACCAACCAACAATCTAACAAACATCCAACACATCAACCCATGTCAACACATCTAAACATACCAACACATCTAACACATCCAACACATCCAACACATCCAACACATCTAACACATCCAACACATCTAACACATGTAACACATCTAACACACCAACACATCTCTGATGTCATATCAGATTGTTGTCATAATAGTACATTACAGTATATAGTATATCATACTTTATATGTTTCTACTTTACAAACATATATTTTCATTCTGTAGTTCTTAAAATCTGTAGTAGACAGACCAGTAGCACATCCTGTCAAATTTATAGGTTTAACTAAGAGCAGTCGGAATAAAAAATAGTAAAATGTCTTTTAACAGATTAGAAGAAGAAGAATTTGAGCATTTATTTGTGAGAAGCAATTACTTTATATGAACATGTATTGCAATGTGAAACATTCATTTTCTAGATGAAACTGTTTATTTTTGTACTTAGTCAATTGAAAATGTGCTTACAATGTTGAAACAACTGCCTTTTTCATGATCTGTTTTGTACTAACAGTTGTGAAAATGTACCACATTCTTGAGAAAAGTGCACCAAAGGGATTGAAAAAAACCCTGTAACTAGCAATTTCCAATTCACCAGTATATACCATCACCAGTAGATACCAACTGGTCATAAAACCAAATTAACTCTTGAATGAATCTGGTTTAATGGCCTGTTAAATCCCACTCCAATACGGAGTCAACAGAAAGACATCCATCAATCAAAAATACTTTTTACCGGTGAATTACTGTAAGAAAACACATGTTGCTTGTTCACTGTCCATGGGGGTGTCTAAGTAACTGTTTGGTTTCTTGCTAGACTAACAATGAATATGATTAACTCAGAATAACAGGTTTCTTGCCTCACACCTAATGCCAGACTTTTTTTCTCTTTCACTCCCTTTACTCTGTCATAGTTCTGTTCAATGAAGAAGGTCCTGATGGTATAGTTCCCAGCTACCGACAGGAACTAGGGTGCAGCGTGTTGAAGACATTGAAGAGTAAACAGGAAATTGGCCCTGTTTTGATCAGCTAATGAGCTAGTTTTTCACTGGCATTTCACTGGTTTACTGCTGAACTGGAAGGCTAAAAGATTGACGAACTAAAAAAACAAACAGAATAGTGAACAATGCAGAAAAAYCCTTTGTGCCCAAAAAAACTTTCAGAAGTAATCGAGGCATTTTTATGTAGTGAGAAAAGCCTTTATTGTCTATGGCTTATGCCTGGCAAGAATACCAAAAATTCTGAAGTTTACTGGCTGGCTAAATATATATGTATATATATATACAGTGGGGAGAACAAGTATTTGATACACTGCCGATTTTGCAGGTTTTCCTACTTACAAAGCATGTAGAGGTCTGTCATTTTTATCATAGGTACACTTCAACTGTGAGAGACGGAATCTAAAACAAAAATCCAGAAAATCACATTGTATGATTTTTAAGTAATTAATTTGCATTTTATTGCATGACATAAGTATTTTGAATCAACCTACGCAAACAGTAAAGAATTCCGGCTCTCACAGACCTGTTAGTTTTTCTTTAAGAAGCCCTCCTGTTCTCCACTCATTACCTGTATTAACTGCACCTGTTTGAGCTCGTTACCTGTATAAAAGACACCTGTCCACACACTCAATCAAACAGACTCCAACCTCTCCACAATGGCCAAGACCAGAGAGCTGTGTAAGGACATCAGGGATAAATTGTAGACCTGTACAAGGCTGGGGTGGGCTACAGGACAATAGCCAAGCAGCTTGGTGAGAAGGCAACAACTGTTGGCACAATTATTAGAAAATGGAAGAAGTTCAAGATGACGGTCAATCACCCTCGGTCTGGGGCTCCATGCAAGATCTCACCTCGTGGGGCATCAATGATCATGAGGAATGTGAGGGATCAGCCCAGAACTACACGGCAGGACCTGGTCAATGACCTGAAGAGAGCTGGGACCACAGTCTCAAAGAAAACCATTAGTAACACACTACGCCGTCATGGATTAAAATCCTGCAGCGCACGCAAGGTCCCCCTGCTCAAGCCAGCGCATGTCCAGGCCCGTCTGAAGTTTGCCAATGACCATCTGGATGATCCAGAGGAGGAATGGAGAAAGGTCATGTGGTCTGATGAGACAAAAATAGAGCTTTTTGCTCTAAACTCCACTCGCCGTGTTTGGAGGAATAGAAGGATGAGTACAACCCAAGAACACAATCCCAACCGTGAAGCATGGAGGTGGAAACATCATTCTTTGGGGATGCTTTTCTGCAAAGGGGACAGGACGACTGCACCGTATTGAAGGGAGGATGGATGGGGCCATGTATGCGAGATCTTGACCAACAACCTCCTTCCCTCAGTAAGAGCATTGAAGATGGGTCGTGGCTGGGTCTTCCAGCATGAACAACGACCCGAAACACACAGCCAGGGCAACTAAGGAGTGGCTCCGTAAGAAGCATCTCAAGGTCCTGGAGTGGCCTAGCCAGTCTCCAGACCTGAACCCAATAGAAAATCTTTGGAGGGAGCCGAAAGTCCGTATTGCCCAGCGAAGCCCCGAAACCTGAAGGATCTGGAGAAGGTCTGTATGGAGGAGTGGGCCAAAATCCCTGCTGCAGTGTGTGCAAACCTGGTCAAGAACTACAGGAAACGTATGATCTCTGTAATTGCAAACTAAGGTTTCTGTACCAAATATTCAGTTCTGCTTTTCTGATGTATCAAATACTTATGTCATGCAATAAAATGCAAATTAATTAATTAAAAAATCATACAATGTGATTTTCTGGATTTTTGTTTTAGATTCCTTCTCTCACAGTTGAAGTGTACGTATGATAAAAATTACAGACCTCTACATGCTTTGTAAGTAGGAAAACCTGCAAAATTGTCAGTGTATCAAATACTTGTTCTCCCCACTGTATATATATATATGTATGTGTATGTGTATGTGTATGTGTGTGTTGGTGGTGTGTGTGTGTTTGTGTGTGTGTGTGTGTGTGTGTGTGTGTGTGTGTGTGTGTGTGGACAAAGAGAGAGCTCATGCAGACACCCTGAGAGAGGAGACACCACCTGAGAAAGAACGGGAGGGAGGGAAAAAATAAAGAGATTTTACTGTAATAGTAAGGGTTCAGCTTACTGTAACTATGGTGTAGTTTCGTTGACTGAAAGTGTGGTTTAATGTCAGGAGGTTCATCATCACATTGTGTTTCACCTTCATCAGGTGTGCCAGTACTCAGTCAGCATGTTAAAAGGTGATGACAATAGCTTGTCAGATTTTCCAAAGAGCTGAATATCCAAAAAGGGGACATCTTCTCAGAAGACATAATCCACATTCAACGTTGCAATCGTTATTAGTACATTAGTATCGTCTGATGGTAAGTGATGCGGATTCTAGTTAACATCAGTGCATACTCTCAGTTCCTCTATTGTCGAAGAAAGTGAACTCAAAGAAGAGTATTGAGTGAGCGGTTGTGTGGAACTTTCTGGAGTTGGGTTATGAGTAAGAGAGGGCGAGAGTATGTGGGGGATTTGTGAGGGGGTGTCTGTGTGTGCGTTCATGTAAGTGTGGAGATACAATTATGGAATTTATGAAGAGAGAAAAGACAATTCAAAACACATCCAATTTTGAGAAACAATATGTTTAATGTGAGACATTTACTATAAAAGTATCATCAAAATACTGTACAAAAACTACAAATATGTATATATATAAAAAAAATCTATTCACGACTCAGAGTAGTAACAATGTTAGAACTGTTCCACCATTTTTGTTTTAGGTTAAAAAAAACCTAGGTGCACATGGATCTAGTTCCAGGCTTTTTACAGTGCTAGTGGTACTTGTGTCGATAGTTTTGGTAAAATACAAAAGACTAGAGCCATTCACCTGAGCATATACAGTAATACTTGGAGCAGACTGAGTAAAGGGGTATGTGCAATACAGACTACAGTACATTTGGTTCTGGCTCACATCTACCACCAGTATAGAGGACGAATGAAATAAAGCTTTATCGACAGTCGGTAGATAACAACTGAATCAAAGAGAAAGAGCTAGAAACACAATGCTATATCAGTATATATTCAGGAACACAATGGGGAAAAAAACAGAACAGAACTGTTGAAAATGTCTTACAAATATAAATGCATTGTCTTAACCTGTTTTAACAGACAAAAATACAAAGAAGCAAAAATGGATAAAACAAACGTTTTTTCTTTTTTTTTGCAAGTTTCTGTGCACAAGTATGCACCTCCAATACATCGCTAGATGACTCACAGGAAGTCCTGAGAAGCTATTTGCGTCGAACCGGAACATTATAACAATCTGACTACTTTAAGTTTGCTTTTTTTCTCCATTTTGCTACATTACATTAGAATACACTATTTAAGTTAAAAAAATAGTTATGCTACATAAGTTAGACCCGTTTATCCTCATATTGTCTTTGATTCTTGTTGTTTTTTGGCAAATACATTCACATAGTTTCAAGATCCCTGGTCCGCCCTTTGAGCAAAAATAAATAAATACACACAAAGACTTGTCCACTAATAAAACATGAAATATCCCAGTAGTAGTTCCTGGCAATGGTCCAGTGGTTTTCCAAGGAATAAGCCTCCTTGGAAGTATCATGACATGTAACATTACGCAAACAATTCAAAGAATCACTCAACTGAACAAATATAGCTGACAAGCACAGGGTACAGCAAACTCTTTCACACATCCCATGTAAATTACACCTGTAAACCTGAGTGAAAACAGTTGCGAGCACTTCACTGCTAATAAGAAAACACCATGTCTTTGGAATGGTCTTTGTTTTGGTGCGGCTTTCTCATTGGCTTTTAATAGTCTCTCTTCCCCTTGGGGAAATACATTTTTTTTGGCGACAACTTTATCGATTGTTCTCTGGCTTTGCAACATTAAATAGCCTTCTTTCAGGAGGTAGACCCTAAAAATGTCTCTCTTATTCCCTCCCCACAAGGGTCCCTCCACTTTGCCCTACTGCCCTTGCATCTTCACCATTGGCCGGTTGTAGAGGCGTACCACGCTAGCCCTCTCCTGATGGGCTGAAGTAGGGCTTTGAGATGAGGTGGTGGGAGGAGCTGGGGTGTTAATGGCCGCCGTGAGGGCCTTGAGCAGCAGGGTGGCTTCACTCTGGTCCTCCTTGCCGTCTCGCCCTTCCAAGCTCCGGGCCACCCAGCGCTCCACTGCAGCTTCCACCTGGGCCGGCCCTGCCCCTTCAGGCAGCGTGTCCGCCTCGGGGCTGGTGTCAAAGCGCTCAACCAGATCGCAGATGTGGGCGTGGGCATGGGGGTTAGCGTGGGCCTGGGAAGCGGGGCAGCAGCTGCGCTGGTGGATGCGCAGCGAGAAGCGGTGGAGGAAGGCGTGGGCGCAGAGCGGGCAGTGGTAGGGGCGGTCGTAGGTGCTATGCAGACGTCGGTGCTGCTTGAGGTGAATGTACTGGGTGAACTTGGTGCTACACAGCTTGCACTCGTAGGGCTTCTCACCTGAGTGGAGTCGCAGGTGGGTCTTGAGGTTGCTGGTGCTGCTGAAGCGCTTGTCACACACCTATATGAATAGGAGCAGATAGATGGGAGAGTTCAGGATAGGATGATGCTGTGATAGTAATATCATTAGAACAACTGGGTGAGACCAGGCTCCTGGTTTCTATATTATCAGACAGGGCCTTCCCTGGTTGTGTGCCAGCAGGGTATGACCCTAGACGGGTTATTTTCAGTGGGAGAACCCTACCAGGAAAATAAAGATAGGACTGACGCCTTGATCACACCCACATAAACTCAGCAAAAAAAGAAACAGCCCTTTTTCATGACCCTGTCTTTCAAAGATTTTTTTGCCAAGTTTAGTTACAATATAGTGTTCAACAAGAGCCCAGGGATTCCTTATATCACAGGGGCAGGGCAGGGGTTTATGTGTGTGTGTGTGTGTGTGTGTCTTTTGTGTGTGTGTGTCCTAGAGGTCAAGTAGACTGGAGAAAGCGGATCAAAACACAAACATACCGTGCACTCGTGTGGTTTCTCTCCTGTGTGGACCAGGTGGTGCTTCTGCAGGTGGGCTAGCTGGGTGAAGCTCTTCTGACAGAGGTGACACTGGAAGGGCCTCTCTCCACTGTGAACTCTCAGATGCACCTAAAAGAAAAATGCCTGGATTAGATAGGAACCCACAATGACAGACAATAATAGATTTGGCCACCAAAGAAATCAAACGGACCACCTATGTCTTCTGAAATCCTCACCTTGAGGTTGGACAGCTGCCCGAAAGTCTTGAGGCAGACGTTGCACTCGTACTTGATCTTGCCGTTCTGTTTCTTCAGGGGGTAGGGTTGGGATTTGTACCGAGGGGCAGCAGGCGGTGAGGGGCTGCTCTTTGGCATGGCCAGGCTGAGGTTCATGGCCTCCTCACAGCCAGAGGGTGACGGCAGGGGTGTCTGGTGCTCTTGCTTGGGCAGGGGGGAGAGCTCTGGGGTGGCTGGGGCTCCATGAGGAGGTGACATATTTGGGGTACTCTCCTTCAGCTCTCCCTGAGTAGCTCCGGGGTAGGGCAGAGGCACTGGGAGCAGACCAGGCTGGTAGGTCATGGAGGGGTATGGAAGTCCATTGCTACCCAGGTAGCTACTGTGCTGCAGGGGGCCTCTGGAGGGGAGCATCCCAGGGAATGGTGGGGAGTACTGGGGGAGGAGGTGGGGGTAGTGGGGCCTGCTGTATGTGGGGAGAAGCTGATGGGTGGATTGAAGGGGTCTGGAGGGGTAGTAGAGGGGGTAGGAGGACACTAGGCCCTCTCTGTGGCTGTAGAGCCCGTGGAGGGGGAGGTCACGGTGCGTGGAAGGGGCAGTAGGGTGGTGCTCAGGGAAACCGTAGACGTGAGATGCCAGATTGGGCTCTCTCTGGTCGGGTTGAGGAGAGGGTGTGGCTCCCCGGTGGTCCTGGGTCACCTCCTCCTTCTCCATCTTCTGGCTGAAGTCCATGATTTGGTTGTCTGGCGTATCGGGTGGAGTGTCTCTCTCCAGCACCTCTACGTCGATTCTCTCCTCTCCTTCATCTTCTCTCTCGTCCTTCATATCGTCCTTCTTTTCCAGGAGCCAGGTCGGCTGAGGTCGGTGTTGTTTGGTGAACTCAGATTCTCTGACATCTCCGCATATGTGTTCTATGGATGAAGAAAAGACTCAAGGTCAGACGTAGTGTCAATCTATCCAATCCACACAATTATACAACTTCAACACTTCCTTCAATAGGAGAGTACTGATTGACAAATGCAAAAGTTCACAGTCTTAATGAGGGGAGAAGTGACTAATGACACACCACACTCGCACACTCACATCCTCCCTGGCACTCCCTCTTATGGTAAATGAAGATGATGTTTTCAGTTTTTAGATGACACTTCAAAGATAGTACTTTTTTTCATTTTGAGAAACGTGTGTGTGTTTAATGTGTGGGTGTATGTGGGTATGTGTCATGTAGGCTTGATAGTAAAACAAAGTGCTTTCATTTTTGGGACGTTTCTGTCGCAAGGTGTGAATTACCCTACACGCGCATTTTTCTCCAAACCGCAGGAAGAAAGACATTTGGAAATGCGGCTTCAGACTACTGACATTTTAATTGGAAACCTTGTGGTAAAAAAACAGGAATTGCCTGTGCGCATGGAACACGATGTACACACCATAGGCACAGGGCAAAGAAAAAAAATTGTTTACTGGCTTGTGGTCATAGAGAAAAAGGGTTGCTGATTTATGTGAGTAGCTGTGTACCTTCACTGACACATGACTTATTGTTTAACAGGAATTGCCTTCCACCAGGATTAAAGGGAAAGTCAAACCACTGTAGGCTACAGTAGTGAATTAAACCATGCATTCGAGTGACAATTCAAAGCTTAGGCATGACGTTTCCATTTTCACCTGTTCAGTGCCAACCTGTTCAGTGAACCTGTTCATCCTAGCCTATTTGCTATAGTCTTTATCAGGGGTTGCCAAGTGTGTGGAGTACATAGTAAAAAGGACTGTGTAAATGCTGTTGTCATTGTAGCCTAGTCAACATTAGTCAACAGGTCGAATGACTGTGCAATGTAATTATAGTGTAATAGGGTATGTCTCCTTACAGAGTTTCTGGCAACAACACTATTTGTCATGTAATGCATGGACACTTTGCCATACCTGAAAATACAGCTGACTATGACTCATGGACTTTACCAGGCATTGTTGAGAAAACTTTCCTACTTCCTTTGAGGTTTCCCCTGTGTTGTGTCAAAAAGAGTGAGTGTGTGTGGGTGAGGTGTCTTCTACATTAAGGCAGGTGCAGCCGTCTATTGTGTTTTGACCGTAAATTACCCAACCATGACCATGACCCGCTCCAGAAAGTAAATAAGACAGGAAACAGTTCCCGTCGCACTCAGTCCCATTGTCTACCATCTGATAAACTCTTGAGATATTTTCAATATGAGAAAGATACTTCTTGTTTCCTTTGAAGACAACAATCATGAAAGTCTGATCAGACAAAAAAAATGGCTCACTTTTGTGTCATTTTATCGAGCAGACAGATTTAAATCGCATTTGTATCTGCTCCAGGTATGAAAAGAAAACTGTCTCGGTGTTCGTCACACCTGACTGTCTTTTACTACATTGTCCTCTCACCCACTGACAGATTGTCATTGAGTTCAAGTGTCACAACAAAGGAGAGCACTGCATTGTAGTAACAGAAAAAAAAGAGAGAATTAGAGAGTAGACGGAAGGAGCAATTAAATGAGAGCATAGAGAGAAAGATGAGTAGAGAAAAGAGTAGAGGGTGGGGAATAAAGAAGGGGAGGACTCGAGGAGAGTGAACAGGTGAGAGGAGGGCAAAATAATCAAAGATGGTACTCACTTTGTTTGAGCTCGTCTCCCGGTTGGCTGCACAGTCTCTGGGCGAACTCTTGGCTGTACCACACCAGCAGCTCCTGATTGGCCTCCACAGGCCGGATGGTGTAGAAGTAGACGTCGCGTCCATTCTGACACGCCACCAGGTTCTGTTCGGACAGCGAGCGCGCCGGGTTGACGTAGCGCATCCAGTTGCTGCTCCGCACGTCATAGCCGTCGATGAAGTGGTGTAGCCTCCCTCTGTTATAGATCTGAGAGGGAAAAGAGAGGAGAGGGATTAGAATACCATATCATAATAATACAATCAAGTAATAGAATAGAACACACCCACACACACAAGCACATTTGTATTTAAACGCAGCGTAACATCAGACACACCACATTAGTAGATGAGTTAGTACACAACTTTGTAACTGACTGATTTCTACTTTGGTGCATTCACTCATGACTGAACTATTCGTTGTAGTTGCGGAGTTGCTAAGCTGACAGCCATTGACACCAGTTATCAAAGTATATATATATATATATATATATATATATATATATATATATATATATATATATATATATATATATAGAGAGAGAGAGAGAGAGAAATAATAGTTCACCTCTGCCATGGGCAGAATAGTCTCCTATATCCTCTTCCAATGAGCTGGTTATTGTTCCACTTGTGTTGTGTCCTGAGTGTGTGTTCCTGAGCTACTGTCACTGTCTGGTGTGAAATCAGCGCTGTCACTGCTTTTATCAGCTGCTACATTATACTGACAGAGAGGGGGCGGGGCAAAGAGCTTTTTTCTCTTTTTTCTCTCTCACTCTGGTTGGGGGTTTCTCTCAATATGCTCAGACCTGAATGGCTGCTTCCCACCAGGAGATACAGTACATCACAATACTGTCAACCCTCCACATTTCCATTACATTTCCTCACTTTTCAACTTCTCAATAATGTATTAAATATTGGGAGCACTTGTAATTGTTTTTACTGTTACCTCCTGAGGAAATGTACAGTGGCTGTGTTGGCAGACACTCAAACACACACATACTGTACACGGCACGCACGTCTACACCTGCCCGGCGAGCGAGCGTCGACATACTCTCAAGGCAAGTCCGACTTTCATTATTGCAGTAGTAGGACGGGAAGGGTCTGGCTTACAGGAGGAAATGCCAGAAGAAAGGTGAAAACGTAGGACAGAAAGCCTTAATGGGGAAACGACTCAGAGAAAACTCCTGAATGACATAAGTCACTGCCGTGAGACAGAGGGGACGAGGGTGTGTGGGAAGGAGAAGAAAGTGTGTATGAGAGAGAGAGAGAACGGGACACTAACAATCACTTCCTGTATGTCAAACTTGGTGAAAGGGACTTGAGCTCTGGGAAAGCAGTTAGTGTTACTGTGAAGGACGCTAGAGTTGCGTATGTGTAAAGATCCACTACTTCCTCAAAAATCTGTTCACAAGCCCTGAATACCTCTGGGCTTCTGTGCAATACATTTTGGGTTCCTTTTAGATGGGAACTGACTGACTTGGTGTGAAACTGTTTAACCACTTTTGCTTCTTCTTCTAAGAATAATTGGAGAAGAAAACTAGGACCAATTTGTAGTCAAATCTCTTTACCCGTCTCTTTCGAGAAACAGTTCCCATAGATTGTTGCTCGATAAGGCATTGAGATTTTCCCCCCTAGAACCCACAGTATCATTTTATTCACGTGGTTTCGTGGCTGTATTTACAGTATGTCTTGATATACAACTCCGGCTGACTGAGAGCAAGTTATAACTACTTGTGTTAATCCTGTTTCCTTTGAGTATGTCAACTCTCATTTGTTGCTGCCAGAATCCTGTTAGGATAAGATAGGAAGAACTATGAACTTTAATGAGGAGGACAATTGGACCACGATTAAACAAAACCGTGTGTGTGTGTGAACTTGAACGGTTATTCTGCCTGCTCACCCTCCAGAAGTATTTCCTGTTGGCCTGTTTGGGGACGTTGTCTTTGTTGTGGATGTCACCTTGCAGAGGCCCGAAGCGAGTGCCTTGGGGAATGTACTCTTTGCTGAAAACACCTGTCACCTAGAACACAAGACAATACATCATCAATCACTAATCCATGCTACTAATCATGCTGGCGAGGTAGAGTACAACAGTGAGAATGACCTTCACCAGTCTCTCTGTAGTGTTCAATGTCTACACTCTGAGTCAGAGTTTACCAGACGAAAGTTACACCCATGAAGTGAAGAAAAAAAATATGCATCCACAGTTAACTTGAGAGCTGGTACAAGGAAACAGGGAAATAGCTATTGTAGAACCCGCTGCCCTGAGCCCTGACGGCCAGGAATAGCAGCCTGACTCACACTTCAATAGGAATTACTTAGGATGTACTGGAAGTTTGAATAAGGCACAAGTCGTCTCCAAATCAAGTATGAGGACACCCAAGCTTGGCAGGGAGCATCTGTGGGACGCACACATAGCGTGGGGGGTCTTACGGGGTTTTGTCTTGAACCCCCCCCTTTTCCAAGAAGGAGATACAGGACAACCCGTCCCTCGAAATTGAATTTAAAATGAGGAAATTGACTTTTTTGGGGGGCCAAAAGTTACTTCCTTGTGCTCCAAAGTCTACCTACTTGGCCCTTACATGTAAACACAACGAGAGAACCAATAATACTTCTCAGATCATCTTTCAGTTACAAAACTTCCAGTAATAATTAATGGAAAAATGTTCTGTGATAAGTGGGTACAAGAGGGGCAGACAAGGAGAAGAGAGTGAAGGAAGGAAGAAGGGGTGAAGGGAGAGAGGGAGGGAGGGGAAGGAGAAGCTCTGTTGCGTCCTGGCCAGGGGGTGACGGAGGGTGAGACGAGAGCGGGTGTGACAGGGATGTTGTGCGGCCCCGGTGTAGCGTGACTCATGAATGATTTGCAACAGGGCTGCTGGTTAATGACCGCTCAGCCAGGTTAATAAGAAGACCAGGAAGGAGGGAGGGGGGAAAGGAGGTGAGGAGTGTCGCTCGCTTCTTGACTGGACCACGCCACCACTCTCCCTCCCACTTTCCCCTTAGCTGTCCCTGCTCAGAATAGGTCCTCTCACAGCCAGGAAATGCGGCCCGTGACGATGCCTGCCCTGCACCCCAAACGAAAGTTAATCGTTGGAGCTTAACCTACTTACCACCCCCCCCCCACATCTTATCACACCTCCCCCTCATCTTACCATTGGAGCTTAACCTACTTACCACCCCCCCCCCACATCCCCACTGCTCAGCCCTTCTCTCTTGGCACACCCCACGCCCCATCTGCCACGTGTACTCTCGCACCCCCGGCACGCTTCAGGGTTACGAAGGAATGGTACAACCAATTCAAATCAGCTTACTTTATATTCTCCAAAAATAGGTACATCATAAATAAAAAAGGACACCCCCCCCAAAAAAAAACAGTAACATGAAGATTAACTTGAATTTATCTTTCTGTTGCTCAATAATAACTTTGTGAACAACTGAGGGTGTCCCAGTCAATCGCCATGACTAAACAATGACTAGTAACAAACAATGTCTGGCTAGAACTATTAAGTACATGTCCCTATAGGTAGTGCATAGGTTTTATTTGTATTTCAATTGTTATGTGTCCGTTTCCTGCTGACTCACACAACCTCTGCCATTGTGACATTTGCTGGGAAACACGCACACATACACACACACACACACACACACACACACACACACAAACACACACACAACATAAAAACGCCACAGGTCATATGGATTGCCAAAGCAATTTCCAACTAATCAGGGGAGAAATCGCCATGATGCAGTTATAGAAAGACAACCTTACCAAAAGACAAGCTGTAACATTGAAATGTTGGACTTTACATGTGCGTGTTTCAGTGAGACACTCATATAAAAAAAAGTTGTGCCTGGAAGTGCAAGTACTGTATCTGTCTTTCTTGCAAGGACGCAGTAGAAGTTGAGGGTCCCTTTGCCTCTGGTGGAACAGGAATAGACTTCTCTCAACCCCTTGGTGTGAAAGGGAAGTCTTGCACTGTGCAACACGCTGCATCTGGTTTGGCTGATGTCTGTGTTTGTGAGGGTGGAAGGCGACTAACAAAGTCACATAAAGCCTCAACATGAGTTCATAACCACAGTCTTCACACCTCGCAGGCCTAGGCAGCAGCAGAGAGGATGAAAAGACTGAGACAAAGGGGAACGAAGAGTTTGCTCACTCAACCACAGGAAAAGTGAAGAATGACCAAGTGAGAAGTGTGCTAGAGAAAACGGTGGCCTTTGTTTTTCAAGAAGAAAGAGGTGGCTTTTCTACCACAATTTCAAGGTCACTTTTCATTACAGCAAATATTGCAGAACACTTCTCGTATGGTGTCCACTTTAGGATACCCTCAGTCTCAAACTTCATGCTCTGGCAGATACCTTCTCAGGTGAGTCATAGGGTTATAAAGCAAGCCAGTAAGTGGATTTCCTGACACACATAGCCTTGGGATTTTGTGTGTGTGTGTGCGTGCGTGCGCGTGTGTGTGTGTGTGTACCCAGAGACATGACTGTCACACCGACCTAGAGACATGGTAACAGTAAAGAGGTTTAGGCCTTTTACACAAGCTCCCACGAGTTGGCCATTGTGACACACTAAACGGACAACTTTTGCTTGCACCTAACACAATCCTTGACTTCTGGCTCTCTCAGATGAATTTAGACTTAATTCATTCAGAGTGATAGAGTATGCAAGACATTCATTATTCTCTACAAACTACATGAGCATATAGACAGACCAACCCCCAAAAAATGATGTATCACAGAATATGTCAATGCACAGACATGTCACTTGTACTATATTTCCATCGGGACTTCTAAATCTGCCACATAGAAATGCTACATCATGTGATTTGTATTATGTCAAGTTCCTACCTCATTCTTTGTGTTGTACTCAAAGGTGAGGTTGCGGGGTATGGACGTCATGGCTTTAGGCACGCCAATGCTGGGGTCTGCCATCTGGTCAGGGACAATGTAGGTGCAGTTGAGGGCAAAGTCGTCCTCTTGCCACTCACTCATATCTGGGGCTGTCTCCAGCTTCATCTTGATACTCTCTGTGTTGATTTTCTCTCCCTCACTGGACTTGGTTTGGTATGGCGTTACTTTGGTGATCATTTGGTTCACTTTAAGGGCTGGACCCTCTTCTTTAGGTATGTTGGTTAAAGCTAGAGCTCTGGAAGAGAGAAGGGAGAGAAGGGGTGTTACGCTGCTTTATCCTTGCATGAATTCACTAGTGGCATCCATTTGCCTTGCTTGTTGTTGTCACTAGTAGTTGTCTCTTGATACGCACTGTGTTTTGAATTGACTGAAACTGTCTCAATCCCACTGCACGATGAGGTGTGGACAATGTTTGCAGTTGTCAATATAATCCATGGAGCAGAAATGGATGACAAAATTATAAGCAATAAAATTCATCCAAAACATCCTCAGGTTCTTGTTCAATACCGGAACTGTGAATCAAGTCAATGTGTCATTTCACCAAAAATCTATCCAGATTTTCCATTCAACCCAGCAAGAATATTTAACATATTCCAAGCCCCAATATTATTCTGAATGTCGCCACGGATCACCAAATCCCAGTCCATCAAGTAAGTGTAAATGAGACATCTCCATTTCTCAACCACTGTTGTTGACCATGAGCTATTATCCCAATCCTAACTCTATTAGACCCAAGGGGTCAAGTCTATTCGCTGCTGTTCTTTCACTGTCCATTCACTCAGCATTGATTCAAATAGAACATTTCGCAATTACTTTACTTGATATTCTGCATCAACAACTTCCTTCTTAAACAGTGGATGTCAGACCTGTTGAAAATAGGAAGCAGTTGACTTACTGTTAGACATTTAGCTGTGGGATCATCATCTCTTTGCTTAGGTCATCACTTCCTCTCGTTTACTTCTCTTCCACTATTTCCCATGTCACTCTCTCTTTGTTTTTCCAGGAATTCCTCCCTGTAACACCCTTTGGGTATCCGTGCTGTGCCCACTTTGCCTCTGACACCAAAACTCCTGAGACACCGTTGGGCCAGGCTTTTTACCCCGTCCTCTCATCCAATGAGAAGCTGCCGTTGGCCATGTGACTGAGAAGATTAGTTTGGACGTGCGCCAACTGACACAAAACTGGTGGCTTTGGACAATGGCATGAATGTACACTTTTGACCGCAAGTGACCATGCACACACGCGTACACATGCGCACACCCAAATGAACACCCCACTGCCCATGGAAGACATCTGAATGAATGAATAAAGGAATAGCAGATGGCTGGCTTGTGGCCACTGAAAAACACACGGATAGACTTTTGCTTGGTTTGGCCCTTAACGAGCAATCTGGTCTGGTGGTACAACCTCCTCAGCCCCTCTCCTTGACCTACATCTTGGCCTGCAACATCTTGCTCTCCGTAATCCCCCACATCACACACACGTACCGTTTTTGTTGTATTCATAATTAAACATTTAGGTGCAAAGGTCCCTAAACAGTCATGCAAACACACATGTACACACACACTTGAGATCTTTTATTTTTGGATTCACAATAAAACACAGAGGCCCAAAGCATCCTTAATAGTCTTATATACTTTCAGAGCGTGAGTGTCAGAAGAACCATCCAAGTTCAGCCAGGCGTGCACAAACACAAAACCTGCCCATGGCATGAGAGAGAGAGAGAACGACATTATGGAAGAGACAGAAAGAGAGAGACTTGGCCCGTGCCTTAGACACCTGTCGGGTGAGCTTCCCTTTCGTCTCAGTCTACTTTCAACTACTTTGAACACATTTCCCCTGTTTAGAGAGTTAGGTCACTTAAGTTCCACACTAACCAGGACAGGAAAAATAACATAAGAAAGCTGAAAAGAAAGGGGAAGTCTGTCAATTGAATCGACACACATGTGGTAACAAAGTTAGTGTGCCTGTGACATCACATTGCTGTTATCAAACATCGATCGCATGGTGAAATGACTGTATATCATTGTACGATATTACTGGATAATTGGAAAGGGGGGAGTTCATGTCAAATTCAATGCCTCTAGTTTGATTAATCTAGATTTTTACAGGGAAAACCTGGAAATTCAAAAAAGTAAACTTTTTTTACACACTTTTTGGGGGGGAGTGGGGAATTAAGTAGTTAGTACATCTTATGCTGAAATATACATATTGACATATTGATTTATAGTTAATAAATAGTTTATTCATGTTTATTTATATACTTTGGATTATAAGGACATTCCATATTTTATGAATCTTATGCGTAAATGTGTTGTGTTTGGGTATTGGGCATGTGTGCATGTATTTCAAAAGCACGTTTCTGCTTGCGGGAACATTTAATTGACTTCACTATATATATATATATATATATATATATATATTTATAAACAGATTTGTGTGTCTTTGTCCTGCATGTCACTGTCTGTCTGTCTGTCTAGCACCCACACCCCCCTGTCCTGTCCTTAACTTGCCCAGTGAAACGGTAGCTAAATTGACTTGCCATCTGGCACAACTTCTATTTCCAGGAGTGCTGGGCGCTTCGCTGTCGTGTGTGTGTGTGTGTGTGGGGGGGGGGGGGGGGGGGGGGGGGGGGGCTAAAGCTCTCTGTGCTTCTTTCACTCTGCAGCTAATTTCTCTATAAGCAGAATGTCTGGGATGAGGCTCAGAACTGGGAGCTCCAGCGGGCTGCTTGGCTGATCTCGCTCTCTTTTCCCTCCTTCCCTCCCTCTCCTGTCTGGGGTGATGCTCCGTGTTGCACTTTTTCAAGAGTAGGAGAGTTGCCTACCTCCTAGGGAATTGGGCTGGGGAGGAAGGGGAGGAGCTGTGGAGACGCCCTAAAAGGATAAGTAGAGAAGATCTGAGGTCGGAAGGACACTGTCTGAGACATGCTGGGAAATAAGTTTACGGTAATGAAAATAACATGCTGACTTACAAGGTTGTTTAACAGACAGTTGCACACTGGAGAGTACCCTCTTTATCTGCTTTGGTAAAACGTTTCAATGGAATTCATCACGACTGAACTTTTTGTACAGTAGAGTTTAGGAGACTATAGGGTAGGCTTGGGGTGCACCTGCCCCAGCCCAGACGTTCCAAAAAAAACTGAAGGCAATTAACGTGTAACTCTGAAATTAATCACATTTTGGTTGTTTTTTTTGTTTTTTTTTTATCCAATCTAACCCATAACCCTCTCCAAAACTATCCCCCACCAACCTAACCCATGCCCCCTGTTCACCCCCGTCACCATCCCGACTCTAACCGTATAGGTCATCCAGAAGGTCCACAGCAGGGGRGAAGTTCAGCCACGGGTCACTAAAGTGCCTCACCCCTACCCCCACTTCCAAAATGACAAGCATGTATACACACTCAATGAGGCACACACTGTTGCGTAAAGCACACAAAGACTCTCACAGATACAGAACAGTGAACAGCAGTTCTTGCCAAAATAAAACCACAAATATTGCTTCAGCTGAACTGGAGGCAACATGTCAGAACAGCGAACATGAATGTAGGATGACTTGGAAAATGTGAAAAATATTCCATTGTCTCCTCTCATCTCTCCCTTTGTGATTATAGGTTGTTCACTTTTCGCTCGTTCTCTCCATCTGTTGGTTTTATCAGAACACTGTATCAGTGTGGTGAACAATGGGATGAATGCGCCGCCTGTCAAACCACCAGCATAACAACATAGTCTTAAAATACATTATAACTTTCCAACATGCTTCATGAGTCAATATTTTATTTAATCCTTATTTTACCAGGTAAGTTGACATTCTCATTTACAGCTACAACCTGGGAAATAGTTACAGGGGAGAGGAGGGGGGGGGATGATTAGGTGACCATAATGGTATGAGGGCTAGATTGTGAATTTAGCCAGGACACCAGGGTTAACACCCCTACTCTTACAATAAGTGCCATGGGATCTTTAGTGACCAAAGAGAGTCAGGGCATCCATTTAACGTCCTATTCAAAAGACAGCACCCTACACAGGGCAATGTCCCCAATCATTGCCCTGGGGCATTGGGATATTTATTTAGACCAGAGGAAAGGGTGCCTCCTACTGGCCCTCCAACACCACTTCCAGCAGCATCTCCCATCCAGGGACCGACAAGGACCAACCCTGCTTAACTTCAGAAGCAAGCTAGCAGTGGGATGCAGGGTGGCATGCTACTGGCAATAGTAATGGAATAAAAAACCTACGGGACTTTTACTATGCATGGGGAATTACAGTACCAGTCAAAACACACCTACTCATTCAAGGGTTTTTCTTTATTTTTACCATTTTCTACATTGTAGAATAATAGTGAAAAGTTCAAAACTATGAAAAAGTGTTAAATAAATCAAAATATAGTTGAGATTCTTCAAGTAGCCACCCTTTGCCTTGATGACAGCTTTGCACACTCTTGGCATTCTCTCAACCAGCTTCACGAGGTAGTCACTTGGAATGCATTTCAATTAATAAAAGTTAATTTGTGAAATTTCTTTCCTTCCTAATGCTTTGGAGACAATCCGTTTTGTTTTGACAAGGTAGGGGTGGTATACAGAAGATAGCCCTATTTGGTAAAAGACCAAGTCCATATTATGGCAAGAACAGCTCAAATAAGCAAAGAGAAATGACAGTCCATCATTGCTTTAAGAYATGAAGATCAGTCAATACGGGAAATGTCAAGTGCAGTTGCAAAAACCATCAAGCGCTATGATGAAACTGGCTCTCATGAGGACCGCCACAGGAAAGGAAGACCCAGAGTTACCTCTGCTGCAAAGGATAAGTTCATTAGAGTTACCAGCCTCCGAAATTGGTACTCAAATAAATGCTTCACAGAGTTCAAATAACAGACACATCTCAACATCAACTGTTCAGAGGAGACTGCGTGAATCAGGCCTTCATGGTCAAATTACTGCAAAGAAACCACTACTAAATGACACCATTAAGAAGAAGAGACTTGCTTGGGCCAAGAAACTAGAGCATTGGACATTAGACCGGTGGAAATCTGTCTTTTGGTCTGATGAGGCAAATTGGAGATTTCTGGTTCCAAGCGCTGTGTCTTTGTGACACGCAGAGTAGGTTAACGGATGATCTCCGCATGTGTGGTTCCCATCTGGTTTGCGCTTAGTGGGACTATCATTTGTTTTTCAACAGGACAATGACCCAACACACCTCCAGGCTGTGTAAGGGCTATTTGACCAAGAAGGAGAGTGATGGAGTGCTGCATCAGATGACCTGGCCTCCACAATCACCCGACCTCAATCCAATTGAGATGGTTTGGGATGAGTTGGATCGCAGAGTGAAGGAAAAGCAGCCAACAAGTTCTCAGCATATGTGGGAACTCCTTCAAGACTGTTGGAAAATCATCCCAGTTGAAGCTGGTTGAGAGAAAGCCAAGAGTGTGCAAAGTTGTCATCAAGGCAAAGGGTGGCTACTTTGAAGATTCGAAAATATTAAATATATTTTGATTTGTTTAACACTTTTTTGGTTATTACACGATTCCATATGTGTTATTTTATAGTTTTGATGTCTTCACTATTATTCTACAATGTAGAAAATAGTAAAAATAAAGAAAAACATTTGAATGAGTAGGGGTGTTCAAACTTTTGACTGGTACTCTATGTCATTTTTAAATCAGGTGAACAATCAACAAACACTTTCACAAAAGTTTCAGTTGAATTTGCTTGTTGGTACACTGTATATAACACTAGACTTGATTCATCAGATGACATTAGATGTGCAGTACTGGTGATATGGCAAAGACTCGTGGGATTGTAGCGTTGCTAAAACAAACAATTGGGTAATTCCTACCAATGTGTAGGTGGTTTTCTTTTCTGTAAAAATTAAAGTGAAGTGAACTAGTGATGACATGAGTGGCTGTGACCATCGCCAGCTTTTGGGATGGTCATGGGCGAACAATCCAAACGGGCTATTATCATAAGTCTCTATGCAAGCTTGGTCACTGCACCAACCAGTCATGAGTACATTGGTAAACTGGTAAATGGGCAAATGAGAATCCTGTCTAAAATATAGCCCTCTTCAATGCCTCCTCCAGTCCCCCTACTTCCCTCCCTACATCCCAATTCCTCTATTTATTCATTTTTTTCCAGGAAATGTTGCTCTCTGTCATTTCCCATACTGTACACACCTATACCGAGGGAACAAAACATTAAGGACACCTGCTCTTTCCATGACATAGACTGACCAGTTGAATACACGTGAAAGCTATGATCCCTTATTGATGTCACTTGTCAAATCCACTTCAATCAGTGTAGATGAAGGCGAGGAGACAGGTTAAAGAAGGATTTGTAACAATTTAGACATGGATTGTGTATGTGTGCCATTCAGAGGAGTGAATGTGGCAAGACAAAATATTGAATGGGGTATGGTAGTAGGTGCCAAGCGCACCGGTTTGTGTCAGGATCTGCAGCGCTGCTGAGTTTTTCRCGCTCAACAGTTTCCCGTGTGTATCAAGAATGGTCCTCCACACAAAGGACAGTCAGCCAACTTGACACAACTGTGGGAAGCATTGGAGTCAACATGAGCCAGCATCCCTGTGGAACGCTTTCGACACCTTGTAGAGTCCATGCCCCGATGAATTGAGGCTCTTCTGAAGGCAAAAGCTTCTGGAGGCTCTTCTGAAGGCGTTCCTAATGTTTGGTGTACTCAGTGTATACCTGTGTAGGAAATGATGCATTATCAACACATTCTAACAGCAGGGCATTTAAAGAAAAGGCAGAAAACATGTTTGGATGTTGGACAAAAGGAGAGTACATACTGTATCTTCTTTTGTCTTTCACTTCTGTTAAGAGTGATGGAAAATGAAATGGCAGATTATGGGCATTAACACAACATCAATCCACTATATCCAATGAGGTGTCTAAGGATGTAAAGAATATATGGAATTGAGGATCAACTCCCCCTCTTAGCCGGTTCTTCCTGCTCCAGATGTTCTTTCAAGCATTGCACCAATCACAAGACTCCAATCCTCCAACAAYAGAGTCTCCCATTGGCTAACGCCAATACCACATCCGTCAGAGCGGTTACTGAGACTTAAGAAAATGGGGGGGAAAGACAATACGAGAATGGAGGGGGATTTGCATAGAAGAAAACAATTCTTAGCACATGATTCCGATCTTATGCCAGATGGATAATTTATGACTGTTGTTTTGTTTGCTTGCCTCTTACGGAACTGGACAACACATCTTGCGCTGGTTGTTTGCCTGTTTTTAAGGGTTGACGAGGATTAAACGTAGAGACTAAGATTGTTTTATTTTGCTTCTGAAGTTATATCTAGTATAGATTATGTGTGAGATGACCCAATGACCTTTATGGTTGACCTAATAAGAGGTCAACATCAGCGACAGTTCAATTTGCTCAGAGAGGGTGTGTTGTTCACTGCTGTTCCCATTTCAAATGACCATGCCAAGTTGACAAGTTGTGGATAACTAGCATGCTACATCAAAAGGTTTCTTGGACTTTTCTGAGATAAGGTGTGTAATGTTCATCTGGTTGACTATATGAGGAACTGAAGTTGTTGAGAAGCAATAGGTTTGATATAATTCATTAATTGAGAAATCACCCAAAGGAAGAAAAAAAAAAGGATAGAGAATAATTGAATTATACYTCAAGCTACAGTGGCCCTCATTTGAGTGATACACCTTAAATAGGCCCCTGCTTAGGCGATGGACCCAAATTGGCCTATTCTGTGTCATCAAGAATGCCAACCTTCTATGGAGGGTGGAAGATGAGAGGGGGGAAACACCATCAACCAGAAAAACAGCAGGCCTCACAAACAAAGAACGTCATCGAAGATATCCCCGGGAAAACAATCCCATTGCACTTTAGTGATGAAAAGGGGAATAATGCAATCATATATATTTAAGGCTAGATGGGGGGATAATCTCCTCGGTAAAAAGGATCTGAGGGCGCACTAAACCGGCCAGAGACGGTAAACAAAGTAGTACCACCAAAAATGTTGTCACGACAGCAATCTCCATTGTGACCTCCTACAGCTCAACCCCATTCCAATACTCTGACAGGATGGTCTGAAGGCCCGTAAACACAGTAGGCGGGGCTGTTGCCGGGTTATCTCTGAGGAACAATGCATAAACAGATAAATTAATCCTCTTTCCCAGTAAAACCAGTATGTGGAGCCCAGCTTAGCTATTTACTGTTTACTACGGTGAATACGTACAGTAAAAGGGAGAAAACAAGATAAGAGAAAAGAAGGGAAGGGAGAGTCAATGAGGGAGATGGAGGAGGAATGAAGAGAAATAGAGTGAACAAAAGTGGTGGAAATACACTTAATATACAAAATATTAAGTACACCTGGTCTTTCCATAATATTGACTGACCAGGTGAATCCAGGTGAAAACTACGATGCATTATTGATGTCACCTGCTAAATCCACTCCAATGCAACTAGTGTAGATGAAGGGGAACCTTAAGACAATTGAGACATGGATTGTGAATGTATGCCATTCAGAAGGTGAACGGGCAAGACAAATGATTTAAGGTCCTTTGGACAGGGCAAGGTAGTAGATGCCAGGCGCACCGGTTTGTGTCAGGTCCGCAGACTCCAATGGTTTAAACGAAGGCTCTGTCACGCCCTGACCTTAGAGAGCTTTTTATGTCTCTATTTTGGTTTGGTCAGGGTGTGATTTGGGTGGGCATTCTATGTTAATTTTTCTATGTTTTGTATTTCTTTGTTTTGGCCTGGTGTGGTTCTCAATCAGGGACAGCTGTTTATCATTGTCTCTGATTGGGAACCATACTTAGGTAGCATTTTCCCACCTGTGTTTTGTGGGTAGTTATTTTCTGTTTTGTGTTTCTGCACCTGACAGGACTGTTTCGGTTTYGTTCATTCTCTTTGTTATTTTGTTATAGTGTAGTTAAAACAAAGCATGAACACTTACCACGCTGCGCTTTGGTCCGATTATTCCTCATCCGATGACGACACCCGTTACAGGCTCACTCAATGTGGAACCGTACCATAAGAGGATGAGACCCCAGGGTATAGCCGTCAATCCCTACATGACACGCAGAGATCCCTACATGACACGCAAGGCCCTGCTCAAAAAACTCTTGCAAAAACATATACATTTCTCACCAAAGAGCTCTGAAAAGAAGAAACCCCTTAAATAAATCCCTCTAGAGTCTAAGCCCTTTCTAATTCGGGTGGGGGGGGTTGTGTTAAGATGGTCATCATTTAGCTATTCGATTTTTTATTTTAAGCCCCCTTAAGGTATCAAAAAAATATATATAATTCGATGAAGCATTGAATTTGGCCTGACTGCTGTTAGCCCATAGAAACGTATTGAATAACAGATTCACTACATGGAACAACAGATCTTTTTTTTTTACTATCAAAAGGAAGTTTGTTGTGAAGTGTCTGTCCTATATCTGAGAGATATAACAAATAAATGAAAAATTTGACACCTATTTAACCCCTTATTTTAGCCACTAAACTACTTCCATATTTACTTCCATTATTTCTTTTTAAATTGTACCTTCAGACGAGTTTTGTGCGGCTTGTGTTCATCCCAGGAAAACAACCAACATGTAAGTGTTCGTGAGGGCCTCACCTTTCCATAGAGGGGTCATATTAGTGTGTAGCCCAAACTGTTTGGACAATACAGACAGAAATGGACAGATCCGTGGGGGCCATAGAGAAAAACGGAGAACACCATCGTGTTCGTGAAAGTCACATCTTTCCATAGAGGTGTTTTGTAGGCCAAACAGTTCAGGCACCACAGACTTTTTTGTGAGAAGACCGATTTTCGGGATGTCTCATGGTCTTACAAACATTGCTGTAGCTCTGCCACCTTTTACCGAGGTGCGGAAGGGCGACGTCGATGGATGCTGTGGATTGAGACGCATCCACCGATGTCACCCTTAAGCTCGATATCTCGAGCTTAAATAGGCAGATTTTGAGCAGATAACCGGCCAGGTTTAGGAGTCACCCCCTGCCTGTTGATGTACGCCACAGCCCTCCTGTTGTCGGACATTACCAACATATGCTGGCCTTCCAACATCAGAAGGAAATGCCTCAACGCTAATAAAACAGATATTAGCTCTAGGTAATTGATATGCCCTTTGTGCTGTTGACCAAATCACTCTTTCCGAGGAGCCCACACACAGCACTCCCCATCCCAGTAAGGATACATCTGTTGTGATCACCCTGCAGGACACTACCCGTCCTATGAGAACCCCCTGCAACAGCAGTGGCGGGTCCCTCCAAGGAGTCAACGCCCTTACGCACGACGGGTATACCTTGAGCCACTGATTGCAGTGGTGTGATGCATTCAGACGATCAGTAATATCAGTAATCAGTAATATGAACTGTTTACTTTGCAAGCTCAACAGCAATTGGGCAAGAATTACTAGCCTACTGGTCTTTTGGTATGTAGGCCTAACAATTGCTTGAAATTTGATAATKTACTTATGAAGCTTGCATTTGGAATTTGTTGATAAAATGAGTTATTACTGTGCCGAAGACTCTCCTCACTTGCGCTCTCCGAACTCCCGCCAGTGGAGAGTGCTTTGTCTTCTTCTCTTGTTTTGAAATGTTTGCTGCTGCTTTCACGTGTTTAAATGCATAGGCCCTATGTGGTAAATCTATATTCAATTTAATACTAAAATAATGAATAGCGTTTCATAAATCCATCCCTGTGCCGTTTTTTTGCAACACGTGGACATTTATGTTTTATAGGCATAAGACACATTTTCCTTTAGCCAAACATTTCTTACTTGCTCTGGGTGGGTGTGATGTTAATCGTGCACATGAGCGTTTTGCAAGACTCATGTGGTAAAAGTTCTGTTTATTTAATTCAACGGTTTCCTTTGTTGATACGTCTCGGGTTATGTCTGAGTTCTGTGTGTCTGTGCCTGTATGTCTCTGTCATTTCTGTTGTGCGTAATAGGAGTGTGTGCGCCTCAGTGCGCATAGTCAGAACGTTGAATAAGATACAATTATTGTTCCATGTATGCTTGGGGTTGAAATGTCATTAAAAAAAAGTTTTAAGTCTGATTAAGACAAATGTACCAATGTAACAATGGATGTGGAAAATTGCCTTTTACATTGTATAATAAGTTTATTGGTTGTAATTGCCAATTGGGTAAATGTATGGCCCTGGGGGCCAAGTGTTTATATTATGTAGACCTACCTGTTAGACAGATTCAATTTGTTTTCTCAAGGGGAGGCTGTACAGTCTTGCCCTCTACCTGTGTCTGTTCAAGTAGGACAGGTTAAGCCTGATACAGAGGCTATTTCTTTTGGGCTATTGCCCGTGTATATTTGGTAAATGTACTTATATATTTTGTATATATGGGCCTTCCACCATTGGAGCACCAAGACCTGTAAATACATCTACACACCTTCTGCTGATGTCGCCGTTATGACTGCTACAAGGTTCCTATTTTACAATTACATAGGCTAATAAAAATATGTTGTTGACAAAATAATGAAAAGGGTTGTCTGGTAGCTTAACAAAATAGACAAAGATTTGTAGTCGAACAAGTCGTTGCATGAATAGATTTTTTTTTTAACTTGACTTGAGACTTGACTTGAAAATGTGTGACTCGACTTGACTTGCTCTTAGAATTCACGACTTGGACCTTTCTACTTGAGACTCGTTCAGGGCAGATGGGGCAGAGCCTGTTTAGCTCCACCTGTTTTTGCCTGTTTTGCATGTTATTTTGGCATTAATATGTGTCAAATGTCAGTTTGCAAACGATGTAAAAAACAAACAAACATTTCTAAGTGACCCCAAATTTTTGAACGGTAGAATATATATATATAGTTTTTTTTTCTCCCCAATTTTGTGATATCCAATTTGTAGTTACAGTCTTGTCCCATCGTTGCAACTCCCGCACGGACTCGGGAGAGGCGAAGATCGAGAGCCATGCGTCCTCCGAAACATGACCCTGCCAAGCCGCACTGCTTCTTGACACACTGTTTGATTAACCTGGAAGCCAGCCGCACCAATGTGTCGGAGGAAATACTGTACAACTGGCGACCGTGTCAGCGTGGATGCGCCCGGCCCGCCTTAGGAGTCACTAGAGCGTCCAAACCTTCCCCGGCCGGGATGTCCTTGTCCCAACCCGGACGACGCTGGGCCAATTGTGTGTCACCACATGGGACTCCCTGTCGCGGCTGCGACACAGCCTGGGATCRAACCCGGATCTGTGGTGATGCCTCAAGCACTGTGGTGCCTTAGACCGGTGCACCACTCGGGAGGCAAGAATGACAGACTTTGTGACAAAGTTTGATGACAAAATTTGACACAAAGTACCGCCGCACCACCTTCGTGTTCAAATGAGCATAGCACAACAAGGTGAGTCCAAAAATGTATTGTATGCTGCTGCATAAATTATGTATGCCAGGGAGATATGTATACTCTAGCTAAGAAAGTAATACTAAGTGTATGTTGTGTAGTAAGCTGTTAGTAGCCCATGTGCCTCACCGTAATAATTTGCTCCCTTTTCCCATCATAATTTCGCCTACTATTCTGACTTGGTGGTGCACATTTAGCCTATAGCCTGTTTTAGAGAATATTGTAAGAGCTTTCATTGTCTGCTTATATGCTCTCTTTATTTATCCTACGATTCTGACTTGGTGTATAGTGAGAATACTGTAAGAACGGCCCATGTTTTGAATTTGGTATTTTATTAGGATCCCCATTAGCTGTTGCAAAAGCAGCAGCTACTCTTCCTGGGGTCTACACAAAACATGAAACATAATACAGAATGACATAATACAGAACATCATTAGACAAGAACAGCTCAAGGACAGAACTACATACATTTAAAAAAAGGCACACGTAGCCTACATATCAATGTATCACTAGCCACTTTAAACAATGCCACTTTATATAATGTTTACATACCCTACATTACTCATCTCATATGTATATTCTGTACTCTATACCATCTACTGCATCTTGCCTATGCCGTTCGGCCGTCACTCATTCATATATTTTTATATTATTATTATTATTATTTATTCCTTTACACTTGTGTGTATAAGGTAATTGTTGTGAAATTGTTAGGTTAGATTACTTGTTAAATATTACTGCATGGTCGGAACTAGAAGCACAAGCATTTCGCTACACTCGCATTAACATCTGCTAACCATGTGTATGTGACAAATACAATTTGATTTGATTTGATTTGAATGCATACACACAAACTATCTAGGTCAAATAGGGGAGAGGCGTTGTGCCGTGAGGTGTTGCTTTATCTGCTTTTTGAAACCAGGTTTGCTGTTTATTTGAGCAATATGGAAGGAAGTTCCATGCAATAAGGGCTCTATATAATACTGTACGTTTCCTTGAATTTGTTCTGGATTTGGGGACTATGAAAAGACCCCTGGTGGCATGTCTGGTGGGATAAGTGTGTGTGTCAGAGCTGTGTGTAAGTTGACTATGCAAACAATTTGGGATTTTCAACACATTAATGTTTCTTATAAAAAGAAGAAGTGATGCAGTCAGTCTCTCCTCAACCCTGGACCCAAACTGTTACAGACCTATATCCATCCTGCCCTGCCTATCTAAGGTCTTCGAAAGCCAAGTCAACAAACAGATCACTGACCATCTCGAATCCCACCGTACCTTCTCCGCTGTGCAATCGGTTTCCGAGCCGGTCACGGGTGCACCTCAGCCACGCTCAGGTACTAAACGACATCATAACCGCCATCGTTAAAAGACATTACTGTGGCAGCCGTCTTCATCGACCTGGCAAGGCTTTCGACTCTGTCAATCACCATATTCTTATCGCAGACTCAGTAGCCTCGGTTTTTCTAATGACTGCCTTGCCTGGTCACAACTACTTTGCAGACAGAGTTCAGTGTGTCAAATCGGAGGGCATGTTGTCGGTCCTCGGCAGTCTCTATGGGGTACACCAGGGTTCAATTCTCGGGCGACTCTTTTCTCTGTATACATCAATGATGTTGCTCTTGCTGCGGGCGCGATTCCCTGATCCACCTCTACGCAGACGACACCATTCTATAATACTTCCGGCCCTTCCTTGGACACTGTGCTATCTAACTCCAACGAGCTTCAATGCCATACAACACTCCTTCCGTG
Source organism: Salvelinus sp. IW2-2015 (assembly GCF_002910315.2). Taxonomy (NCBI): domain Eukaryota; kingdom Metazoa; phylum Chordata; class Actinopteri; order Salmoniformes; family Salmonidae; genus Salvelinus; species Salvelinus sp. IW2-2015. The sequence goes on from NC_036870.1 coordinate 6,997,650, forward strand.
GCCTCCAACTGCTCTTAAACGCTAGTAAAACCAAATGCATGCTTTTCAACCGTTCGCTGCCTGCACCCGCACGCCCGACTAGCATACCAACCCTGGACGGTTCCGACCTAGAATATGTGACATCTATAAGTACCTAGGTGTCTGGCTAGACTGCAAACTCTCCTTCCAGAATCATATCAAACATCTCCAATCCAAAATCAAATCAAGAATCGGCTTCTATTCCGCAACAAGCCTCCTTCACTCACGCCGCCAAACTTACCCTAGTAAAACTGACTATCCTATCCGATCCTCGACTTCGGCGATGTCATCTACAAAAATAGCTTCCAACACTCTACTCAGCAAACTGGATGCAGTTTATCACAGTGCATTCGTTTTTGTTACTAAAGCACCTAATATCGACCCACCACTGCGACCTGTATGCCCTAGTCGGCTGCCCTCGCTAATGTTCGTCGTCAGACCCACTGGCTCCAGGTCATCTACAAGGCTATGCTAGGTAAAGTGCCGCCTTATCTCAGTTCACTGGTCACGATGGCTACACCCACCCGCAGCACGCGCTCCAGCAGGTTGATCTCACTGATCATCCCTAAAGCTAAAACCTAATTTGGACGCCTTTCCTTCCAGTTCTCTGCTGCCTGCGACTGGAAGAATTGCAAAAATCTCTGAAGTTGGAGACTTTTATCTCCCTCAACAACTTTAAAAATCTGCTATCCGAGCAGCTAACCGATCGCTGCAGCTGTACATAGTCCATCTGTAAACTACCCACCAATTTACCTACCTCACCCCCATACTGCTTTTATTTATTTACTTTTCTGCTCTTTTGCACACAGTCAGTTCTCTTCTTGACAATATCATCTGATGATTTATCACTCCAGTGTTAATCTGCTAAATTGTAATTATTCGATTTATTGCCTACCTCATGCCTTTGCACACATTGTATATAGATTCTCTTTTTTTTCTACCATGTTATTGACTTGTTTATTTGTTTACTCCATGTGTAATCCTGTGTGGTCTGTTCACACTGCTATGCTTTATCTTGGCCAGGTGCAGTTGCAAATGAGACTTGTTCTCAACTAGCCTACCTGGTTAAATAAAGGTGAAATAAAAATAAATAAAAATAAAAACTCTCAGCCAAGAGAGACTGGCATGCATAGTATTTATATCAGCCTTCTGATTACAATTAAGAGCAAAACGTGCCGCTCTGTTCTGGCCACCTGCAGCTTAGCTAGGTCTTCCCTTGCAGCACTGGACCACACGACTGGACAATAATCAAGATTAGACAAAACTAGAGCCTGCAGAACTTGCTTTTTCTGTGCTGTACGTTTCCAAATTGCTGAACAAATAGTTATGTCCGTCCTAGCTCGCTCATATATATCTTAATCGAAATTACAGATTGCCTCTTATCCGCTCGTCGTCCCCGTTATGACATAGTTTGTACATCTTAATTGTCAGTAGAAACCACATTTGTTTAAGCAAGTCAGCCATATCAGCTTATGTTTTTTTAAAGGCGGTAAATGAGGCTGATTGAACTGTTTCGCTGTCAAACAAGGTTCCGCTGATAGCCAGGTGTAGCAGTGGTAAGGTGTTGGGACTCTGCTGTTGGGACAGCTTTATGTAGGCCCTAACAGTTTGTGGGCACCGTTTGTCACCGTTATAGTACAATTAATGCATTGTTTAGTGTTGTGTTGTGTAGTGGCTTTGCTGACATGCATCTAAAACGTTTTGTGGGAGTTTGCAAGATTGACATGTAAAATCGCCACTGCTTGAGACAAAAACCGATACGAAGACCCACAACTTGTAACATCTAGGGGGACGAGTACTCTCTCCCCACTAACAGACACCTAAGTCAGAGCTGAATCTCGTTGTCTTCCTGTGCTTGAAAAGTTTGTAAATTGTGTAACACCTTCTTCCTTCAGGTAATGTGAAGAGTGAATAATTGAGAAAAATGAATGCGGCATTCATTGGCCCGCTGGGTGTGATTTCAGGTGAACATGATTGGTCGTTGACTCCCAATAGTATGTTATACCGAGTGACCAACTGAAAGGGAACCACAGTGGATATAGAGGGTGCAGTTCACTACCTCAGGAGTAAATGTCAGTTGGCTATTCATGTACGAGCATTCAAGACATGCAGATTGTACACCAAGTAATTGCCTATATAAGGAAGACAAAGTGAGAACTCACACTTTCTCAGTAGTGTCTTTACCCACCAAAGTTGGAGATGCCATATGACTAGTGTCAGACAAAAATATCTAACCACAAAATTCACACCCCTGGGTACTGTAGCATGCTATCAGAGAGGAAAGAGGGAGGTATGTAGCTTCACAAATAAGTATACAGCACTCCTTTCTGCAGAATCCTTGTCTTGTCTACATTCGTAAGACCGTGCACCTTTGCTAGCATAACCTAATGACATTATCACTGCAAGCAATACAAGTAATACAACAATGGTCTGCGATAGCAAAGCTGTGATAGTATTGGTCTTGGGATGTAAGGATCATTCATGTTGCCCATCTACAGCTAAATGCTATTCATGTGGTAGCATAGCTAAAATCTCTTTGTCTGAGCTCAGTTACAGTAGTTGGAAACAGCATGGTACAAGTTCATTCACTTACCTTTTTATAGTAGACCTGGGCCCAGATTCACAAAACCTTCTTAATTAAGAAGAAATTTCTTCTTAACTGCCAGGTCTAGATTTAAGGAGAAAGTTAAGCAAAGTTGCTATTCCTTAAAAAGGTTATTGGAATTTTTCTTGCGCTATTTCTTATGTTTCTCTTTCAGCAAAAAGTGAAGAAGAAATTAGATTCTTGAAAATAAAGTTATTGGAAATGTGCTTAATTCGAAGATAGCTAAACCCTTGTTTTAAACTCAGGGCCGTGAGAGAAAAAGCTCATGAAAGCAATTGAACATGTTGAATTCACTCCCGAATTTAATCTGAAAGTTTCAGTATTAATTATTTTAAACGCAAGAACATGTTTTAGAACAGTAATTTTACTAAGAAATATGCTAACATGATTGCCATTGCTAGCTAGATAACTAGCTAACACGGTTGCTTAGCAACGCACATCTTAAGAAGATTTGTAAGAAGCTATTTGAGAAGTTCGTAAGAAAATAAGAAAATCTTAAGATATTGTTGAGGAATTGCACTTACGAACTATCTTGTGAACTACTTATTTTTTTTCTTACGTTTTTGTGTAAGAAGTGTTTTGTGAATCTGGGCCCTGTAACTCTAACATTGTGATACTGTGGCTTCCAGGCTTCCAGACTAAAATCACACAGGTAGATAATGAATATCTCCTGTTTTTATTCAGGAACTTCTACCAGCACCTGTAGTGTATCACGCTACTCACTGCCTTATGGGATACTTCTGAGAAGAGTGGTGTAAACCAGCTTTTAAAGGGAATATCTTCAAAGAGACTGAGCTAAAGTCTGAACGGTCTGATTTTGAGGCTATGAATCTATCAGAGATGTAAATTCTCTCAACTCTCTAATATTTATTTTGTACATAGGACGTAGTGGCAGGGGATGTTGCATGGTGTCTGTGCCCTGGACTGTGGCTAGCTCATGCTTGCTACTGTAACTTAGTTTGTTAGCTGGCTAGCACACACTACCGACACTAGTTAGCAAACTTCCAGATTTTAAAACCATTAGGCCTAGATTTTTGGTAGCTTAGGCAAGCACACGGTAACTTGCTATCTAACTTGAATTCTTTATTGATGTGAACCATTACATTTGTGTTTAATGTAACTAGCATGCTCAGTCTAGCTAACTTTCCCTGTTTTTACTATGTTTATTCTGTTTTTGTTAGCTGGAGCATGCACATGCTAATACAAACTCMTTAACTAACGTTTTTTTGCTGTGTGACAAAACTATTTGATTTGTGTTAGCTGGGGCCGGCACTTACTAACTCATGATAGCCGTTTTATTTTTAAGTTGGGACACGCTAGCTTTTTAATTTTACTATAGATCCACATTATTTGATTTTTGGGAAGATTTGTCATCATGACAGTTGTAGCTTATCCCCACACTAATTAGAAAACATGCTCAATTCCACAATCAACAAACACAGGCTTTATCCATATGCCACATACGTACGACCTCCAAAATACCCCCTCAGAAGTGGATGAGGGGTGTTACACTGTCTGCGTGGGCTAGGGGTTAACAGGTGGGCTCGTCTACAGGGGCGAACCACCAAAAAACCCCAGAGCGACTTTACCACAGATCCGTCTACCAGACATGGAGGATTTGGGCCCAAATCCTACAGATCAATAAAAGTGTCTGCTAATTACGCTGGTAGCGAGAGGGGAAAAAGAATGAGAGGAGGAGGAGGAAGAGTGGAGTATCCTATGCTGATTCAGTGGTGTCTAGACAGTGGAAAAACCCCAGACAGACACGCCCAGGGAGCAAAGCAGGAGAAGTACAGTGGATGAGGTTACCTGACTCACACATCACTAGGCAATAACATATATCTTAGTCCCATTATAGCCCTCTCTCTCTCTCTCTCTCTCTCTCTCTCTCCTCTCTCTCTCTCTCTCTCTCTTCTCTCTCTTCTCTCTCTCTCTCTCTCTCTCTCTCTCTCTCTCTCTCTCTCTCTCTCCTCTCTCTCAATTCAATTCAATTCAATTCAATTCAATTCGCTTTATTGGCATGACATAACAATGTACATATTGCCAAAGCTTACTTTTGATATTTACAATATGAAATAGTAAGAATCAAAATGGTCAACTGGCAACAGTAACAACAATAACAAGGGTCAAAATAACCATACATTGAACAATAACAATAAGCATACAGAAGAGGACATGTGCAGGTTGATTGGTCTGTCAGACACTGTCCCTCAACTTATGGCAGGCAGCAATGTGTGCACTGCAACCCACAGCTCTCTGCGTCCTCCCCAACAGGACGGGTAGCCATTCCTCATCAGAGAGGTCTTTGAAACCTTGAATAAGGGTTTCAAATTTTGGGAAATGACACTCTCTAAATGTTTATATTTTTGACATTTTATCAGGAAATCCTCTCTCCTCTCTCTCCACTTATTTCTTGGCACTCTTCAGTTCAGTGTTACCGCAATCGGTTTCTCTGACCTCAATCCCCCCCCCCCCACCTCCTTCTACTCCCTCCTTCTTCTATCCATCATCATCACTTTGACCTAATTCTCCATATTTAATCTGCTTTTTCTCCCCTTTCTGACAACAATCAACCCCCTAATTGTCTTTAATCCTGCTAGTCTTTAACTGTCCCTCTAGGCCCTACGTGTGCTCTGCCATGGGGATGGAAAACAAATATGATAACACGACTGTATATCTGGTATTTTGCCACCACCACCACTCCCTCCTCATCCCATCTATTACAACTGATTCATAATACATGGAAATTGGACCGGCGTATTTCATGTAGCGAAAGATAAGGGAGGAGATGGTTAGTACTTCCGATCAAATGAGTAGCGTACAATAACATTTTAGTGGTGTTTCGATTTGATTTTGTTATCTGAAAGGAATAGAAATGTATGAGAATATGGGAATATTTGTAATATAGTGGTAAAATGTCATGAATTATTTCAGTTGTGTATTCACTGGTAATCATGAGCGAGATGATGTGAAAAGGAGGTGAGACATACCATTCAAATCAAGCTCTTGGTACTAAAAAGCAGACAAAATGTATTGAAGGGAGAAACATAATTATCATAGCAGTAAGGTAAGAAATAATACATGTACCTTCTGTTGTAATAATGGACATCTAATGTATGTCATGTCTGCCAATGTCCATGAAAAGTAACAATAAGCCTAACCAGATGTAAACACATTCATAAATACTCCCAAGCCTGGCTTTATATGATGTCTAAAGACAACACATCTGCACATTGTCAATTTCTATATGAGGAGTTTATAAAGCACCACGCTCAATTGTAATATGGCTTACAATCTAGMATTTCTGAGCCAAACATATTAGCTTGGACTACTAAGCAGATGATCACCAATGGAAAGGTTTGTGARGTACATCCGATATTGAATTTATAACCACAATGATAATCAAAATATTCTATATGATATGTAATCACAGATTATCACTTGTCAGCCCCTCATCCTCTACACCATCTGTTGAGGAGGGGGCTGATCACAATGCTCCCCTCACTGTGTGTGTGTGTGTTTGAGTTCTGCAATTACCTGACAATGTAATGAGTGAACACATCATATATGCTCTGAGCTCTTTCTTTCCCTCTCTCTTTATCTATGTGTGTCTTTTTCAGTGCCCTRACAAGGTCTCCACCCCTTAATTTGGCAGTGAACAGAGAGCAAGTACAGTTCCAGCCACCACCAAGTCCTCTCCCTCTCAGGCTGTCTGTACACTGTGCACTGTGCACTGTGGCAGTCTCGTGGCTTCTCTATAATCTGACTGGCTAATCCCAGTGCAAATTGGCAGGCTACCTGACTCTATGTGTTAGTCCATTAGCCCATATGCACGGAGGGAGGGAGGACCACTGTCTCATCGGCCTGTCTGGCTCTGGCTGCTTTCATTACCACCCATCTGTCTGTGGCCTGGTCTGCTTTCCTCCCCACTAAACCCAGCCACACCACACTTTAGTTAGAGCAGGCCAGGTAGGGCTGTATGCGTGCTGACTGATCGATCAATCAGCTCACAGAGTTGCAGTATGGTGGTACGGTAATGGATAGGAGATGCTGCTGTCCTAAGTGCTAAGTCCCAAGTCTTGTTGGCGGTGTCATCATCATCACCAGTCGTCAGATTCATTGCTCTCATATTTATCTCCACTGATGTATCATATCATTGCATTTAACAGTTCATACTTATCATTATCATCATCATCATCATGCTCACCGTCCTCTTTTTTGCTTATCTGGCAAAGATAAGTGTACTTTAAATGTTCTGTCTTTTCTGTCAATCCCTGCCAACTACATTTATAAATGGGCATTACTGATGCAAAAAAGTTGTTCCACTATTTCAAGCTTCCTTTGTCTGGGGCTGTGTCCCAAATGCTACCCTCTTCTTAAAGGGTTCTTCGGCTGTCCCCATAGGATAATCCGTTTTTGTTCCAGGTTTAACCCTTTTGTTCCCAGGTAGAACCTATTTTGGGTTCCATGTAGAACCCTCTGTGGAAAGGGTTTTACATGGAACCCAAAAGGGTTCTACCTGGAACCAAAAAGGGTTCTTCAAAGGTTTCTCCTATCGGGATAGTTGAACAACTCTTTAAGGTCCTAGATAGCACCTTTTTTCTAAGAGTGTATTCCTTATGGGCCCTGGTCAAAAGTAATACACTAATTAGGGAATAGGATGCCATTTTGGGACACAGTCTTGCTTTTCACTGCAACACTAATTAGACCAAAATTAGCCTTCTGTATGACTCAATGATTATCTTCCCTCACCCCTCCCTCCCTCCTTCTCCAAGTCGTTTTCACAGCTTTATGGATTAGACAGATTAAAACGTCTGAAACTCAAAACCTGTTTTTGTTCTCTCCAACTTTAGGGCTAATCCATGATGCGCTACGGCTGCGCCATATCACAACAACTGTCTGTTTAGACAAAACCCTTTTATTCCTCAGTAAATTCATATCTGAAACCGCAATAGAGAAATAACAGTACATTGTGGAGGCTCACAGCCTCACATTCACACTAAGCTGAAAAAGAGTTTGTGTAAAATATGCACTCTTATGACTCAAATAATGTTACTCCAAAAGTTGAACTGTTTACAGCATCTTGTTTTTGAATGTTTACAGCATCTTGTTCGACTGTTTACAGCATCTTGTTTTTGAACGTTTACAGCATCTTGTCTCTGGCTGTTTACAACATCTTGTTTTTGAACGTTTACAGCATCTTGTTCGACTGTTTACAGCATCTTGTTTTTGACTGTATCTTGTATGCTTTTTTATGCTTCACAAACAATGTTTCTGTTTCACGAAATCATATGGAAGCATGCAACACAGACCTCAAGCCTTAGACACATGAAAAACAAACATCACTAATAGTCTACTATTGAAAATTAGTAGTAGCAGCAGCTGTTTTTGACAACAAAAACAGTGAAGCAATCAGTCTGCTTGACAGGCTAATTTCTCTAAAAGTGTTGAGTGTTGAGAGGACCACCCAGGGTTGGTGTGTGATGTGTTGTGTGTAGGGGTGTTTGGTCAGTCGCTTGCCTCTGTAGTTCCTCCACACACCCTGAGGAGAGACTATCTGTCTGTCTGCTAGAGTCAGGGGAGTCCAAAACACCTGCTCCAATGGGGGGGGGTTGATGAGGCATTGTCAGAAATCCCTCCAATCTCCTTCAAGTTAAACAACAAGAGTGATTCACTCTCTCTCAAGGCCGTACACAGTGATCATTAACCTCATGAACGGAATTAGGCATCATCACACTATTTCAATAGAAAGCACAGTAGATGGCAAATTGTTGACATCAACTTCTTCTTATAACCAGATTATGTTATAAGGAAAAGTGTCTAGCAGAATGGGGAGTTGTGAACCGGGAAAAAGGTTGATTGGCGACATCATTTCCTTTTGGGTGTGACTTGCTGAATGTCTAATAGTCAGGTGACTTTAAAAAAATCAGAATCTGTTCTCTTTTATCATGTTAATCATTGACACATACTGCGTCAATAACAACACTATGGTCTATGAAAGGATGTACTACCCTCTCCCATTCTTGTGAATAGTTTGTGCATAGTGTACAGTACGTTTAAACATATACGATTGTGTCTGTGCATTCAAGAGAGTATGTAGGTATTTAGTATACGAGTGTGTGTCCAGGCATGTATGTACTTCTATACAAATCTATACGTGCATAATCTGGGTGATGCTCCTGTCACGTCTACCATGTTGACGCATGTCTGTCAGCCTGCCCTCTAAGGTATGGCTAATGTGGGGGTGTTTTAGTTCCCGGAATGGAAGAAGACAGACAGGGTGGAGAGACTTCAGAGCAGGATGGGCCAGTGTGTTTGGGCCTGAGGTGAGGACGGATAGCCAACCCCTGAGGACACAGATAGGTGAGTGCTGTCAGGACACAGGATGAAACAACACCACAGGAAAGGTAGTGTTGCTAACGCAGATCTGTCCATACCACCACCACCTCTACTGTGTTGCACAACAGGATCCTGGAACAAAAGCATCATACACAAGTGTAATACTGCAAAATCCTGCTGAGAGAGGGAGAGAGAGAGAGAGTATATTGTGTTTGTTCATAAATGCTTGATACCCAGGAATTGGCTTCTTAATTTAATTTTAAAAACATTTGTTGGGACAGTTTGTCTTATCTTAATGTCTTTGTTGTTTGTTGCCATTTTTGTTTGCCCAATACAAACCTCTGCTGAAATTTGGGAAATTACAAGACAACTCATTGACATCAATGCCAGAAAAATGTCCCCGGATCTCTGCCAAGTCTCTGCCAACTGGCATTTAATTGAACTGCCTCAATGGTGTGTGTGGGTGTTTTTTGTTGGGTTATGTTTGTTTTAGAGTGCGAGGGTATGCACTTTCCAGGCAGTGGTGTAAAGTACTTCAGTAAAAATACTTTAAAGTACTACTTAAGTATTTTTTTTGGTATCAGTACTTTACTATTTACATTTTTGACAACTTTTACTTTAAATTCACTACATTCCTAATGAAAATAATGTACTTTTTACTCCATACATTTTCCAAAGTACTCGTTACATATACATTTAGAAGCTTTTGATAGGTTAATTGACATCATTTGAGTCAATTGGAGGTGTACCTGTGGATGTATTTCAAGGCCTACTTTCAAACTGTGCCTCTTTGCTTCACATTATGGGAAAATCTAAAGAAATCAGCCAAGACCGCAGAAAAAAAATTGCTGCTCAGCAAGGAAGAAGCCATTGCTCCAAAACCGCCATAAAAAAAGCCAGACTACTGTTTGCAACTGCAAATGTGGACAAAGATTGTACTTTTTGGAGAAATGTCTCTGGTCTGATGAAACAAAAATAGAACTGTTTGGCCATAATGATCATCATTATGTTTGGAGGAAAAAGGGGGACGCTTGCAAGCCGAAGAACACCATCCCAACCGTAAAGCACGGGGTGGCGGCATCATGTTGTGGGGGTGCTTTGCTGCAGGAGGGACTGGTGCACTGCACAAAATAGATGGCATCATGAGGAAGGAAAAATATGTGGATATATTGAAGCAACATCTCATGGCATCAGTCAGGAAGTTAAAGCTTGGTCGCAAATGGGTCTTCCAAATGGACAATGACCCCAAGCATACTTCCAAAGTTGTGGAAAAATGGCTTAAGGACAACAAAGTCAAGGTATTGGAGTGGCCATCACAAAGCCTTGACATCAATCGTATAGAAAATGTGTGGGCAGAACTGAAAAAGCGTGTGCGAGCAAGGAGGCTTACTAACCTGACTCAGTTACACCAGCTCTGACAGGAGGAATGGGCCAAAAACCCAACTTATTGTGGGAAGCTTGTGGAAGGCTACCCGAAGTGTATGACCCAAGTTAAACAATTTAAAGGCAATGCTACCAAATACTTATTGAGTGTATGTAAACGTCTGACGCACTGGGAATGTGATGAAAGAAATTAAAGCTGAAATAAATAATTCTCTCTACTATTATTCTGACATTTCACATTCTTAAAATAAAGTGGTGATCCTAACTGACCTAAGACAGAGGATTTTTACTTGGAATAAATGTCAGGAAATGTGAAAAACTGATTTTAAATTTATATGGCTACGGTGTATATAAACTTCCGACTTCAACTGTATATATAAACTAAACATAAAAAGAAACGTCCTCACTGTCAACTGAATTTATTTTCAGCGAACTTAACATGTGTAAATATTTGTATGAACATAACAAGATTTAACAACTGAGACATAAACTGAACAAGTTCCACAGACATGTGACTTACACAAATCGAATAATGTGTCCCTGAACAAAGATCAAAAGTAACAGTCAGTATCTGGTGTGGCCACCAGCTGCATTAAGTACTGCAGTGCATCTCCTCCTCATCGACTGCACCAGATTTGCCAGTTCTTGCTGTGAGATTTTACTCCATCTTCCATCAAGGCCCTGCAAGTTCCCAGACATTTCTGGGGGAATGGTCCTAGCCCTCACCCTCCGCACCAACAGGTCCAGACGTGCTCAATGGGATTGAGATCTGGGCTTTCGCTGGCCATGGCAGAACACTGACATCCTTGTCTTGCAGGAAATCACAACACAGATGAGCAGTATGGCTAGTGGCATTGTCATGCTGGAGGTCATGTCAGGATGAGCCTGCAGGAACGGTATACATGAGGAGGAGGATGTCTTCGCTGTAACGCACAGCGTTGAGATTGCCTGCAATGACACAACCAAGCTCAGTCCAATGATGCTGTGAAACACCGCCAGACCATGACTGAAACTCCACCTCAAATCGATCCCGCTCCAGAGTAACAGGCCTCGGTGTAACGCTTATTCCGTCGACGATAAACGCTAATCAGACCATCACCCTGGTGAGACCAAACCGCGACACTTCAGTGAAAAGCACCTTTTGCCAGTCCTGTCTGGTCCAGCGACGGTGGGTTTGGTGCCCATAGGCGACATTGTTGCGGTGATGTCTGTTGAGGACCTGCCTTACACAGGCCTACAAGCCTCAGTCAACCCTCTCTTCAGCCTATTGCGGACAGTCCTGAGCACTGATGGAAGGATTGTGTGTTCCTGTTGTAAACTCGGGCAGTTGTTGTTTGGCATCCTGTACCTGTCCCGCAGTGTGATGTTCGGATGTACCGATCCTTGTGCAGGTGTTGTTACACGTGGTCTGACACTGCGAGTGACATCAGCTGTCCATCCGGTCTCCCTGTAGCACTGTCTTAGGCGTCTCACAGTACGGACTTTGCAATTTATTGCCCTGGCCACATCTGCAGTCCTCATGCCTTCTTGCAGCATGCCTAATGCACGTTTATGGTTCATTGAACAAGCTTGGGAAGCAGTGTTTAAACCATTTACAATGAAGATCTGTGAAGTGATTTGGATTTTTAAAAATGATCTTTGAAAGACAGGGGTCCTGAAAAAGGGATGTTTCTTTTTTTGCTGAGTTTATAAATATACATACATACAATATAAATATACATACATACATACAATATGTATGTATCTGTGTGTATACATATAATGGTGTCTAAAGACAGTGTATGAATAGAAAAGGTGTGTACAGTAGTAGTTATATAGGATGAGCCATGGCTAGAATACACTATATACATATACAGTGGGTAAAACATTATGTAAACATTATTAAAGTGACCAGTGTACATGGAGGAGTAACACACATAAGGACTTTGAAACGTGGTCCCTGTCACACTCCTGCAACATGCTTATTTCAACAACCCACACACAAAACTACTCTCTCTCCAAAATGTAGTAAGCAATCCCCGAAAATACACAATCCAACCAATGCACTTCTATTATATTCATACAATTATTAACACCAAACAAAATCCCTTGTTCATACCCACTCAGATTTCCCCCTGGGTTTAGATGTGCAAGTGCTACTGAAAGGCTTTAAATAGTGTACTGGTGTACTCATCTGGGTAAAGTCATGTCGTCCAAGAAAAGGAAAACACTGCAATAACCTTTTAATAAATAAGACCACTTATGTATTGAAAAAAAGTTATTGTTGCAAACTTATTAAAAAAAAAAAAWAATTGTTGAACAATGTAGATTTCTACCCCTGTTCTTTGCTCTAGTCATGCCCCCACTGACTGTGTCCTGCACTGACCTACCTGACTGAATCGATGATGGCATCATATTATCATTGTGGTGGCAGGTAGCCTAGTGGTTAGAGCATTGGGGCAGTATCTGAAAGGTTGCAGGATCAAATCCCTGAGCTGACAAGGTCAAAATCTGTTGTTCAGCCCCTGAACAAGGCAGTTAACCCACCCCATCCCCGCTAGGCTGTCATTGTAAATAAGAATTTGTTCTTAACTGACTTGCCTAGTTAAATAAAAAAATGTAAATAACTTGTTGGGAGCTGGGCAGACCCATGTTGTAAGTGTGTCAGTCCCATAGAGATATTTACGGTGTCTGTGAGAGCATGGGTGGCGCCATTGAGGCCATCTCCATTTTCAAGTAGTCCATTTACTTCTATGAGTTGGTAAACAAACTGAAAGGGTGCCACCAAAGGGTGTGTTGTTTGAAAAGGTATAAAGCCAAGGTTGCCAATTTACTGCCACCTGGAGTTATGGAATGTTTGCTCACAAGTAGAATTCATTGGCTGATCCGTCCTGATGACCTGGATGGAATTATGTGATCCTTCCTTAACCTATAGGAAGTCCCACCCAGTTGACTACTTAATAATTGTGAAAGTCCTCAATGGCGCTCCCCATGCTAAAATGGGCTTTTGGGCACTAGATTCTTCTATCTATCTATATTTTCAAACCCGAGAGAAGTAACATGATTAGTCATTTGAATCCGACTGAAGGAGTACATTTTATTTAAAAAATTACTTTTTGGAATATTAGTAGTATGTTTTTCCCCCTTCCTCCTTTTCTTCTATTATTTGGCAGTTTTCACCCCATCCAGCAGGTGGCACAGTTGGTGTACTTCGCCATAAAAGAAAAGTAAGTAAAACATGATTTCACTTTCACTTTGGGCTACCTGTCACTGAGTCTTTCAGGGTGTGGAGTAGTACAGATAGGCAGGCGTGCTAACAGAGAAAGGAAAAGGACTGACGGAAAAAAGTCTTGAAGAGACATACGAACACATTTAGACACTACCATGACATTTAAGTACCCGGCAGCTCGGAGAGATGARAGTAAGGTCGGTGTCAAATTTGAACAGCTCTCTCTATCTCGCACTCTCTGCTTCCTCTCTCTCTCGACCATTCTGTCTTAAAGTGGTAGGCGCACAAGCAGGAAGAGATTGAATCTTATTAAGAGAGCAAAAAATAGTAGGCCTTCACTCTGTGCAAAGTCAGTCTGGCCGAGCCACAGAGAAAGCATCCCTAAATAGGTCCCATTATGGCGCCTGTGAGCGAACAGACAGCAGCATTGGTGCAATCTCAATTTCAAAGTAGTCTTTTTTGGGGGGGTGGATCCCTCCTGATGACCCAGTTGGACATGATTTCAACAGAGTCACCAGGTGGGATCAGCCAATGAAGTTGGAAGTCCCACACAGTTGACTACATTAAACTACATTAAAATGGTGGAAGCCCTCAATGGCACTGCCCATGCTAAAGAGGCCTTTTGGCAACTAGAGGCCTCTATCATTCTCTATGGGCTAGGCTGAGTAACCCTGAGAAAAAACATGGTTTCTGTTTCCCATTTGGTTTAGCCTCTACAGGTTCTAACAAAGGCCTGTAGTTCCGAGTAAGACTGCTACTTTTATCTTTAGTGTCATACACTGTTGTGGGCTATAAATCAGTCTGTAAATGTTTCATATATAATTAATCTGAATTTCATTGGACATTGCCACATCAAACCTCATTCAATCAATGTCATATTTAAATAAGGCAATTTATTGACATTCTGTAGAACTCAGCTGTCAACCAACTCTGCTGTGGAGTCATTACACATCCTTTCCAAACATTGTGTGACATAGCCTCTTTCTTTCTCTTTCCGTACATGCAGTCATACTTACAGTAACTGTTGTATTTCTATCCTGTAGGTGGATGACTACCATGGGGTTAAGATATGCGACCCGTATGCCTGGTTGGAAGATCCTGACAGTSAAGAAACTAAGGTGGAATCTGCAAAGACACATAATGACAAGGGATTCGTTTCAGTATTGCAGCTACCTATTCCTGAACACTGACGTGTTTGTGTGTTTGTTTTGCCCAGGCCTTTGTGGAGGAACAGAATGAGCTGTCCATGCCATTCCTGGAGCAGTGTGCGGTCAGGCCTCAGTTTCACCAGCGGCTAACTGAGCTCTACGACTACCCCAAATACAGCTGCCCCTACAAGAGAGGAAACAGGTTAGGAACTAAAATACAGCTGCCCCTACAAGAGAGGAAACAGGTTAGGAACTAAAATACAGCTGCCCCTACAAGAGAGGAAACAGGTTAGGAACTAAAATACAGCTGCCCCTACAAGAGAGAAAACAGGTTAACTAAAATACAGCTGCCCCTACAAGAGAGGAAACAGATAGGAACTAAAATACAGCTGACCCTACAAGAGCGGAAACTGGTTAGGGAGTAAAATACAGCTGCCCCTACAAGAGAGGAAACTAGTTAGGGAGTAAAATACAGTTGCCCATACAAGAGAGGAAACAGATAGGAACTAGAATGCAGCTGCCCCTACAAGAGAGGAAACTGGTTAGGGAGTAAAATACAGCTGCCCCTTCAAGAGAGGAAACAGATAGGAACTAGAATGCAGCTGCCCGTACAAGAGAGGAAACTGGTTAGGGAGTAAAATACAGTTGGTCCTAAAAGAGAGGAAACCAGTAGGAGCTAAAATACAGCTGCCCCTACAGCTGTCTAGTGATGTTACTTTTGATACCGGAGCACCGGTAAATAGAAATAGAAATCGCTATTGCAGCTAACTTCGAAGCAGTGTGCCGACGCATGTATCCCTTTATCAAAATTACGTCATCCATGATGTCCGAAGCTTAGTTTGATCACGTGCTTTTTCAAACCGTATGTTGCAAAATGCGAGATCCCACTGATTTCGCTGTAGTTCCGGTGCTTTCTTCTACTCCAAGCTGCTTTCAAACACCGACCTCTACTGGACAGTTAAAAACAAACTGCAGACATCTCAGAACAAATTAGTCAGGATGATTGTTAAACTTCCAGCACCTACTCATCTTAACCATTCCCACGTTGAAGGACTCAGATGGCTCAACGTGGAGGAGAGAGTCTGTCAGAATAAAGTGTGTCTTGTACATATGCTTGTCCACGGTATGGTCCCCAGGTACTGACTATATGCAACGACTTTAACTTGGTCCGCGATAACCATAACTCATCTACTAGAGCGAGTGAAACTGACGTTGTTCCTTTTAGATTTAATAGTGGTATGGGGAAAGAAACTTTTTTTTGTACTCAGCTGCCATTCTTTGGAATAGTCTTCCAAAGAATTTGAAACATATAAACTCCATAGGCAGTGTGAAGTTCTCACTATAAAAATAGCTAATTAATAGCATGTCTCAAAAGTGAGTCGTAAGACTACATACAATACGTGGGTGAGATGAAAGTACCTAGGATAGCATATGGTCTGCCTTTTGGTGCCTATTGTGTATCATATTGTAATTGTCCTGTGTGTGTATAGACAGTAACCAGTCAAACGTTTGGACACACCTACTCATTCAAGGGTTTTTCTTTATTTTTACTATTTTCTACATTGTAGAATAATAGTGAAGACATCAAAACTATGAAACAACACAATATATTTTATATTTGAGATTCTTCAAAGTAGCCACCCTTTGCCTTGATGACAGCTTTGCACACTCTTGGCATTCTCTCAACTAGCTTCAACTGGAATGCTTTTCCAACCATTTGAAGGAGTTCTCACATATGCTGAGCACTTGTTAGCTGCTTTTCCTTCACACTGCGGTCCAACTCATCCCAAAAGATCTCAATTGGGTTGAGGTCGGGTGATTGTGGAGGCCAGGTCATCTGATGCAGCACTCCTGTCACGACTTCCACTGAAGTCGTTTCCTCTCCTTGTTCGGGCGGTGTTCGGCGGTCGGCGTCACCGGTCTTCTAGCCATCGTCGATCCACTTTTAATTTTCCATTTGTTTTGTCTTGTTTTCCTACACATCTGGTTTCCATTTCCCTCATTTAAGTGTTGTGTATTTAACCCTCTGTTCCCCCCATGTCCTTGTGTGGAATTGTTTGTTTGTAAGTGCTTGTGCACTATGTTACTGGTGCG
>NC_036870.1:7015630-7076279 GCF_002910315.2 Salvelinus sp. IW2-2015
GAAGATTAATGTTAAAAACATCCTAAAGGATTGATTCAATACATCGTTTTGACATGTTTCTACTGACTGTTACGGAACTTTTTGACATTTCGTCTGCTTTAGTGAACGCGCTTCGTGACTTTGAGTTGTTTCCCAAACGCGCTAACAAGAGTAGCTATTTGGACATAAATGATGGACATTACCGAACAAAACCTAACATCTTTGTGAAGTGGGAGTCCTGGGAGTGCATTCCGACGAAGATTAGCAAAGGTAAGTGAAGATTTATAATGCTATTTTTAACTTTTGTTGACTCCACTATTTGGTGGTAACTGTATGGCTTCCTTTTGTGGCTGAACGCTGTTCTCAGATAATTGAATATTGTGCTTTTGCCGTAAAGCTTTTTTGAAATCTGACACAGCGGTTGCCATTAAGAAACAAGTTACTTTAATTCTATGTAAAACATGTATCTTTCATCAAAGTTTATGATGAGTATTTCTGTTATTTGATGTGGCTCTCTGCAATTTCTCCGGATATTTTGGAGGCATTCTGAACATGGCGCAAATGTAAACTGAGGTTTTTGGATATAAATATGAACTTTATCGAACAAAACATATATGTATTGTGTAACATGAAGTCCTGGTGAGTGTCATCTGATGAAGATCATCAAAGGTTAGTGATTAATTTTATCTCTTTTTCTGCTTTTTGTGACTTGTGACTCCTGTCTTTGGCTGGAAAAATGGCTGTGTTTTTCTGTGATTTTGCGGTGACCGAACATAATCGTTTGTGGTGCTTTCGCTGTAAAGCCTTTTTGAAATCGGACACTGTGGTGGGATTAACAATAAGTGTATCTTTAAAATGGTGTGAAATAATTGTATGTTTGAGGAATTTTAATTATGAGATTTCTGTTGTTTGAATTTGGCGCCCTGCACTTTCACTGGCTGTTGTCATATCGATCCCGTTAACGGGATTGCAGCCCTAAGAAGTTTAAGACAGCACTTGAAGAAAAGTTCAAAGTTCTTGAAATTGTCTGGATTGACTGACCTTCATGTCTTAAAGTAATGATGTACTGTCATTTCTCTTTGCTTATTTGAGCTGTTCTTGCCATAATATGGACTTGGTCTTTTACCAAATAGGGCTATTTTCTGTATACTACCCCTACCTTGTCACAACACAACTGATTGGCTCAAACGCATTAAGAAGGAAAGAATTTCCACAAGTTAACTTGTGGAAGGCACACCTGGAAGGCACACCTGTTAATTGAAATGCATTCCAGGTGACTACCTCATGAAGCTGGTTGAGAGAAAGGCAAAAGTGTGCAAAGCTGTCATCAAGGCAAAGGGTGGCTACTTTGAAGAATCTAAAATATYTTTTGATTTGTTTCACTTYTTTTKGGTTACTACATGATTCCATATGTGTTWTTTCATAGTTTTGATGTCTTCACTATTATTCTACAATGTAGAAAATAGTACGATTAAAGAAAAACCCTTGGATAAGGAGGTGTGTCCAAACCTTCGACTGGTACTGTATAAGACATTGATCRTTGTATACTGTATTTTATGGGTATGTGAGACAAGGGAGATTTACCTRTCCTATTTAGCTCATTTTATGAAGAAAAACAACAATTATGTCTGTCATTGTTTGTTGCTACTACCATTGCTACCTAACCTACCTACTTAGCAGGTAGAGACAGACCTATGGTACTTTCAAGGATGTGAGGGTACGAGGTCAAATCCTATTTAGAWTTTTTTTTTTCTGCAGTTGTTCAAATAATTTTTTAAATGTAGTATAGCTTCCATCTTCAGCATCTTAAATAATGGCAAACTGTAGATTCAGTTTTTGAAAAATAGTAAACTTGAAGGCAAAAAATGGAGGCATAATGTAAAATGCAAACCTGGTATTCCAATTGATTATAAGCTACCAAAGCCAACGACTTACCGCTGCGGCAAGGCGTTTTGCTAAAAACATGCTGCTATTTATTACTGATCAGAAGATGTCATTAATGTGCATTGTGAACAGATAATGA
Organism: Salvelinus sp. IW2-2015; assembly: GCF_002910315.2. Classification (NCBI taxonomy): domain Eukaryota; kingdom Metazoa; phylum Chordata; class Actinopteri; order Salmoniformes; family Salmonidae; genus Salvelinus; species Salvelinus sp. IW2-2015. The sequence goes on from NC_036870.1 coordinate 7,017,633, forward strand.
AGCTCCGAGCAGAGTATGTGAGCTGAGCTGGAGTGGGGTGGAGCGAGATTCCCAAAGGCTGGAGTGTCTGCCTTCTCGCCCACTTCAATTTCGATCCAGTAGCGCTCACTTCACGAGCACGGGGCATGCCCGCCCCAGCATACATTTGTGGTCTACTTGGGTGCCGCTATAGCCCCTTGCTTTAGCGAAGTGAAATATTTTYAAAAAGAAACTAATATAACACACAGGTGCTAAATCAATGAGTCTGGCATATTCTCACATTCAAGGAGCTTTCCATTTTSATTGGGTTATTTTGCCTAAAAACCTTTAGGCCTACCTATAGAAAAATAAAGAGTGGCAAGAGAGGCCAAAAGGGTGTTTAGCTTCCCCAGTGGCTCTGCAGGTGTGGAGAGGATATTCTCCACTGCTGGCCGTCTCTCCAGGCACCATCGCATGAGTCTGAAGACAAAGACTGGCCAAACTCATGTCTCATTTTAAAAATTCAAAAGGCACTAATAAGTAATTTTTCATTTAATTTGTCTTTAATTCTAAGCAAGTCACAGCTCCCAAGTGGCACAGCAGTCTAAGGCACTGCATCTCAGTGCTAGAGGTGTCACTACAGACCCTGGTTCGATTCCAGGCTGTATCAAATCTGGCCGTATTTCGGAGTTCCAAAGGGCGGCGCACAATTGGCCCAGCGTCGTTAGGGTTTGGCCGTCACTGTAAATAAGAATTTGTTCTTAACTGACTTGCCTAGTTAAATAWATAAAATATTTGCGCATGTTATAGACTATAATGATTTAATATAACRAAATGTTGTTTAAATGCTGAGGGCTTTATGTCCCTACCAACCTATTGTCTCGCACTCGCAAATGCTTCACAATGTATTTCTTTGTAGRCTATAGCCAGTGGTGGAAAAAGTACCCAATTCTCATACTTGAGTAAAAGTAAAGATACCTTAATAGAAAATGACTCAAGTAAAAGTAAGTCACCCAGTAAAATACTACTTGAGTAAAAGTCTAAAAGTATTTGGTTTGAAATATACTTAAGTATCAAAAGTAAATGTAATTGCTAAAATATACTTAAGTATCCAAAGAAAAAAAGTGTAAATAATATAAAATTCCTTATATTAAGCAAACCAGACCATTTTCTTATTTTATTTTAATTTACGGACGAAGCATGTGTTTAGTGAGTCCGTCAGATCAGAGGCAGTAGGGATGACCAGGGATGTTCTCTTGATAAGTGTGTGAATTTCCTGCAAAGCATTCAAAATGTAACAAGTACGTTTGGGTGTCAAGGAAAATGTATTGAGTAAAAAGTATACAATTTTCTTTAGGAATTTAGTAAAGTAAAAGACTGTAAAAAATATAAATAGTAAAGTACAGATACCCCCAAAAAACTACTTAAGTAGTACTTTCAAGTATTTTTACTTAAGTACTTTACACCACTTGCTATAGCCTTGAAATAATTGCAATAATATAACCTAAATAATTAATTATCATTCCTTCTCACGCTCCCTGTCTGGCTCCTGACCTATTTAGATTGTTTATATGCTGTTTAATATGACATGTAACCTATTTTGAAATTATGTCCGCTTCTTACAGTCACATTTTCATGCTTATTCAAATAATTTTCATTCAAATCCATATGGTTTGGTTTCAATACTTAAAAAGAAATTGGTAGGTCCAGGTAGTCACAAAATAGATGATTAAATTGTGATTTTAATTAATGGAGCAAATTTGGAGCTGCAGTGTGTTTTCCTGTGAGCGCGGCGTGGTTTTTAGCTGCGTTGTAGGAAAGCACATGGAGCATGGTGCCATGAGCGAGATTTCCAACTGCTCCAGGTAATCAACCGTTTTTTGGCACAATTTGGTGAAAGCACCAAAGCCTTCAGATAGCCCATCACTACAACTGCTCCTACAAGAGAGGAACCCACATAGAGATAGAGGACTCATCTTTGTCACCAGGAGGGATCAGCCAATGAAGTTGGAAGTCCCACCCAGTTGACTACATTAAAATGGTGGAAGCCCTCCATGGTCCTGTCCATGCTCATACGGCCTTTTGCACACTAAAGGCCTCTATCGTTCTCTATGTGAAATAAACATATTAGGAACTAAAATACAGCTGCCCCTACAAGAGAGGAAACCGGTTAGAAAGCAGTTTAAGGACTAATCAAAAGGATTCAGTGCTGAGCTGGAACAAAAGCCTGCACACTTATTTACAAGAAAATGCACAAAAAGAGAGAACTATGCAATACCTGCATGTGTGGAACTTACTCCTCAGCCTTGGCACTACCCAGACTCTCCCTAAAGCTGGCTTTCTGACCAAACTGAGCAACCGGGGAAGAAGGACCATGGTCAGGGAGGAGACCAAGAACCCATTGACCACTGACGGAATGACAGAGTTCTTTGGTTGAGATGGGAGTACCTGCCAGAAGAACAACAGTCTCTACAGCACTTCACCAATCTGGGTTTTATAGGTGAGTGGGCCGACTGAAGCAACTCCTGAGAAAAAGGCACATAACGGCACGCCTGGAGTTTGCAAAAAGGCATGTGAAAGGCACTGCGAGCATAAGGCAAAAGATTMTGTGGTCTGATGAGACGACAACGCAAACCGCTATGTCTAGAGAAAACCAGGCATCACCTGTCTAACACCTGTCTAACACCAAACCTACCGTGAAGCATGGTGGTGGCAGCATCATGCTATGGGGATGTTTTTCAGTGGCAGGGACTGGAAGACTGGTAGGGCTAGAGGGAACAATGAATGGAGCCAAATGCAGGAAAATCCTTGACGAGAACCTGCTTCAGAGTGCAAGCTACCTTAGACTGGGGCAAAGATTTACATTCCAACAGGACAATGACCCCAAGCATACAGTCAAATAAATGCTGGAATGGCTTCAGAACAAGAATGTGAAAGTCCTTGAGTGGCCCAGCCAAAGCCCAGACTTGAATCCCATTGAAAATCTGTAGAAAGACTTGAAGATTGCTGCTCCCATCTAACTTAAGAGCTTGATAAAATCTGCAAATCCAGATGTGCAAAGCTGGTACAGACACACCCAAGACGACTCAAAGCTGTAATCACCGCCAACGGTGCTTCTACAAAGTATTGACTCGGGTGAGAATACTTACGTAAATGAGTTTTCAGAATTTCATTTTCAATACACCTGCTAACAAAATGTTTTCACTTTGTCATAATGTGTCTATTTCATTTTTTAAATTCAGGCTGTAACATAACAAAATGTGGAATAAATCAAGGGGTATACTTTCTGAAGGCACTGTATGTGTGTCTGATGCTCTCCATGGTAGAACAAATATAACTAGTTTCCTCGGTCCATAGGTATTTCTACTCCCATAACCAGGGCCTGCAGAACCAGGATGCGCTCTATGTGCAGGACTCTCTGGACGGACCGGCCACAGTCTTCTTTGACCCAAACACACTGTCTGCGGATGGGACTGTAGCCTTGAAGAGTGAGCTGATTACTGTAACACAACGTTTTATAGTGTGTTTGTGTGTATGTCTCAACCCTGAGTCCTCACAATTCCTCCTCCTCTCTTGTCAAGCAATTGACATTTCTATTCTGTTATTAGATTTTATCGCTGTGACAAAGGTGGAGTATATTACTAATTAACACAAATGATAGGCCCACTTTACATGATACATCACACAATGTAATATCTATTTTTTCCTTTTCCTCTCTCCTTGCCTCGCTCTCCTTCTCCTTTCAGTGGGGCGCTTGTCAGAGGAGTGCGAGTACTTTGCGTATGGCCTGAGCTCCGGTGGCTCCGACTGGGTGACGGTGTACTTCCTGAAGGCTGATGACCTCGTGACGCTGCCTGATGTCCTGGACAGGGTGAAGTTCAGCTGCCTGGCCTGGACCCACGATGCCCGTGGGGTGTTTTATAATTGTTACCCCCGGCAGGACGGCAAGGCTGATGGTGAGACACACACACACACACACATGAAATCTACTGTATACAGTACAACATAGTATACATTGCATTCAGAAAGTATTCAGACATCTTGACTTTTTGCACATTGTTACGTTACAGCCTTATTCTAAAATGTATTAAATAGTTTTTCCTGATCACTCCTCTGACAAGCGCCCCACACAATACCCCATAATGACAAAGCAAAAATTGAAATATCACTTTTACATAGGAATTCAGACCCTTTACTCAATACTTTGTTGAAGCACCTTTGGCAGTGATTACAGCCTTGAGTCTTCTTGGGTATGACGCTACAAGCTTGGCACACCTGTATTTGGGGAGTTGCTCCCATTCTTCTCTGCAGATCCTCTCAAGCTCTGTCAGGTTTTTCCAGAGATGTTCAATCGGGTTCAAGTCCGGGCTCTGGCTGGGCCACTCAAGGACATTCAGAGACTTGTCCCGAAGCCACCTCCGGCGTTGTCTTGGCTGTGTGCTTAGAGTCATTGTCCTGTTGGAAGGTGAACCTTCGCCCCAGTCTGAGGTCCTGAGCGCTCTGGAGCAGGTTTTCATCAAGGATCTCTCTGTACCTTGCTCCGTTCATCTTTCCCTCGATCCGGACTAGTCTCCCTGTCCCTGCCTCTGAAAAACATTCCCACAGCATGATGCCGCCACCACCATGCTTCACCCTAGGAATGGTGCCAGGTTTCCTCCAGACGTGTCGCTTGGCATTCAGACCAAAGAGTTCAATCTTGGTTTCATCAGATCGTTGTCCTTCTTGAAGGTTCTCCCATCTCCACAGAGGAACTCTAGAGCTCTGTCAGAGAAACCATTGGGTTCTTGTTCACTTCCCTGACCAAGGCCCTTCTCCCCCAACTGCTCAGTTTGGCCGGGCGGCTAGCTCTAGGAAGACTCTTGGTGGTTCCAAACTTCTTCCATTTAAGAATGATGGAGGCCACTGTCTTCTTGGGGACCTTCAATGCTGCAGCGATTTTTTGGTACCCTTCCCCAGATCTGTGCCTCTTATACGATCCTGTCTCGGAGCTCAATGGACAATTCCTTCGACTTCATGGCTTATCTTTTTCTTTGACATGCATTGTCAACTGTGGGACCTTTTTATATAGACAGGTGTGTGCCTTTCCAAATCATGCCCAATCAATTGAATTTACCACAGGTGGTCTCCAAGTTGTAGAAAGAAACATCGTAAGAATGATCATTCGAAACAGGATGCACCTGAGCTCAATTTCGAGTCTGAAAACAAAGGGCCTGAATAGTTATGTCAATAATTCGTTTTTTACATTTAATACATTTGCAAACATTTCTTAAAACCTGTTTTCACTTTGCCATTATTGGGTATTGTGTGTAGATTGATGAGGATTTTTTTTTTTTTTACCCATTTTAGAATAAAGCTGTAACGTAACAAAATGTGCAAAAAGGGAAGGGGTCTGAATACTTTCTGAATGCACTGAACCTACTGTACAAGTGCACAGACACGTTGAAAAACACACAGCTTTCTGCATTGCTCCACAGGCACAGAGACCACATCCAACCTCAATCAGAAACTCTACTACCATGTGATCGGCACCAACCAATCAGAGGACATCCTGGTGGCTGAGTTTCCTGACCATCCAAAATGGCACAGTGGAGTAACAGTGAGTCTAAAGAGAATGGTTTTTCTTTACATTTCTCACCTGTTGTCCACCACATTCTCCATATGAATCTACTGCTGGTACACTGTCACTCTTTTTCTCATCTCCCTCACTTCTCTCCTCCACCTTGTTTGACTCTTTCTCAATCCCGGATCGATCTTTTGATCTCAGTTTGTAAGTAATGACTTGCATTGTTAATGTAGGGATAGCATCAGCTAGTAGTAAAGTGTCAAATCATTTGTATTTCTCACTCACCCTCCTTGTCCCCCTCTCTCACAATCTTACTCTCTCTGTCTCTCCATCTTCCTTCTCTTCAGGTGTCGGATGACGGCAGGTATGCAGTGCTCAACATCACAGAGGGCTGTGAGCCAGTCAACCAGCTGTGGTACTGTRACCTGGAGAAGCTACTCAATGGCATCACAGGTCTGTCCCTACCATTTTAATCAGACCCTGTATGAATACCTGACATCATAGGTGGGTCTCAATACTAGCTCTCATTGTCCTGTACAGATGCAGTCAAATATATTTGCACGATTCACTATTTCTTCCAAAATAAATGTAAAACATTTGGTATTTGATTTCCAACTGCACAGGACCAAGAAAAATAAATCAAAACTGAATGAGATTTTTCACTTCAAAGTAAAAACTGGCCTGTACTAAATTATTCACAAGTTAATGTGGTTGGAGGAAAGGGATTGTCATTTACTCGTACTTTATCTCACCTGTGGTAAGTTTCCTACAGGGTAAATATAGCCATTCAACTACATTCTGCTCCATTGCACTCACTTGTATATTGCATGTGTGCCAATATATTTGACTGCATCTGTACTTATAGGCCTGCTGCCTTGGGTGAAGCTGGTGGATAACTTTGAGGCGCAGTACTCTTACATCACCAACGAGGGTAGTGTGTTCACCTTCCGCACCAACCTGGATGCCCCTCGCTACTGCCTGATCAACATTGACCTGGAGAAACCAAACAAGGAGCACTGGAGGACCCTTCTACCCCAGCACGACAAGGACGTCCTGGGTAAGAGAAACCTGAGCAGTGGTATCCAACCCTGGTTCTGGAGAGCTACAGAGTGTAGCTGATTTTGGATTTTGTTCCAGCCCACCACTAAAACAACTGATATGACCTAATGACCTAATCATGATGATGGGGATAAGCCAAATGTGTTTTTCGTGTTGGGCTGAAACTAAAATGTGAGTTTCTGTGTGAGTATCCAGGAACAGGGTTGGAGACCGCTGGACTAAAGGAGCTAAAATAAGTTTAGTATGGTCAGGCTACTTGCCAAGTTTCACTTTTTAGATTTGAATGTGTATGTGTCAGTCTATCAACCACAGTGAGTGGGAACTTCTTGGTCTTGGTTAACCCACTTTCGTCATAGCATGCAACTTTGCAAGTACGGGAACTTTGTCTCAATGAATCACGTTTTAAATCTAACACCTGCAAGATGTTTGTGACGTAGCAAGCAATTTTGTCAGCCCTAGTTCATAAGATACTTCCAGGCATTGTAAGAGCTGGCACGCGTCTTCAATGTAGTCGGGCAGGAACATGTCATATGTGAGTTACTTCTCATTTAAAGTTTATCCCTTTTACATACCACAAGGATGTTCTTCACCAAACCATATTGGTACCATATTGACTAATATCATTAGAGCAGTGGTGTGTCATCTGCCTATCATTCTGTTAGCTGAGAGATTTTAATCAGGACTGGAAGTGGGGCCACAGATGTTTACTGCCGTATCTGTGGTTGAGGGTGAGCTTTGGAGGTTTTAGGAGGTTATACCAGGTGGTTTGCGATGTATGCTCAGTGTATTAAGGGCCGTGGGTGTGTGGCTCTCTCTCTCTCTCTCTCTCCATTCCTAGAACAATACACACACATGAGTATAATGTTAACAGCATGTGCTGTACACACGCACACTCTTGGAAATCAGCAAATTCAAGCTACATTATTGACATTTGTTCTATTTATACTCGACTTGACTGACTAGCATTGCACTTCTTCATTTTGGTTGAACTCCCTATACTAGAATATCCGGTGTAGTTTCTGTATCTTAGACAAAGTCCATTTGAGAGGGGAAAGGAGTTAACAGGAAGTCTGTGTCCCATGCTGTACTACAGTTACGGAAAGCAGACTGCCGTCTATTGGACAAGAGAAAGAACAGCCTGTGAAGAATACCTAACACAGTATACTTCAACATTGTAAAACAAAACAGAAATTGCATCCCCCTTGCAATAATTTGCCATGAAATTGGATCCTATATATGTCAGGTTATTGGTGCGTTATGCCTTCCTTATAATCCAAGGCCAGTTTCATTATTTAGCTGCCAATGGTTCAAGTTTTAAACAGAAATAACCGATTCTAGACGTGTTGATATGCTCAGAAGGAACCCAAGTAGGCTACATGTAAGAATTCTCTGTCTTGCTTATAGGCTCCGTGGCCTGTGTGAACCAGCTCCACCTGCTGGTCAACTATGTCCATGACGTGAAGGACATCCTGCAGTTGTATGAGCTGTCCACTGGTGGTCTGGTCAGAGATCTGCCTCTGGACGTGGGCACTGTGGTGGGCCTCAGCTGTAAGAAGAAACACTCTGACTTCTTCTACAAGTTCACCTCCTTCACCACGCCAGGTACTGGACTGTCTCCTAGGGGATACTCAACTTATTTTGTGGTGTTAGACATGAAAAGGATATGGGATTTTCATTGGCATAACCTGATGTGTTTACACCTCCTTGCCTTTTCACTTAATTATGATTCATTAGGGTTAATATTCACACTGTTAGTATGGAGTGGCTTACATTCAACACAAAGGAAGACTAGCTTTCAATACTACGGTTTGGGTGCCCTCCCTGCCAACGTCCTTATTATCTATAACCTTTGACCTCTCCAGGACCTCTAACCCCTATGTGTCGTGTCCCTCCCAGGTGTGATCTACCACTGTGACCTGAGCCAGGCGTCTCCAGAACCCACAGTGTTCAGACAGGTGGATGTGAAGGGTATCCAACAGGAGGACTATGAAACCAACCAGGTAAGACAACAGCAGATTACAACTACTTACAGTAACAACTTAACAGTATCTTGACACTCTCAGTATGACAACATTGCTGTGTGTTTCAGGTGTTTTACCCCAGTAAGGATGGAACTAAAATCCCCATGTTCCTGGTGCACGCCCGGGGTCTTAAGAAGGACGGATCACATCCTGTCTTCCTGTACGGATACGGAGGCTTTGAGCACTCTATCCAACCATACTACAAGTTAGTATCACAACGCATAGACCTCCAACAGAACATTATGTAAATTTCCCCTCCAGGAATTCACAAGTATAGAATTCATCCAAGTGACCTGTATTCTGAGTCGGTGTGATTTGAGTGACACCTGTCCATCACCCCTCCCCTCGCTGTCTCTCTCGCTCTGTCAGGGTTCCGTACCTGCTGTTTGTCAGACACCTGGGGGGAATCCTGGCTGTAGCCAACATCAGAGGAGGAGGGGAGTACGGACAGACCTGGCACAAAGGTACTGTATCTTCCCCACCTAAAGACACATAGAAATAGGTTAAATACAGCAACAGTATGTTAAACCTACGGACTGTGATTCGCTAGTTTTATATTCACTAGCACAGCTTTCCACTGTTTTGCCTTCACCTGTTATGCTTGGGGGGGGGGATACGATGAGCAATGGAAACTAGCAATGGAAACTTGTAGCTATGACTATTGATACTCGGACCCAGTCTCTCTGTAACTCAGTTGTCAGAGCATGGCGCTTGCATGGCCAGGATAGTGCGTAAAAGTGTCTRCTAAATGGCATGTTATCTATGGACTATGGCAGTATCCCGTCTAGAGTTKAATTCCTTCTTCTGTCTAGGTGGTGCCCTGGGGAACAAGCAGAATTGCTTTGATGACTTCCGGTGTGCAGCAGAGTATCTGATCCAGGAGAACTACACCACAGCCAGCCGCATAGCCATCAACGGCGCCTCCAACGGGGGACTGCTCGTAGGTATGGAGAGGGGATGGCGTTTAAGGCCATCTTTCTAAATGGTCTCCTAGTTCGGTCAATCATAACCGCATTCTCTTTAAATGTTTTATATCTTCAGTATAATTGTTAATGTAAAGTCCATCAAATAGTATTTATCTAATTAGCTGCAATTAATTCAGTGATTAGACAGCACATTAAACAGTAGTTAGCTACATCATTTAAAAAGACCGCCAACCATATTGCATTGTACAAATCCAACTGAAGAGTACTTCCTTATTTTAAGTGGCTATTTAGGAAAGATTGGATGTTGCTGTAGTGTGTGTGTGTGTGTGTGTGTGTGTGTGTGTGTGTGTGTGTGTGTGTGTGTGTGTGTGTGTGTGTGTGTGTGTGTGCGTGTGTGTGCTTGTCAAAGAGTGAGTCGGGTATGTTTAAGTGTAAGACAGGTCTCTCTCTCTCTCATGAAACGCATCGAGAACCTCACAGCCGATAGACTGCCGATAGGTATTTAATCACACCTGTTCTTTCTCTTGCAAGAACAAAAGCGGTACCTGTTGCATGCCGACCTGGTGGTGATGAACTTACCGATTGCTTGTCAGTGGCAAACAACTTCACTTTGAGCCAATCAGAGAGCACAAACCCCCACTTGGAGGTTTTTATTTAATTAAAAAAATAATAATAGGGATTTTTTTCGTATGTATGAGCCAGTCACACTGTTCAGAGGTGCTAAGTACTGTCGGCAGGCAAACGTTTTACTATCCTACTGGTGTCTATGGCCATTTAGGAAAGATTGGATGTTGGTGTGTGTGTGTGTGTGTACTTGCCAAAGAGTGAGTCGGGTATGTTTTAGAAGTGTCATTAATCATATAACAAGTGTAAGACATGTCTTTCTATCTCTCTCTCTCTCACACACACACACACACACTTTCAAACCCAGCGGCGTGTGTGAATCAGTGTCCAGACCTGTTTGGCTGTGCTGTGGCTAAGGTTGGGGTGATGGACATGCTCAAGTTCCACAAGTTTACCATCGGCCACGCCTGGACCACTGACTACGGCTGTGCAGACCACCCTGAGCAGTTCAAATGGCTCATCAAGTAAGTCTGGCATACTCAAATCACACACACACACTAAACATACAACACATACTGAACATAAACACAAATGCATTGGACGCCACATTGTAGCTCTGCATGTAATTTGTACAATAAATATTTGGTAGAACTCAATTCTCTCTCTCTCCCTCCACTCACCCTCAGATACTCCCCTCTCCACAACCTCCCCCCTCCCCCTYACATTGGCGCTGCCTACCCTGCCATGCTCCTACTGACTGGTGACCATGACGACCGGGTGGTGCCCCTCCACACCCTGAAGTACTGTGCCACACTGCAGCACGGTGTGGGCAACAGCCCCGGGCAGGCCCAGCCTCTTATGGTCCGGGTAGACACCCGCAGTGGGCACGGGGCAGGAAAGCCTACCACTAAGGCAATCCTGGAGGATACGCACATCTTCTCATTCATCGCTCAGACACTGGGGCTGAGCTGGAGAGAGTGAGGAGGAAGAGAGGGGAGTGAWGAGCTAGAGCAGTGGTCACCAACCTTTTCTGAGTCAAGATCACTTTCGTAGTCAAAAAGCAAGCCGAGATCTACCTCAGATTTAAAAAAAAAAACATGACTTAAAAATTGAACATTAACCTAATAAAAACAGTTCTGTAGGAATGAGGTTTGTGCAGTAGGCCTAATACATTATCACTGCATATTGGCTATATGCCTGGCCTGCCAATATTGTTCTTCTCAGACCATATTATATATTTTTTTAACTCAAGCTGTAACGGCAGCCTTCCTCCTCTTCATCTGAAGAGGAGGTGTAGCAGGGATCGGACCAAGACGCAGCGTWGCTCGTGTTCAACATGATTTTAATCAACAACACGAAAACGTGAACACTTACAAAATAACAAACGTGGCTTACCGATACAGCCCTATCTGRTGCAGAGAAAACACAGAGACAGGAAACAACCACCCACAATCCCCAACACAAAACAAGCCACCTATATATGATTCCCAATCAGAGACAACACAAAACATCTGCCTCTGATTGAGAACCATATTAGGCCAAACATAGAAACAGACAAACTAGACACACAACATAGAATGCCCACCCAGCTCACGGTCCTGAACCACACTAAAACAAGCAAAACACACAAGAACTATGGTCAGAACGTGACAGTACCCCCTCCTGAGGTGTGGACTCCAAACGCACCCCCTAAAACTCTAGGGGAGGGTCTGGGTGTGCATCTGTCGCGGTGGCGGCTCCGGCGCAGGACGAGGCCACCACTCCACCATTGTCTTTGTCCCCCTCTCTAGCGTCCTTTGAGTGGCGACCTTCGCCCCGACCCTGGTCTAGGAACTTCACCAAGGTCCCACTAGATTGAGGAGACAGCTCAGGACAGAGAGGTAGCTCAGGACAGAGAGGTAGCTCAGGACAGAGAGGTAGCTCAGGAACAGAGGGTAGCTCAGGAGAGAGTAGTCAGGACAGAGAGGTAGCTCCGGACTGAAGGGCAGTCCGGACAGAGAGGCAGCTCCGGACAGAGAGGCAGCTCCGGCCTGAGGGGCAGCTCGGGCTGAGGGGCAGCTCCGGGCTGAGGGGCAGCTCCGGGCTGAGGGGCAGCTCATGACTGGAGGGCAGCTCATGATGGAGGGCAGCTCATGACTGGAGGGCAGCTCCAGTCTCATGACTGGAGGGCTGCTCATGACTGGAGGGCGGCTCATGACTGGAGGGCGGCTCATGACTGGAGGGGCTCATGACTGGAGGGCGGCTCATGACTGGAGGGCGGCTCTGGCAGTCCTGACTGGCGGGCGGCTCTGGCAGCTCCTGACTGGCGGCGGCTCTGCAGCTCTGACTGGCGGGCGGTCTGGCAGCTCCTGACTGGCGGGCGCTCCTGACTGGCGGGGCGCTCTGGCGGCTCCTGGGTCGGACCAAGACGCAGCGTAGCTCGTGTTCAACATGATTTTAATCAACAACCGAAAACGTGCACACTTACAAATAACAAACGTGGCTTACGATACAGCCCTATCTGATGCAGAGAAAACACACGAGACAGGAAACACACCCACAATCCCCAACACAAAACAAGCCACCTATATATGATTCCAAGTCGAAGACAACACAAAACATCTGCCTCTGATTGAGAACCATATTAGGCCAAACATAGAAACAGACAAACTAGACACACAACATAGAATGCCCACCCAGCTCACGCCCTGACCAACACTAAAACAAGCAAAACACRCAAGAACTATGGTCAGAACGTGACACAAGCTTTGATAATAGAATAGGTCAGTTGGTGTAGCACTTGCTAGGCAAAGCTCGCAAGTGCGAGCATAAATTGAAATAATTTGCTTTTTCATTTTACTGGACTGATGGGACCTGAATCTGATGGTCATGGTGCTTTCAAGACAACTGGGTTCTCTGAAAGAAACGAGGTCAATGAGTGATCTTCAGGTCGGAGTTCTAGAAAKATGTGTGAGTTTCCGACTTGGATGACCGCTCCAAACTATTTTTCCCATTCGGATAAATTTTTCCCCCCAAGTTCCCAGTTGTCTTGAACACACGGAAGTCAGAGATTTTCGAGTTGCCAGTTGTTTTGAAAACGGCATTAGTCTCATCAGAAGGGAGGGAGAGAGCAGCAGAGGGTTTGCCTCTCACTGTCCCTGCTCTCTCCTTTCTTTCCTCTGGTGAGACTGACCAGAGAGGGGACACAGTCTTCCACCTGATGGCGAAACTCGAGTCGCACAACATCTGCCTCATGCACAAATGTATGTTGTTCCTATGACCAAAGAACGTGAAATATTCCTCATTATGAATTCAAATAGACGCGGCGAGCTGCTAACAGTGAGAAAGACGCAGATATATCAATACACCTGGGTCCTCATTGTAGGGTGATTCTGTAACTACTTGCACTTCTATRTCCTCGGGGTAAATGTTTAGGATTTTATTTCAAAAATAAAATTTAAAGGTCATTTGTTTGTTAAGTTCACACTACAATCACCCCAGAATKTTTTAACACCTCTCTATCAACTTCTTTTGCTACTTTTATACCTCGAATATCACGGTTTTGCCCTTGTCCCCGACMCAGGCTTTTGAGCTTCTGCTATGTTTTTCTATGAGAAAGCAGAAATAATTACACATTATGTTATCTACTAGAAAAAAAKAGTAAATKAAATWAAATCTATRTCAATATTTGTGAGTATGCCCTTTATTGTTTGTTTTTTTACACCAAATATACCTGTCTTTTGGTAGTGGTGTCATTTCYATCAGAGGACAAATTCCTCATGAATAAAGTTTATTCAAGAGAATGTKAATTTAGTTACCATGGAAACKTATTGTGACWCTGAAGCACATGGCTGCAGCGAACAGTTGTTCCAGATGTGATGTCCAGAAGTTGAAGAAAAATATGTCAGTCATTTCCAAACAGGCTACAATTTCTTTAATTTGTGGTAGAATTTTRTAAGAATGTGTATATTTATGTATTTGGTGTAAACTATATGCTAGTTGTAATACTAGCCAAAGCATGCTGAACAGCCTGTAATTTTTTCTCCAAAAACTAGAAGCCTTATTTCCATCAGAAATGTCCATCAAACTTAACTGTGGTGGAAATAAATGACAGAATGTGGTGGAAATGACACATTCTTTCTGTTATTAGTTTTTACTTTAGGCTTATTTAATCATATTTTAAATTATTTTAATCTAGAAAATGTTCCAAGGTGTGATATACTACTTCCAAGGTGTGAAATACTACTTGAAAACTAAGTAGTATTTCTCTTTGTTTTTAGAAGATGCCACATAAAACAGCACTGAGGTCACAGACATACTTAAAAAATGATCCTATACGATTCCAGGAACATCTGCAAAAAGACAGGAAGAGATACTGGAAGAAAAAAAGAGAAGGGAGAAGTGAAATCTATCTCTGAGTTACAAAGCGAGAACAAAGAAGCAAGAGAAGGCAATGGAAATGCAACCAACGGAATAGAAGACAGACTTTAAAGAGAACAGTTGCAATGGAGACCTATCTATCAGGCAACACATCACCTGTCACCAGATGACTTGCAGCCAGAGGCCAATATACCTGCCCCTAACTTACCTGCCGCTAATGCACTGCATGATACCCCTTCCTCATAGTCTGCAACAGGAATGAGAAGTTGAATACTTGCTGGAAAGAAAACGGTTGGAAGAGGTCGCTCAAAAACATACAGAGATCTTTGCATGACAAATGTCAAACTTGATAATGCTTTACGGAAAGCTGAGAAATACAAAAAAGGTATGATTGACTGAAAATGGAGAGAAGATTCCCCAAAGACAAAACAGCAAATGAAGGGAACCCCCCCGAAGAACTTGAGGATTTTATTGTTTCAAAATGCCTTCATTGCAGAGTTAAAGCAAAAGTAGCAAAACATGTGCAGTGCCAAGGACAAACAAGTGGCTTCGAAAATGTTCAGAGGCAACATCCTGAGAAAGTATGGCCCGGTCAAATCAAAATCAAATCAAATGTATTTATATAGCCCTTCTTACATCAGCTGATATATCAAAGTGCTGTACAGAAACCCAGCCTAAAACCCCAAACAGCAAGCAATGCAGGTGTAGAAGCACGGTGGCTAGRAAAAACTCCCTAGAAAGGCCAAAACCTAGGAAGAAACCTAGAGAGGAACCAGGCTATGAGGGGTGGCCAGTCCTCTTCTGGCTGTGCCGGGTGGAGATTATAACAGAGTCCAAAGTCAAAGCCACAAACTGAGAATTTGGATTTTCAGCAAAAGCAATGAGGGCAAAATGAAAACAGGCCAACAAGTATTCGATACTACAGGAAAAAATTGTGTAACAGAATTAGCACAGCCACAGAAGAGAAAATCACTAGATTATATGAATGTGATTTCAACAGCAGAGCAACAACAGGGGAAAAGGACACACTAACGAGGAACAAGAAGAAAAAGCAGAAGCGTTTCTTGAACGGCACAATTCAGAACCTTTATCAGAAGTTTAAGAGGGAATATTCAGAGATCCAAATGTCCTACTATGAATTCTGCAAATGCATCCTGTTTGGGTTGTCAAGACAACAGTCCAGGACAGGGACACACGCCTCTGCAAACCCAGAGGAACCTCCAGTTCATGACAGAAAACTACAACATCACAAAGTGATCAGCTGCAGCAACATTGAGAACCTTATTGAGTCTTTGTGCTGTGAGGAACTGAAGAAAGAGTGCATGTATAGAGAGTGCTCCCTTTGCCAAGCAAAAGAGCTTAAACATCTGACTTTGACGCTGGTGAGCAGACATGGTGGTTTGAGTGRAAAAACAAAGTTGAAGAGAGAGAGAGAAGAAAAACAAAGAGGGAAACATGGAGAAGTTCACTGTACATTTGACAGTAAAAGAAAAGGTGTGTGGCACACTGCAGATTCTACTGGAGGACTTCTCCAAGGTATTGAAAGAGAAGTTGGGGAAACACATGTACAACATTTGACACCAATACTCCAAGCTGAGAGAATTAAAAGAGAATCTGTGGAAAAGAGGAGATCATAGTGCATATTGACTTTGCAGAGAACTACCTGTGKAAATACGCCAGTGAAATACAGGCAGTTCACTTTGATGATTCTCACAAGCAGGTGACCCTCCACACCCATGTTGGATATACCACAAATTATACAGTTTCAGTTTGCTCACTGAGCTCTTCTATGACCCCTCTGCTATCTGGGCCCATCTCTCAAAAACACAGGCCTACTTCCTTGAGCTCTGCCCATCGGCTACTTTTGGAATCTTTGTCTTATATTAATTAAACGTCTAACAGTGGTTGTTGTTTAAAATGTTTGCAATAAAATATTGTTTTCATCTTTTTTTCTTTTTTTACAAAAGATGTCATTTCCACCACACCCATATTTGAGGTAAATGAGTATACTATGTATAATTTACATTGAATGATTTGTTTTAGATATGGAAATCATATGGTTGTTATCATAAAAAGGTTGGGTGGAAATATTAAATTTTTCATGATACATAAATGTTTTCAGAAGTCACAAAGGCAAGTTTATAGATTCAGGGGTCGGGTTGAATTATTATTAGGAAAACCTTAAATCAATTAATTAATTAATGTACCAATGTGTTATTAATAAATTGTATGATTTCATTTTCAACTAAAATGGATGTTTATTGACATGATGGAAATGACATTGTCTACGCCTAATTTCTGACAGTTTGCAGAGCCCAAATGCCCGAAGTTGCAGAATCCCTCAGTAGGGTGACTGGCGTTTTTATGTTTTGTAATAGTGTTCAATAAAAACAGTGTTGAATAAACGTAGACATGAACTCGCTCATAAAAACAGCAGCTCTTTGCTGTATTCTTTGACAGTCTCTCTCGGCATGGTTTTAAAAGTTATGAAATATCACGTTCTGTTGTATCAAACTTTGCTGTGGCTGGGATCTTGGAATCCGTAGTCCCGGTGATTTGATCTATCCGATTGGCCAGCGCAATACGCAAACTATTCAGCCACAGATCTCCGGGTCCGCCGGTTAGCGGAGTTCGTCTTTTCAGACAAATTAAATGCCAACCGGTGCGCAGGGCTTCTGAATCATGTGTACCCATTCTCAACATTGCAACACGAATAAACACTAAAAGAAGCGCAAGCCTTTATTTCGATGATCAACTAGGAATGCCTTGAAGATTGACTAGGAATGCCTTGAAGATCGACCGGTTGGTGACCACTGAGCTAGAGAAAGGTGAGAGAAAAGAGTAGCGGGGGAGATTAGCAGAAATTGAGGAGGTTCGGGAGAGGAGTTTTGGAGAATGAATGGGGGAAGGTAGGGACATTTAAAGAGTGGCGTGAGGATGAGGGAAGAGAGTAACTTGCGCTGGGATTACAGGTGGTGTTTGACAAGCTACTGTACTGTGTTTTGCCGACTCTTTAGAAATATATTCGTACAACAAAACAAATAAAACCTACAAACGAACTAAATTATACTCACTTCAGTCAAAAACATTTTTTCTCGTAAACACCAACTTTGTAACAAAGCCGAACTTTTGTATCAATATGTTTTAAATCAAATTGTATTTCTTCCATTGTTCTGCCAATTTCGCACTTTTTTAACGCCAACGTTCTTTCCTTTTAATTGAAATTCTTTAGGTGGGTAAGGTGGCTTCCGTTATTTTTCTAGGATGCACTTGTCCTCTATACCCAGTAGGTGGCAGTATGTTGTAACGAAATAGCTCTATGGATCCTCAATTCCTGACTGTGCAACCTTTGCTGTCCAATACAATTATGAACAGTCCTCACCCATGACTGACGAGAGTCTTATCAAAGTACTACCCCCCCCCCCCCCCCCCCCCCCCCCCCCCCCCCCCCAAAAAACACACACAAAATGGATACCTTGCTCTATTGTGCCATCCATCATAGCCTGAAAGCTTTTTGCTTTTGAAATGGACACATTTCAAGGTCTTTCAGCTTATTTGTTTTAAATGTGTTTAACAAGCGCAGGTGGATTTTAAATGTGTTTAACAGCTCCACCTTCAACACCATAGTGTCCTCCAAGCTCATCACTAAGCCCTGGGTCTGAACCTGTCCCTGGGCAACTGGGTCCTGGACTTCCTGACGGGCCGACCCCAAGTGGTGAAGGTAAGCAACGACACCTCCGCCACGCTGATCCTCAACACTGGGGCCCCACAGGGGTAGGTGCTCAGCCACTCCTGTACTCCCTGTTCACCCATGACTGCGTGGCCACGCACATCACAAACTCAATCATCAAGTTTGTCAACGACAACAGTGGTAGGTCTGATTACAAACAATGATGAGACGGCCTACAGGGAGGAGGTGAGAGCCCTGGTGGAGTGGTGCCTGGAAAATAACCACTCCCCTCAACGTCAACAAAACAAAGGAGCTGATCGTCGACTACAGGACACAGCAGAGAGAGCACTTCCACATTGACAGGGCCGCAGTGAAGAGGGTCAAAAGCTTCAAGTTCCTCGGCATGCACATCACTGACGACCTGAAATGGTCCCTTCACACAGACAGTGTGGAGAAGGCACAACAGCGTCTCTTCAAACTCAGCAGGCTGAAGAAATTCGGCTTGGCCCCTAAGCCTCTCACAGACTTCTACAGATGCACCATTGAGAGCATCCTGTCAGGCTGTATCATCGCCTGGTACGGCAATTGCGCCGTCCGCAATTGGTGTACCAGGCAATTGCTCCTCCAGAGGGTGGTGTCGTCAGCCCAACGCATCACCGGGAGCACACTGCCTGCCCTCCAGGACATCTACAGCACTCGGTGTCACAAGAAGGCCAAGAAGATCATCGAGGATCTCAGCCACCCGAGCCACAGCCTGTTCACCCCGCTACCATCTAGAAGGAGGAGACTACAGGTGCATCAAAGCTGAGACCGAGAGACTGATAAACAGCTTCTATTGCCAGGCCATCAGACAGTTAAACAGGCACCACTAGCTGGCCTCTGCCCAGTACCCTGCCCTGAACCTTAGTCACTGTTACTAGCTGGCTACCACCAGGCCTAAATAATTCGTTAGGCCCTAATTTATGGATTTCACATGACTGTGCAGCCGATCAGAATTAGTTTTTCCCCATAAAAAGGGCTTTATTACAGACAGAAATACTCCCCGGCTGGCTGGTCTCAGACAATCCCGCATGTGAAGAAGCAGGATTTGGAGGTCCGAGGCTGGCATGGTTACGTGTGGTCTGCGGTTGTGAGGCCGGTTGGACGTACTGCCAAATTCTCTAAAATGACGTTATGGTAGATAAATGAATATTCACGACTCTGGCAACAGCTCTGGGGGACATTCCTGCAATCAACATGCCAATTGCATTCTCCCTCAACTTTAGACATCTGTGGCATTGTGTGGTGTGACAAAACTGCACATTTTAGAGGCCTTTCATTGTCCCCCAGCACAAGGTGCACCTGTGTAATGATCATGCTGTTTAATCAGATTATTGATATGCCACACCTGTCAAGTGGATGGATTATCATGGCAAAGGATAAATGCTCACTAACAGGGATGCAAACAAATTTGTGCTCACAATTGTAGAGAAATAAGCTTTTTGTGTGTATGGAAAAATTCAGTGATATTTTATTTCAGCTCGTGAAACATGGGACCAACACTTTTTACATGTTGCGTTTATATTTTTGTAAAGTATAACTCAAAAGGATATTCAATGTCTTCTTTTTTATTTTTACCCATATAGTACCAATAGGTGCCCTTCTTTGCGAGGCATTGGAAAACCTCCTTGGTCTTTATGGTTGAATCTGTGTTTGAAATTCACTGCTCAACTGAGGGACCTTACAGATAATTGTGTGGGGGGCTACAGAGAAGAGGTAGTCATTAAAAAATCACGTTAAACACTATTTTTGCACACAGTGAGTCCATGCAATTTACATGAAATGTTAAGCACTCCTGAACTATTGTAGGCTTGCCATAACAAAGACATTCCAGCTTTTCATTTTGAACTAATTAGCAAAAATGTCTAAAATCATGATTCCACTTGGCCAGTGACACAACTAAATGTGGAAAAAGGGTTACCACCCTGGTCTCTGACAGGTATGGGCCTGCACCCCCCCCATGTGCCCCCCTATAATGTCACCAGCCCACTACACTCTGGGTGCCAGAACGGGGACCAGGGATTCTGTGCCCCCCCCCCCCCATTAAATTTGTATCCAATCTAAGCTTCCCATCATCTCCTCTCACTCTGTGTTCCAGGGGTAGAATCTAATTCAGCAGCGTGACAGATGTTGTGGCCAGTGGTGCGTGCAGTTCAGCTCCCTCGTTAGCAAATTCAGAGCGCACACCTGTTTTACTTATCACATTCCTACTTTCCCACCGAATTGATTTTTTTTAGGAAGGATGAAAAATTGCCATTTTGCACACATGGCTGGGTTTGGTGACAGGTGCTGTATGGATGGGGCGGGTTTAGAGGTCATACAGTGACCCTGCCACATAAATCATCTGGAGAGACACTGAATCAGAGGGTTGGGATTACGGCGGGGTGGAACTCATCAGACAGGGGATTCAGAAATGCAGGATGAAATTCATCTATTGGCACTGTTGCACATGTAGGAGAGCAAGGGATTGACTAGCTAAATTATGTTGTTTCGTTTAACATGAGTGTACTATGTTGAAAATGATTTTACCTCCATGTGGAATCTACCTGGTGTGATCAGAGCTTATACACCTTCAGCTAGTCCTTTATTTACCTCTATCTTTCGCTCATTCCTTAAATCTTTCATCGTTAACGCATACATCTGACACATCAGCGCTGCGTATTCCTCAACATGCCTTATTCCCCCCCAAACTGTTGGGAACACTCCTTAATTGAGCCCCTAGACCCGGGAAATTGCCAAAATCTGTGCCGAGACGAATGGTCCTGGCCCGGCTTTTCCGCCTAGCCAAATTAATTATCTGGTGTGTCGCGCGCCCCTACAAACACCATCCGTCAAAGGCTCCCTAATCGATTTATTCACAGACTCCCCGTCTAACACCACTGTGTCTCTCACTCAGTTCACCTGGGGCTAGGGTCACGGCCCAGGTGGTGTTTAATTGTTTGGTCTACCAAGGTGTTTTGTAAGACAAGGAACAAAAACATTTCCTTTTTATGTTGTGTAGTTTTGCATCTAATGGTTGAGTTGGGGTGACGAAAAGGGCAAAAGACACATGGCGATGGTAGAGGGTGGTAGGGTGGCTGTGGCTCGGCCCAAATTTGACAGTCTGGGCACACGCTCGTCTGGCGGGGGCCTAATGGCGTTTGATGTGTGGCCCCTCTGTCCCTAAGGAATCCTGTCGACAGGCTGAAGGGAAGATCTGCTGCCAAAAAGTCATCTGAAATCAGCCCTGCAAATAACCAGCCACTCCACCCAGAGACAGGAGGTTAAGGCTTTGGTGATTTCACAGTGATTTGTAAAGTTATATAGTGCTGAGTGTATATAGCAAGCTCAGGTATCCAAAGGAAAAAGTAGACAACGAAAACGAAAGTTTAACAGACTTTGTTAGCCCAACTGTATTTTACACATTTGCCAACTTTTAAAGCTTTTGAATGTGGCCCCATATGCTTGAATATCAGGGTAGGGTTTTGTCTTTATGCACACAGCAGAATAAGTTTATGCCATGCCTGCTGCTGTTTTCAGTCTGTGAACAGTTACGTACCAAGGGAACAAAGTTACACTTCCCCCAAACAGAAAGAAAAGCCACCTTCCTGCAAGGTGCTCTGATGTTAAAAAATACGAATACATTTACATTCCTATGCAGGCCCAGGTCTCTGCAGGTGAAAACAAGCTTTTCCTATTTGGTTAAAGAATATGAGTTGCAAACACTAGCAGAGTGGCACAGCACTCTTTTCGTCATTACAACACATTGAAAAAGACTGTCCATATAATATATGTGGAGCAGCAACCAGGATTGTCCTCCAATAAATAATTAGAGCCTCTTATACAATACCCCCAATCTACCAGAGAGCCCTAGTCTCCTCCAAGGGCCACAATTGATGTTTGGGTTACGAGGGCCTCTTTATTAAGCTGCACTTCAATAAAGTATATCATCCTATTTGTGGGACTAATATGGCCCAATGCGATCCTCAATTAAATATAAATGACATAGCAAATTGAAAAATTAGGAAGGGAGGGAAGGGTAATTTGCTCCCAAACAGGGTAAAACCAATTCATTAGGAGAGTGGAGACAAGAGACAGGGTTACTGTCGTCCATTGAACAGCAGACTTTGAGCGTGGACCTTCATATACTCTCATTGAAGACAGACTGCTTTCTTTTCACTAGTTATACACTGAGTGTACAAAACATGAGGAACACCTTCCTAATATTGAGTTTCTCCCTCTGCCTGCAAAACAGTCTCAATTTGTCCGGGCATGGAGTCTAAAGGTGTCGAAAGCGTTCCAGAGGGATGCTGACTCCATGTTGACTCCAATGGTTCCCTCAGTTGTGTCAAGTTGGCTGGATGTCTGGGTAGTGGACCATTCTTGATTCACACGGCAAACTGTTGAGCATCAAAAACAAAGCAGCGTTGCAGTTCTTGACACACTCAAACCGGTGCGCCTGGCACCTACTACCATAACCCATTCAAAGGCACTTAAATAGTTTGCCTTTTGTCTTAAAAATCCTTCTTTAACCTGTCTTCTTTAACCTTCATCTACACTGATTTGAAGTGGATTTAACAAGTGACATCAATAAAGGATCATAGCTTTCACCTGGATTCTGTTCAGTCTATGTCATGGAAAGAGCAGGTATTCCTAATGTTTTGTCCACTCTGTAGTTTACAATATACTGCCTATTAGATAGTAACTGAGTTAGTATGGTTCTGTAAATGTATGCAGTACAATTAGCAATTGAAAAAGGATGAGGAAAGTATATTGGGAGCCTCTTGAGTCAGTCTGGACGACAGGTCCATAGAACTGACAGTAGGCTACACGGACTGGTCTTTGTGTGTAGACTATTCAATAGGACATGATTATAGCCTATGCATAAGTGTGTGTTAATTTTCCTGTACATTCTCTGAATATACTGTATGAACTAAAGAGAGGAGGATGAATGTGGTGATTAAGGGCGCACCTTGGCACCCTTGATCTTTCTACACTTATCTCTGCAGTGTCAAATATGATCATCTTGGCACTGTGACAATATCTTCTTAATGTCCTACAGGGAGGTGATTATAGACCTTATCTGTGCTTTGGATCATCTGACACACACCTGTCTCTCCTGGCTTCACTGCAGTGGATGGGTCTCAGTAGACTAATATACTGATATAGGATTTAGAACTACAAAACTGTTGCACTGCTTTCAAAGGCAGCTGTATGTAAATTAAAGTGTCTATTATCCAGAGCAAAGTATTCTCTATTTATATTGTGAAAATACAGTATTTGACAATTGACTGTGCTTAGTCAAGAAACCTTACCCCTTGGACTGAAATAATACATTAGCGAAGGGTTTCAACTGAATATAATAGTTGATAGAATGTTGCATGGGAGAGAGAGGGTCAGAACAGAATGTGGTAAACAACAGAACTTGACTCCCACTCATCCACACACAAACACACACACAGGTGGCTGCTGACATGTCCATCAGCGGGGCTGTCTCTAAAAAAAACACCAGAACAGAACTGTGTGTATAGAAGTGTTGTCCTCGCTGTACGGAACGCCAACGGAAATCCTGTTTCACTGTCATGCATCAGAGAGCTGTCAACCTTGAGACCCCTCTGCCTACTTGGTCAGCCAGAAGGCGTGAAAAGTGTCTTTAAGTGGCTCCGTCTTCACCCCTTTGCTGCCTAACCACTCCCCCAGAAAACAACTATACATCATGTGTTGCATATTTCTTCCACTACAACCACATCCTTTTCACATGATTGATAGCAGTGGTATACTGCCATGGGTGCCGGAGAAGATGGCAGATGTTTTACGTGCCCCCACCCGATTGTGTTTTTTTGTTTGCTTGTTTGCGTTGTTTGTAACTTATTTTTAAAACTTATTTTGTACATATTGTTGCTGCTACCGTCTCTTATGACCAAAAATAACTTCTAGACATCAGGACTGCGATTACTCACCAAGGACTAGCAGAATCATCTTTGTCATTTCATGACTCTGACGAGCGCAACGCGAAGGATCTTCGGGAACATACCCCGATCTGCGTGAAGAGGAGGCGGAGAAAGAGGGGCCGAAGGTCCGGCTGCCTTCTGAGAATTTGCAGGCGATCGAATAAACCCCCACTTCCCTCCATTCTGCTAGCAATCGTGCAATCTTTGGACAATAAAATCAACGAGTTACGCAGAAGATTAAACTACCAACGGGACATTCAAAACTGTAACATCTTATGCTTTATGGAGTCGTGGCTGAACAGCGACAACATCAACATACAGCTGGTTGGTTATACGATGTACCGGCAGGATAGAACAGCAGCGTCTGGTAAGGGGGGGGCAGTCTATGTATTTTTGTAAACAACGGCTGGTGCACAATATCTAAGGAAGTCTCGAGCTATTGCTCACCTGAGGTAGAGTTTCTCATAATAAACTGTAGACCACACTACTTACCGAGATAGTTTAATCTGTATTCTTTGTAGCTGTTTACATACCACCACAGTCAGAGGCTGGCACGAAGACAGCATTGAATGAGCTGTATTCCGCCATAAGCAAACAACAAAACGCTCACCCAGAGGCGGCACTCCTAGTAGCCGGGGACTTTCATGCAGGGAAACTTAAATCCGTTTTACCAAATTTCTATCAGCATGTTAAATGTGCAAGCAGAGGAAAAATAACTCTGGACCACCTATACTCTATACACAGAGACGCATACAAAGCTCTCTTTTGCTCTCCATTTGGCAAATCTGACCACAATTCTATCCTCCTGATTCCTACTTACAAGCAAAAATTAAAGCACCAGTGACTAGATCAATAAAAAAGTGGTCAGATGAAGCAGATGCTAAGATACAGGACTGTTTTGCTAGCACAGACTGGAATATATTCCGGGATTCCTCCGATGGCATTGAGGAGTACACCACATCAGTCATTGGTTTCATCAATAAGTGCATCGATGACATCATCCCCACAGTGACCGTACGTACATACCCCAACCAGAAGCCATGGATTACAGGCAGCATCCGCACTGAGCTAAAGGCTAAAGCTGCCGCTTTCAAGGAGCGGGACTCTAACCCGGAAGCTTATAAGAAATCGTTATGCCCTCTGACGAACCATCAAACAGGCATAGTGTCAATACAAGACTAAGAATGAATCGTACTACACCGGCTCTGATGCTCGTCGGATGTGGCAGGGCTTGCAAACCATTACAGACTACAGGGGAAGCACAGCCGAGAGCTGCCCAGTGACACAAGCTTACCAGACGAGCTAAACTACTTATATTCTCGCTTCGAGGCAAATAACTCTGAAACATGCATGAGAGCACCAGCTGTTCCGGAAGACTATGTGATCATGCTCTCCGCAGCCGTTGTGAGTAAGACATTTAAACAGGTGAACATTCACAAGGCCGCAGGGCCAGACGGATTACCAGGACGTGACCTGCGAGCATTCGCTGACCAACTGGCAGTGTCTTCACTGACATTTTAAACCTCTCCCTGTCCGAGTCTGTAATACCAACATGTTTTAAGCCGACCACCATAGTCCATGTGCCCAAGAACACTAATGTAACCTGCCTAAACGACTACAGACCGTAGAACTCATGTCTTTAGCCATGAAGTGCCTTGAAAGGCTGGTCATGGCTCACATCCAACACCATCATCCAAGAAACCCTAGACCCACTCCAATTTGAATACCGCCCCAACAGATCCACAGATGACGCAAACTCCATTGCACTCCACACTGCCCTTTCCCATCTGGACAAAAGGAACACCTATGTGAGAATGCTATTAATTGACTACAGCTCAGCGTTCAACACTATAGTGCCCTCAAAGCTCATCAATAAGCTAAGGACCCTGGGACTAAACACCTCCCTCTGCAACTGGATCCTGGACTTCCTGACGGGCCAACCCCAGGTGGTAAGGGTAGGTAACAATACATCCGCCATGCTGATCCTCAACACAGGGGCCCCTCAGGGGTGCGTGCTCAGTCCCCTCCTGTACTCCCTGTTCACTCATGACTGCACGGGCATGCACGACTCTAACACCATCATTACATTTGCCGATGACACAAAAGTGGTAGGCCTGATCACAGACAATGACCAGACAGCCTGGGGAGGAGGTCAGAGACCTGGTCGTGTGGTGCCAGGACAACAACCTCTCCCTCAACGTGAGCAAGACAAAGGAGATGAATGTGTACTACAGGAAAAAGAGTAATGAGCACGCCCCCATTCTCATCGATGGGGCTGCAGTGGAGCAGGTTGAGAGTTTCAAGTTCCTTGGTGTCCACATCACCAACAAACTAACATGGTCCAAGCACACCAAGACAGTCGAGAAGAGGGCACAACAAAACCTATTCCCCCTCAGGAGACTGAAAATATTTGGCATGCGTCCTCAGATCCTCAAAAGGTTCTACAGCTGCACCATCGAGAGCATCCTGACTGGTTGCATCACTGCCTGGTATGGCAACTGCGAGGCCTCCTACCGCATGGCACTACAGAGGATAGTGCGAGCGGCCCAGTACATCACTGGTGCCAAGCTTCCTGCCATCCAGGACCTCTATAACAGGCGGTGTCAGAAGAAGGCCCTAAAAATTGCCAAAGACTTCAGCCACCCTAGTCATAGACTGTTCTCTCTGCTACCGCATGGCAAGCAGTACAGGAGTGCCAAGTCTATGTCAAAGAGGCTTCTAAACAGCTTCTACCCCCAAACCATAAGACTCCTGAACATCTAGTCAAATGGCTACCCAGACTATTTGCAGTGCCCCCCCCCACTCTTTACACCACTGCTACTCTCTGTTGTCATCTATGCATAGTCACTGTAATAACTCAACCTTCAAGTACAGTTGAAGTCGGAAGTTTACATACATTTTAGCCAAATACATTTAAACTCAGTTTTTCACAATTCCTGACAATTTAATCCTAGTACAAATTCCCTGTTTTAGGTCAGTTAGGATCACCAGTTAGGATTGCCTTTAAATTGTTTAACTTGGGTCAAACGTTTCAGATAGCCTTCCACAAGCTTCCCACAATAAGTTGGGTGAATTTTGGCCCATTCCGCCTGACAGAGCTGGTGTAACTGAGTCAGGTTTGTAGGCCTCCTTGCTCGCACACGCTTTATCAGTTCTGCCCACACATTTTCTATAGGATTGAGGTCAGGGCTTTGTGATTGCCACTCCAATACCTTGACTTTGTTGTCCTTAAGCCATTTTGCCACAACTTTGGAAGTATGCTTGGGGCCATTGTCCATTTGGAAGACACATTTGCGACCAAGCTTTAACTTCCTGACTGATGTCTTGAGATGGTGTCTTCAATATATCCACATAATTCTCCTCCCTCATGATGCCATCTATTTTGTGAAGTGCACCAGTCCCTCCTGCAGAAAAGCACCCCCACAACATGATGCCGCGTGCTTCGCGGTGGGGATGGTGTTCTTCGGCTTGCAAGCTCCCCCCTTTTTCCTCCAAACATGACGATGGTCATTATGGCCAAACAGTTCTATTTTTGTTTCATCAGACCAGAGGACATTTCACCAAAAAGTACAATCTTTGTCCCCGTGCGCAGTTGCAAACCGTAGTCTGGCTTTTTTTATGGCGGTTTTGGAGCAGTGGCTTCTTTCTTGCTGAGTGGCCTTTCAGGTTATGTCGATATAGAACTCGTTTTACTGTGGATACTTTTGTCCCTGTTTCCTCCAGCATCTTCACAAGGTCCTTTGCTGTTGTTCTGTGATTGATTTGTACTTTTCTCACCAAAGTACGTTCATCTCTAGGAGACCGAACGCTTCTCCTTCCTGAGCGGTATGACGGCTGCGTGGTCCCATGGTTTTTGTACTTGCGTACTATTGTATGTACAGATGAATGTGGTACCTTCAGGCATTTGGAAATTGCTCCCAAGGATGAACCAGACTTGTGGAGGTCTTGGTTACCTGCCGGACCAAGGCCCTTTTCACCCGATTGCTCAGTTTGGCCAGGCAGCCAGCTCTAGGAAGAGTCTTGGTGGTTCCAAACTTATTCCATTTAAGAATGATGGAGTGAGGCTTATGCCGACCAAACAGCCCTGCTGGCCTCCCAGGAGCACCCCTATCTCTCACACAATCTGCAAGGCTGTTGTTCCTCCTGCACCAGGGAAACTGGAGCAAGGAGTGGTCCAATCGACAGGTGAAGGGCAGCGATTTAGGCTCTAGGCCAGAACAACTCCACTACTTCTGCTCCTCCATCCTGGTGCTGAGCGACTGTGTCTCAATCACTCAAACAGTGATCATGCACATGACACATGATTTTATGTCTTGTCATGTTTGACGGCGAGTTTGGTATTGGCATTCAAGGATTTGAGTGACAGTTTACGGGAAGAGTTGAGGCCCACCCTTCATGAGCGTAGGAATAGAAAAAAGTAAGAGTCTACTATGAAGCCGGTGACATTTTAGTGACCTTGCAAATGACAGTTGGTTACACTTGATGCTCAACATTAGTCAGCTACAAGACGCAATTTAATTCCATGAAATAAATCCCTGCCATCTTGCCAACTTTCATAAGGCACAAGTACAGATAATAGCATTTAACTGTACTACCACACATTACTGACCACATTACTATGCAACGTTTGTTTACTCTTTCTTCTAGGTAACTAATTTTTGCATCCAATTGCGTCATACAGTTGTAGAGAGTCAATATCATAGCCTATCATATGTCAAACAGTGGCGCAACTCGTGTAATAAGAAACTCCATGTCAGGTGTGTCCCAATACTCCCTATTGGTGTAGATTGTGAAAAAGTCCCTTTGATTTTCCTCACCTTGCCCCCTTCCTCCAGTACGCTCCAGTCCCCTGAGACTCCATATTACGCTATATCACACGGCTTACCCTATCTTCTGAGGAATCAAAGCAATAAAAGCTTTATTTACTCTTACCCGAACCAGACAAAAACTGCTTTATATATAAATGTACCTTCAACAGAAAGACTCCAAAAGTTCCAGTCATTCGCATGGCACTATCTTCCTATATTCTCTTTTTATTAAAAGTCTATATTCTACAGAGAGAGCTGCAACACTGAATAATCCACTTTGAGATAAAATTGATTAAATAGTCTGACATACTGTAGAAGAAAGAAATATACGCTTCATTGCTTATTTGGGCTGCATGTCTGGAGGAAAAGGACCCACATTTCACCCGTCAGTATAGTCATTGCTCTTGTAGCCTAGTCTCAACAGAACACTCGTTTTACAGGTTTGAAACAAGTCTAGTCACATTTTACAGCAGCATTACTTAACAATGTAGCTATAAATGACATGCTGCTTACCAACAGCAACTTGGTAGCTCCCTTGGTAGCTGTCATTGTATTCAATAAAATAAACATTTCAGTTCATGTTGGTTTCTCATTTTGGACCACCACAGAGTTTTCCTGTTTAAAGGAATACCCAGCAGTTCCTTTCTAAGAAAAGACGGTCACAAATGATTTTAGCGCGCAGGTGTCAGTTTGCGAAGAATAAACATGTTATTCACAAGATTGCAATTGCAATAGATAGCCCTGATCCAACACAATAACACATGATGCGTAAAAATAATTTCCCCCTGCAAATGTACAGTAACTAAACCACGAATATCAAATTGAGGTGATGCAAAATGACCTTGTTTGTTTTGGCAGAGATGTCTTTCTTGCAGAAAAATAGCTAAAAATGAAATGAGCATCAAATCGCATGACAGCGGCCTACCTCAGTGTGGTCTCAGGGTGTGCTGGATGGAGAGACTCATGCCGTGGATCTTTTTGCATGCTCTCCATGGTGCTGGCGCAGGGAGAAGTGAACATGTCTTCTGGAATTGAAGTGTGCAATTCACTTTGTGAACAATAATGAGAAGAAAATACAAATGCCGCTTTACCAAATGTTCTAAAACCTTGATGAATGAAATCTAAGCTTTTTGGGTGTGACTATCAGGTAGGCCTATAGGCACCCTCTGTCGACTGGGGGCAATAAGTAGACCAGAGTGGCCCGGCCCGACACAATTAGGGAGTGTCTCCCTTTTTGATCTTGTCTCTTCACTGCAACTCCCTCACAGGCTCAGGAGAGTCATGCGTCCTCTGAAATATGACCCACCAAACCACACTCCTTAACACCAATGTGTCGGAGGAAACACCGTTCAACTGATGACAAAGTCACCTGTAGGCGCCCAGCGACTCCATAAGGAGCCAACCCCTCCATTAACCTGGACAATTGTGTGCCGCCCCATGGGACTTCCAGTCACAGTCAGTTGTGACACAGCCTGGGATCAGACCTGGTTCTGTAATGACACCTCAAGTACTGCAATGCAGTGCCTTAGACCACTGCGCCACTCAGGAGGCACGGTCTCTCTCTTTTTCTGTCATCTCTGGTCTTCCAATTATTATTTCCAACACTGGCAAAACTGAGCATTTCGTTTTGACACAGGTATCCATTAGCCTCATAATTACCAGACTGATATCCAAGCTTACATGAACATTCATGTAAGCTCGTGAGATCAGGCGGCTTGCGCGGCTAGGTATTTTTAGGAGCCTCTCCCGTGGCCACCTTGTAAAATATCATGACCCACTAGGCCTATCTTTGTTCCCTTTCAAAGGTTTTGTCCTTCAACTATTTGGGTGAATATCACTCTGCCCCTCCTCCAGGGCAAAGACTCCTCCAGGCCAATTTACTAGTCTTTGTCCTTCATGTAAATAACCTCTGGCGATGTGGTAGAATAGAGAGGTTTTAGCTGGAGCCTTCCTACAAGGGGTGAACGACTCCTGAGGGGTCTAATCTATCAGTGTGTGATTTATAGGGTTTACAGGGTGTTAGTGAGCTTTGGAGTAAAAGATGAGTGGGATCCTTTTCCCATGGCAGACACACTGCAAATGCTCTCATTGTTTTGGCCCTGTTTACAAAGATGATTGTTATAACGGATTAGCAGGTCCTGTGTGGCTCAGTTGGTAGAGCATGGTGCTTGCAATGCCAGGGTTGTGGTTTCGATTGAGTATTCGATTCGATTGAGTATTCGATTCCCACGGGGGACCAGAACAAAAAAATATATCCACTCACTATTGTCAGTCTCTCTGGATAAAAGCATGTAAACTGTAAATGTCCAGGAGTTTCACACCCTGGGCTAAATTGATGTGATCAGTGGTTTCAAATTTCTATCAGTACATTTCTTACAAGCTGATCATAGTGAAAAAGAAGGTACTTCTTTCTGCATTTCCCACTGTGTAAATGCATTGCATATAGGCTCAGGATAGCTCCTCCGGTAGCTGGCTTTCAGAGCTTAAGTAGCCAAGTTGATTAGTCGCAATAACCCGTTGTACAAATGGTGAATGCACATCCTACCACATGGATGGGCATTCATAAAATGTCATTGCGGGCTGACATGGTAGGTTACACCGCCAATGTCTTTTGGACAACTTTTCGGGGTCCTGTCCAGACCGGACTTATTTTTTGGTGTTTTACAAATGGTAGGCCTACCACATAGAAGGGCATTCCTAAAATGACATTTCAGGTGACACTGTAGGCTATACGTCAGTAAGCACGGATAGACGGTGACGCCTTTTGGATAGATTTCTTTGGTTCATTCATCTACGTTTAGTTCAGATTTTGTCCGGTCTGGACCAGCCTTGATTTGGTCCAAACATTGATGTCTAAAAATTTATTTTCAACTATCATAAAGAACCAAAAATTAACCTGATTTCAACGTCCGAAAAATACGTATTTYCACCTTTCATTCAGACCCTAAATTAAACCTAACTTTAAAGTCTGGAAAAATAAGTATTTTAAACGTCTTTTCAAATGTTGCTTAGTGGGACTATTCTAGTGGGGGCAGGAGTATTTCTGTCTTGCCTCGGGCAGCAGAATGGCCAGAAGATATTGTATTTAGACAAAGCAAGAGTATTATTTTCCTGGGTTTCCTTCCCCTCTATGTTTTCTGGCTCCAAGTCTTGTATTTCTCTCTTACCTTAGGACCACACTTTATTCCGGGTGAAAAGGAGAGTGAACAACATGGAAGATAGCACTGAGGCTATCAGTCCCTGTCAGGCTACATTAGGTACATTTCCACAAAACACACTCACTGACCCCTGTGTCAGAAACCATTTCACCTGTCTCTGTCCACTAGGTCTATACTGATATAGGAGCCTCTAGTCGAACCTGTATGCAAACATAAGCAGTAAACAGTGAAAGAATGAGTTAGAGACCTCTCACCTCTATCAGAGCTCTTTGGGAGTCCACATGGGAACTCACAGCCCTCAGAGCAAGAAGCACCCATATTATCATCACAAAACGAAGGGGGTTTAGAAGGATGGGAGTTTTATTATTACTTGAGAGAGGAAATTCCATAGGCGTCAAGAAAAGGAATGCGTTCCATCATCTCATTACCATCAGGCTGTACAGCAGCTTCCTGCAGCTGTTTCTCTGGCCCCATCCTTTTGTTCTTCCAGCCACAGAACCTCCACTCCCGCCCACCTCAGCCCACCAGCTAGACAAGCAGCTTCCTGCAGCTGTTTCTCTGGCCCCATCCTTTTGTTCTTCCAGCCACAGAACCTCCACTCCCRCSCACCTCAGCCCACCAGCTAGACAAGCAGCTTCCTGCAGCTGTTTCTCTGGCCCCATCCTTTTGTTCTTCCAGCCACAGAACCTCCACTCCCACCCACCTCAGCCCACCAGCTAGACAAGCAGCGAGCTGTTGATGTTGCGTGTTTTTACCTGGACAGCTCACTCTACCTCCTATCTAACTCAGCCAGATGTACAATCAAATCAAATCAAATTGTATTTTTCACATTCACCGAATACAACATGCGCCGAATACCGTGAAATGCTTACTTACAAGCCATAAGCCAACAATACAGTTCAAGAAACAGAGTTAATAAAATATTTACTAAATAAACTAATGTAAATCAAATCAAATCAATGAATAGGTAACACAATAAATGTACATATCAATAACAAGGCTATATACAGGGGTTATCAGTACCGAGTCAATGTGTGGGGGTACAGGTTAACGTGGTCATTTGTAAAGTGGCTATGTGTCTTGTTCTGACCTTAGTTCCCTTTTTATGTCTCTATTTTGGTTTGGTCTGGGCGTGAGTTGGGGTGGGCATTCTATGTTTTGTTCTATGTTTAGTTTTTTCTGTGTTTGGCCTGGTATGGTTCCCAATCAGAGGCAGCTGTCAATCGTTGTCTCTGATTGAGAACCATACTTAGGTAGCCTGTTCCCACCTGTGTTTGTGGGTAGTTGTTTCCTGTTTTGTGTTTTGTCACCTGATAGGACTGTTTCGTTTTTTCGTTGTTTCTCCTTTGTTATTTTTTTATTCAGTGTTCAGTTTAATACATTTAACATGGACACGTACCACGCTGCATTTTGGTCCGATCCTTCATATTCCTCATCAGATGAAGAAGAAAATCGTTACACTATGCATAGATAATTAACACCGAGTAGCTGTGTAAAAACAATGTAAATAGTCTGGGTGGCCATTTGATTATTTCAGTTGTTCAGCAGTCTTATGGCTTGGGGGTAGAAGCTGTTAAGGAGCTTTTTGGTCCTAGACTTGGCACTCGGGTGCCGCTTGCCGTGCGGTAGCAAAGAGAACAGTCTATGACTCGGGTGACTGGAGTCTTTGACAATTTATGGGGCCTTCCTCTGACACCGCCTGGTATAGAGGTCCTGGATGTCAGGAAGCTTGGCCCCATGTGATGTACTGGGCCTTACGCACTACCGTCTGTAGCGCCTTCTGGTCAGATGCTGAGCAGTTGCCATACCAGGCGGTAATGCAAACGGTCAGGATACTCTCGATGGTGCAGCTGTAGAAGTTTTTGAGGATCTGGGGATCCATGCCAAATCTTTTCAGTCTCCTGAGGTGGAAAAACTGTTGTCGTGCTCTCTTCACAACTGTCTAGGTGTGTTTGGACCATGATAGTT
Organism: Salvelinus sp. IW2-2015; assembly: GCF_002910315.2. Lineage (NCBI taxonomy): Eukaryota > Metazoa > Chordata > Actinopteri > Salmoniformes > Salmonidae > Salvelinus > Salvelinus sp. IW2-2015. Next base: position 7,051,656 of record NC_036870.1, read on the forward strand.
TATTGGTGATGTGGACACCACGGAACTTGAAAATCTCAACCAGCTCCACTTCTGTCCCATCAATGTTAATGGGGGCCTGTTAGGCCCTCCTTTTCCTATAGTCCACGATCAGCTCCTTTGTCTTGCTCACATTGAGAGAGAGGTTGATGTCCTGGCACCACACTGCCAGGTCTCTGACCACCTCCCTATAGGCTGTCTCATAATTGTCGGTGATCAGGCCTACTACTGTTGTGTCATCAGAAAACGTAATGATGGTGTTGGAATCGTACTTGGCCACGCAGTCGTGGGTGAACAGGGAGTACAGGAGGAGACTAAGCCCGCACCCCTGAGGGGACCCAGTGTTGAGGATCAGCGTGGCAGATGTGTTGTTGCCTACCCTTACCACCTGGGGGCGGCCCGTGAGGAAGTCCAGGATCCAGTTGCAGAGGGAGGTGTTTAGTCGCAGGGTCCTTAGCTTAGTGATGAGCTTTGTGGGCACTATGGTGTTGAACGCGAAGCTGTAGTCAATTTGAATCTGTTGGGGCGGTATTGAATTGGAGTGGGTCTAGGGTTTCTGGCATCATGGTGCTGATGTAAGTAATGACCAGCCTTTCAAAGCACTGCATGGCTACTGACATGAGTGCTACGGGGTGGTAATTATTAAGGCAGGTTACCTTCGCTATCATGGGACTATGGTGGTCTGTTTGAAACATGTAGGTATTACAGACCCAGCCAGGGACAGGCTGAACATGTCAGTGAAGACAATTGCCAGTTGGTCCACGAATGCTTTCAGTACACGTCTTGGTAATCCGTCTGGCCCCGCGTCTTTGTGAATGTTGACGTGTTTAAAGATCTTGCTCACATCAGCTACACACAGTTGTATGGAACAGCTGGTGCTCGCATGTATGCTTTATTGTTTCTTGCCTCAAAGCGAGCATTAAAGGCATTTAGCTCATCTGGTAGGCTCGCGTCACTTGGCAGCTCGCGGCTGGGTTTCCCTTTGTAGTTCATAATGGTTTTCAAGCACTGCCACATCCGACGAGCGTCAGAGCCGGTGTAGTAGAATTCAATCTTAGTCCTGTATTGACACTTTGCCTGTTTGATGGTTCGTCTGAGGACATAGCGGGATTTCTTATAAGCGTCCGGATTAGTGTCCTGCTCCTTGAAAGTGGATGCTCTAGCCTTTAGCTCAGTGCGGATGTTGCCTGTAATCCATGGTTTCTGGTTGGGAAATGTACATACGGTCACTGTGGGGACGGCGTCGTCGGTGCACTTATTGACGAAGCCGGTGACTGAGGTGGTATACTCCTCAATGCCATTGGATAAATAGCAAACAGTCCTGTAGCGTAGCATCCGCATCATCTGACCACTTCTGTATTGAGCGAGTCACTGGTACTTCCTGCTTGTAAGCAGGAATCAGGAGGATAGAATTATGGTCAGACTTGCCAAATGGAGGGCGAGGGAGAGCTTTGTACGCATCTCTGTAAGTGGAGTAAAGGTGGTCTAGAGTTTTTTTCCCCTCTGGTTACACGTGACATGCTGGTAGAAATGAGGTAAAATCGATTTAAGTTTGCCTGAATTAAAGTCCCCGGCCACTAGGAGCACCGCTTCTGAATGAACAATTTCTTGTTTGCTTATGGCCTTATACAGCTCGTTGAGTGCGGTCTTAGTGGCAGCATCGGTTTGTGGTGGTAAATAGATGGCTACGAATAATATAGATGTGTCTCTCTTGGTAGATAGTGTGGTCTGCAGCTTATCATGAGGTGTTCTACCTCAGGCGAGCAATACCTCAAGACTTCTTTAATATTAGACATCACGCACCAGCAGTTATTGACAAATAGACACTGACCCCCGCCCCTCGTCTTACCAGACATAGCTGCTCTGTCCTGCCGAAAAACGGAGAAGCCAGCCATCTCTATATTATCCGTGTCATCCGTCAGCCACGTCTCTGTGAAACATAAGATATTACAGTTTTTAATGTCCTGTTGGTAGGATAGTCTTAATCGTAGATCGTCCAGTTTGATTTCCAAAAATACAGAGGGTAATGGTGGTTTACTCACTCGCCGACTAATTCTCACAAGGCACCCAGAACTTCGCCAAAGAAAAAATCTTTGTCCAGTTCGAGGTGAGTAATCGCTGTTCTGATGTCCAGAAGCTCTTTTTGGTCATAAGAGACGGTAGCAGCTACAGTAACAGCAGCATTACGTACAAAATGAGTTACAAAAGAATTGAAAAAACAAACAAAATGGCACAGTTGGTTAGGAGCCCGTAAAACGGCAGCCATCCCCTACAGTACCGACGCTTAGGCGGGCCTACTCTTCCTCTTCATCCTGGTGCTGAGAAAGCAATCCATCTAGCTCAAAGGGCCTTCTACTATCTGCCTGGACTATATAGGAGAGCCTCTCTCCACTTCAGTAGTGCTGACCCTTCCTCTTTTATGAAGCTGACCCTGTCTTCTCAGAGAGCCGGCTCCATCTCCAGCCTGACACCTGGTTGACGTACATATTGCGCTGATGGTGACACGTATCCCCTTGTTTATCCTTCACCTCTCCACTCGAGTGACGTCCTAGTGTCAGAGAAGGCAGCGGTGGAATATTCTAATCAAGTGAGGGAGGCTTTGTCATTTCTTCAAACAATCATCTTCATTCAATATCGATTAATTATTGCAATAATTAAGACCAGTCAACCCAACAGTCTTGACTGCCTACACTTTACAGACCATGCTGTTCCTTATATAGCTGATACCAAGATTTCTCAGTCATAGCTGGTTCAACCCCTCCCATATAGATTGGGGGGCACCATAAGCCACTTTGGGTTCATCCTGTGGTCATCTGCCTCTGGTGTTATTTCCCAGATGCAATGAAATGTTTGTTCATTCCTTCAGGCTACAATCTCTGTCTCGAGTCACACACACAATGCCGGCCCAATCAGACTGGAGACAGACAGTTGAAGTCGGAAGTTTACATACACCTCAGCTAAATACATTTAAACTCAGTTGTTCACAATTCCTAACATTTAATCCAAGTAAAAATTCCCTGTCGTAGGTCAGTTAGGATCACCACTTTATTTTAAGAATGTGAAATGTCAGAATAATAATAGAGAGAATGATTTATTTCAGCTTATATTTCTTTCATCACATTCCCAGTGCGTCAGAAGTTTACATACACCTCAGCTAAATACATTTAAACTCAGTTTTTCACAATTCCTAACATTTAATCCAAGTAAAAATTCCCTGTCGTAGGTCAGTTAGGATCACCACTTTATTTTAAGAATGTGAAATGTCAGAATAATAATAGAGAGAATGATTTATTTCAGCTTATATTTCGTTCATCACATTCCCAGTGCGTCAGAAGTTTACATACACTCAATTAGTATTTGGTAGCATTGCCTTTAAATTGTTTAACTTGGGTGAAACGTTTCGGATAGCCTTCCACAAGCTTCCCACAATAAGTTGGGTGAATTTTGGCCCATTCCTCCTGACAGAGCTGGTGTAACTGAGTCAGGTTTGTAGGCCTCCTTGCTCGCACATGATTTTTCAGTTCTGCCCACAAATTTTCTATAGGATTGAGGATTCTATAGGGTTGAGGTCAGGGCCACTCCAATACCTTGACTTTGTTGTCCTTAAGCCATTTTGCCACAACTTTGGAAGTATGCTTGGGGTCATTGTCCATTTGGAAGACCCGTTTGCGACCAAGCATTAACCGACCAAGCCATCTCTTAAACATTTGCCAGCCCAAGCTTCAAAGACTCCTCTCAGTTCAATCAGAAGTAAAATAGAGAGTTCTAAGAACCCCACTCTATTGCATAAGACAACCATTCGGAGCATAAACATAGTCTTGTCATTTTGCTTCCATATGGCCACGCCGTACATCTACTTATCTCCCTGTCTGACATTTTGTGGCGCTCTCCTGCCATCTCCATCTCTCTACCTAATTCCCCTCAGTGTGTATCTATCCTATTGTCATCCAGGCCCCATCTTTTATTATCCCCTTGTCTTACTCTCTCTCTCATTTTCCTTTCGCTTTTCTTTCTTTCCCTCTCTCCCTCTCTCCCCCACTCCCCTCATCCACACATCCCTCTCTCTCTTCCTCCTCCTGGCCTCAAGCTGCAGTGCATTTATGTGTTGAAGCAGTCCTCCACCCTCCGCTCTCCTTCTTTCCTCCCCCATACACTTATTTACTAATGATCTACAGTAAACGCTTACTCCGGTGTTTTCCCAGTACCAATGCCACCTCCCTCTCATCCCGGCTCACCCTGCCTGACCACCCAAGGTTAGATGAGCTTCTTTAATTGGCGGTATCAATTAAATGTTCACACCTGGGACTCAGAGGGGACAGGCAGGGCTAGTTTTCTCTGTCTCCAGGACCCCTCTCCTCGGCCAGAAAGCCAGCCGGAATTCTCACTCTCCATTCCTGATGCCACTTTAAATAGGTCCCTGCGGCGGGCAGGCATCCGCGGCTTTGGAGATGGGGAGTTAATGCGTTTTTAATGAGAACGGCCACCAATGTGACAGAGTAAAGTGCTGGATACAGTCACTGCACCAGATCCCTTGGTTCATGGTATTTATCAGCTTACCACCCCTCTCTCCTTGGTGGTGGGAGGGTGACCGCCATCCGGCTTTGTTGTTTTTCATGCTAATGTGGCTGGTACCTCTTTAGAATCCCTCCACAGCGCTGCTCAGACACTACATAATGAGAGAGAGTAATAATAATATGGTGACAGAAATTAATATTCTTCCATATATCGCCGCATCCATATATTGCGGCAGAGTGAAATCCTGACTTGCCTCCAGTGGGGCATACGTTAGAATATTCCCGCCTCATCCAATATTAATGCCTATTGGGTACATATTTTAATATCTGTTAGACCAAAATGGCTTAAGTGGAGAATAGCAAAGAAGACAGATTACTGACAAAGAAACCCGCCAAAATCATTATTAAAGATGTCACTGGATAATAATGGAGAGTATAAAACATGAAAGAGCTTCTGAAATTTGAACTGGAGAGCTTAGTCTGATTTCTGCTCCTGCAGTCTGCTCAGTGCAGACATCAATGGCTGTCTGTTGGCTCTAAAACACTTGCGAAATTGTGTGCGATTCAATGAAATGGTGTCATAAAATCACCTCGTATCTTTACTTATTTAAAACTTTCCACACTGCTGTCCTCAGTCAGAATTGGATCTACTTCCTTTCCCACTCTAATTCATGGGACCCAGTGTGCATCATTTCCCACACTCTTTTCAACTGTAGTCCTTTATATCTTAACAGCCGTGGCTGCTTTTTCTCTTAAATAATAATATTTCTGCCATGGTTACCAACTGGAACAATTGTTCGACATTTAGCTATCTATATTTAATGTTAAGATAATAACCACAGAACATTATATATAGCTGAGAATCTCCTGATAACACCATAGCTTAGTCTGAACTTCATATTACCCCCTCTTAATCGTATCGGGTTTGTTTTGAGGTCAGTTGGATGTGTAAATATTAGTTATAATAAAGTTTTCCAGACTGGTATAAATGTTTTATGAGTCTCAGAAGGGCTTATGGAAGAGTAGTGAGTCTTCAAAAAGCAGCACACAGAACTGGGTTGTTTATCAGTTACAGGGCTGGGAAAGCATGTTCATTACAATTAGTAGTGAACTGCCTTTGATATCCATATTAGTGTGTCTGCAGAGTGTGTGTGCATGCGTGTGTGTCCTTGCGAATCTAACTGTGTGTGTGTAAATGTGTGTGCGCGTGTGTGTCCTTCCGAGTCTAGCTGTGTGTGAGGTTGGCATTAAAGGAATCCTAACTCTTGTTGAGCCTTGCTGGTGAAGATGTTCTCACACTCATTTTTGGTGTGGTTAGAGCGCAGGAGTGAAGAGAACAAACATGGCATTTTACTTCCCTTCATCAAAAGTTWAAAAAAAATCTTTATCAGCAGCGTACCCCCGTCACCTGAGAGGAGATGCACTCAGTCGGGCATTATAGCTTTTAATGGGGGTGTGTACGAAGGGGGAAACAGGACACAAAGGGCTGTAAGACATGGTTTTGATTGTAGACACAGGAAAATTAGTAAGTATACGGAGGGTATGGGGCAACAGAGGACGAACAGCAGAGGGGTTAACGGTCTTGGAGTGGGGGGGAAAGGTCTCGGCTTCCGGGGGTGTAGCCGTGGGACCTTCTTGGATACCGGTCGGTGTTGCAGAAGCAAAGTGGCCCAGGCCTTACTGAACCCCTCCCAGAAGTCCTGGTACTCCGCGGGGCTGGCGGAGAGGTCCAGGGCAATTTCCAAACCCACAGGAAGATATCCCGGGGCAGGCAGAGCTGTCTTCAGGCAATGAGTGTGACAGGACGGGCTCCAGCCCACAATGGCACCAGTAGACCAGTCAATAGAGGGATTGTGTCGCTGGAGCCAAGAAAATCCCAATACCACGGAAACCTGCAGAGACACAACTAGCAGGAATTGGATCGTCTCGCTGTGGTTCCCTCCCTCGTAGGTTGTATGGGGGTGGTATGGTGGGTGACCCGGCCTACAGAGTGCCCGTCCAGCGCTCTAACATCCATGGGAATGGAGAGGGGTTGAGTGGGGATGCCCAGCTCGTACGCCAGGGTAACGTCCATAAGACACACATCAGCCCCAGAGTCGATGAGTACCTGGAGAGACTTGGACTGGTCGTCCCATAGCAGGATGGCATGGAGAGGGGGGCGAGTAAGGGGAGAAGAAAATGATCTATAAGACTCACCAGAGTACTCACTCCAACAAAGGAGCTAGGTCTCTTGAAGGGACAGGTAGACACATAATGACCTCAATACAGACAATWCTGGGTGTCAAGTCCAGTCTGCATACTGTCTGCATACTGGATACAACTCGGCAGCCAGTGTCCAAAGAAGGGCCAGATGTATACAGAATGATGTCATCTGCATAGAGGTGGATCAAGGAATCACCCGCAGCAAGAGCAACATCATTGATATGTACAGAGAAAAGAGTCGTCCCGAGAATTGAACCCTGTGGTACACCCATGGAGACTGCCAGAGGTCCGGACAACAGGCCTCCGATTTGACACCTTGAACTCTTTCTGAGAAGTAGTTGGTGAACCACGCAAGGCAGTCATTTGAGAAACTAAGGCTGTTGAGTCTGCCGATAAGAATATGGGGATTGACAGAGTCGAAAGCCTTGGCCAGGTCGATGAAGACGGCTGCACAGTACTGTCTTTTATCGATGGCGGTTATGATATCGTTTAGGACCTTGAGCGTGGCTGAGGTGCATCCGTGACCAGCTCGGAAACCGGATAGCACAGTGGAGAAGGTACGGTGGGATTCGAAATGGTCAGTGATCTGTTTGTTAACTTGGCTTTCGAAGACTTTAGAAAGGGAGGGCAGGATGGATTTAGGTCTGTAACAGTTCGGGTCTAGAGTGTCACCCCCTTTGAAGAGGGGGATGATCACGGCAGCCTTCCAATCTTTAGGAATCTCGGACGATACGAAAGAGAGGTTGAACAGACTAGTAATAGGGGTTGCAACAATGGCGGCAGATCATTTTAGAAATAGAGGGTCCAGATTGTCTAGCCCAGCTGATTTGTCCGGGTCCAGGTTTTGCAGCTCTTTCAGAACATCTGCTATCTGGATTTGGGTGAAGGAGAAGCTGGGGAGGCTTGGGCAAGTAGCTGCGGGGGGTGCAGAGCTGTTGGCCGGTGTTGGGGTAGCCAGGAGGAAAGCTTGGCCAGCCGTAGAGAAATGCTTATTGAAATTCTCAATTATCGTGGATTTATTGGTGGTGACAGTGTTTCCTAGCCTCAGTGCAGTGGGCAAATGGGAGGAGGTGCTCTTATTCTCCATGGACTTTACAGTGTCCCAGAACTTTTTGGAGTTGGAGCTACAGGATGCAAATTTCTGTTTGAAAAAGCTAGCCTTTGCTTTCCTAACTGACTGTGTGTATTGGTTCCTGACTTCCCTGAAAAGTCGTATATCGCGGGGACTATTCGATGCTAGTGCAGTACGCCACAGGATGTTTTTGTGCTGGTCGAGGGCAGTCAGGTCTGGAGTGAACCAACGGCTATATCTGTTCTTAGTTCTAAATTTTTTGAATGGAGCATGCTTATTTAATGGTGAGGAAATTACTTTTAAAGAACAACCAGGCGTCCTCTACTGATGGGATGAGGTCAATATCCTTCCAGGGTACCCGGGCCAGGTCGATTAGTAAGGCCTGCTCACAGAAGTGTTTTAGGGAGCGTTGGACAGTGATGAGGGGTGGTCGTTTGACCGCAGACCCATAATGGATGCAGGCAATGAGGCAGTGATCGCTGAGATCCTGATTGAAAACAGCAGAGGTGTATTTGGAGGGCAAGTTGGTCAGGATAATATCTATGAGGGTGCCCATGTTTACGGATTTAGGGTTGTACCTGGTGGGTTCCTTGATAATTTGTGTGAGATTGAGGGCATCTAGCTTAGATTGTAGGACGGCCGGGGTGTTAAGCATTTCCCAGTTTATGTTACCGAACAGAACAAACTCTGAAGATAGATGGTGGATAATCAATTCACATATAGTGTCCAGGGCACAGCTGGAAGCAACAGTGAGAGACTTATTTCTGGAGAGATACATTTTTTTAATTAGAAGCTCGAACTGTTTGGGCATAGACCTGGAAAGTATGACAGAACTTTGCAGGCTATCTTTGCAAAGTTCTGTCAAAAGTTTTGGCTATCTATCAGTAGATTGCAACTCCTCCCCCTTTGGCAGTTCTATCTTGACGGAAAATGTTGTAGTTGGGGATGGTAATCTCAGAATTTTTGGTGGCCTTCCTTAGCCAGGATTCAGACACGGCAAGGACATCAGGGTTGGCGGAGTGTGCTAAAGCAGTGAGGAAAACAAACTTAGGGAGGAGGCTTCTGATGTTAACATGCATGAAACCAAGGCTTTTACTGTTACAGAAGTCAACAAATCAGAGCGCCTGGGGACACACAGGGCCTGGGTTAAACCTCTACCATCACCAGAGGAACAGAGGAGGAGTAGGATGAGGGTGCGGCTAATGGCTATCAAAACTGGTCGTCTATTGTGTTGGGGACAGAGAATAAAAGGAGCAGATTTCTGGGTGTGGTAGAATAGATTCAGGGTATAATGTACAGACAGGGGTAGGGTAGGGTGCGGGTACAGTGGAGGTAAACCTAGGCATTGAGCGACGATAAGAGAGGTTGCATCTCTGGAGGCACTAGTTATGCTAGGTGAAGCTAGCCTTGGGCCTGGCTCAAGGCTAGCTTCGGGGCTGGACCACTCGGTAGCAGCTAGCTAGCTGCGATGATCTGGAGTAATGGTCCAGAGCTTATGGCAGGAATCTGGTGATGTAGTGGAGAAAAGCAGTCCGATATGCTCAGGGTTAATATCGCGCTGTGCAGACTGGCGGGTATTATCCAGGCTAAAAGCGGCTGGTGTCTGAGCTAAAGGTAAAGGCCGCTAGCAGTGGCCAACAATGACTAAATAGCTAGTAGATAATTAGCTGGTTAGCTTCTGATGGATGTTCTAGCTATAAGGTCTAAAAGTAGCAGATCTGTATCACATTGGGTGAGGCGGGTTGCCGGAAGGTATATTTAATTAAAACAATTTGAAGAGATTGAAATATATTGGAATATATACAAAAAAATATGTTTTTTTATTTTTATTTACACGGGACAATGACAGAACATGTCTGCACTGCTATGCCATCTTGGACATGGGCCATGGCTACATGGAACTCTATTCCACATCAGGTAACAGATWAAAAAAAACACCTTATGGAACAGCAAGGACTGTGAAGCAACACAAACATAGGCACAGACACATGCATACACACACACATACACATGGATTTAGTACTGTAGATATGTGGTTGTGGTGGAGTAGGGGCCTGAGGGCACACAGTGTGTTGTGAAATCTGTGAATGTATTGTAATGTTTTWAAAATTGTATAAATTGCCTTAATTTTGCTGGACCCCAGGAAGAGTAATGGGGATCCATAATAAATCCCAAAATATCCTGGGACGGCAGAATTCTCTCTCTGTTCCAGTCATTCTGATATGCAGTCCTATTCTATGACACTGGCAATAATACAATATGGCTGACTTTGTGAGCTATTGAGAATGAGATACTTTATGAGTGGCACCGGATAGGAGTGTCATCTACATTGAAAATGTAGTACAGGTGCTCAGAAGCGACATCTCTTTTCTCCCTGCTGTCAATCTCACCCTCACCACACGATACACCTCCACTTCCCCCACGCTTTCATCCTCCTGTAACCCGGCTCTCCACCTCTCCTCCAGATGCCTGGAATGAGGCGAGACATATGGAGAGGAGTCTTGTTTACATTCTCTCCAGGATGTCTACCTGCTGCTCTGATAGCAGCCCAGTCTGGTCATCTCTTCATGTGTATTACTCCACCTGTCAGTCAATGCCCTCAATGTTCCCTCTTCATTATTCTGAATACCCCGCTGGTCTGACAGGTAGGGGGAAAATTGCCAGTGAAGATAGAAACCAGCCGCAGTGTGTGTGCATTTGTGTGTGTCTGCATGCTCAGGCCTGCGTTTGTGTGTTTGTGTGTGCGTGTGCATGTGTGTGACGGCCAGTTTATGTTAATCAGGAGCTATGTTATGTCCATGGAAATAAATCAGCTCCTCTTTGACATTGTAGCAGACACAGAGTGTTCTGCTACAATGTAACAAGAGACTGACTGATGGAAAGCCTGGAAGCCATTTGTAGCTCTCTGAGAGAGAGAACATGTGCTTTTCCTATATGCAGTGGTGGAAAAAGTACCCAATTGTCATACTTGAATAAAAGTAAAGAGACATTCATAGAAAATGACTCAAGTAAATGTGAAAGTCCGCCAGTAAAACACTACTTGAGTACATTTCTTCAAGTATTTGATTTTATATATACTTAAGTTCCAAAAGTAAATGTAATTGCTCAAATATACTTAAGTATCAACATAAAAGTGAAAGTATAAATCATTTCAAATTGCTCATATTGAGCAAACCAGAAGGCACAATTTTCTTGTCTTTTATTTATTTACGGATCGCCAACACATCATTTACAAACGAAGCATTTGTGTTTTGTGAATCCTCTAGATCAGAGGCAGTAGAAATGACCAGGGATGTTCCCTTGATAAGTGTGTGAATTGAACCATTTTCCTGTCCTTCTAAGCATTCAAAATGTAAAGAGTACTTTTGGGTGTCAGGGAAAATGTTTGGAGTAAAAAGTACATTATATTCTTGAGGAATGTAGTGAAGTTAAATAGTAAAGTTACGTACCGATACCCCAAAAAACTAATTAAGTGCATGCGTGTATGCATATGAGCATGTGCCTCAAATGTCTTGTTGAAGGTCTCAAGCAGATTATAATATGATCAGATATATGACATATTATGGTGTATAATTATTACATATTATGTCTTCAGCACTATCTCTGAGGCAGTAAATGAATATGAATGCCCATCCTATTAGATGATGCTGGCTTTAGAAGAAGTCTTCCTTGCTGAAGTATCAGATCCTTCTTTGAAAGCCGAGGAAGACTCACAGACACAAGTAAAATATATATATATATATATTATAGTTTTTGCTGCCAAGGCAAATCGTAACGTTCCAGAATCTGCAGCCCTTTTGCGAGTTCAAACTTAAGTCAGGATGAATTATTAATAGCTGAAGTAATTAAATTATGAAGCTGTTTTAAAAATAAAGTCCTACACAATCCTCAGGGCTTGGATCTGAGTGTTTGAACACAAATTCCCCGCAGACCGAGGCCCAGATAGACGGCCGTCTCGCTGGACGGAAAGGCGGCGAGCGATCGTTCTACAAAGTATCAATGTGCTAGTTCAGGAATCTTCTGAGAGTCAGGACCAAAAGAGCCAGTCAAGTTTTTAAAAGTTTTGCTGTGGAGTTGAACCGTGGGATCAGCATCTTATCAATGCCAATGGCTAATGTGCCTCCGCAGGGAGGAAGTGTTCCTCTTCTTTCCTTTCATATATTATCAGTTTGTGTGATGTAGACCTGGATTCAGATAGTGTTTTGCTTCAGTCTAGGAGTTCCAGATGAGCAAGGTTTACTCTTGTGGCAGGGTTGGGATCAATTCCAATTGAGTCAGTCAATTCAGAGATAAGCTGAAATTCCAATGCAAAAAAAATGTGCATACATTTTCAATTAATTATCAATAAACCGAAAGGAAAAGCCATGTATTTCAAAAGCTTTTCATTTTTCCCCTCAAAAATGTATTTAGTGACTTTCTTATGCATTGACCGCAACCCTGACTCGTGGGTGTGACACTGGTATAAAGGATTTGGAGGCAGGCGCAGGAATACACAATAGGGGTTTTTAGTACACCCAAAATAAACCGTATACAAAAACACTGGCTGTACCCAAAAAAAGAGCGAGGGTAAACCTTGTTGAACGAACGGGACGAAACCCGTTATACACAATATATAAAGCACGCAGCATAACAGCTGCACCAACGCATAGGTACTAACACCACCAACGGACATGGCAACAATAACCGACAAAGAAGAGGGAACAGAGGTGGCAGGTAGCCTAGTGGTTAGAGCGTTGGACTAGTAACCGAAAGGTTGAAAGATCAAATGCCCGAGCGGACAAGGTAAAAATCTGTTTGTTCTACCCTGAACTAGGCAGTTAACCCACTGTTCATAGGCCATCATTACAAATAAGAATTTGTTCTTAACTGACTTGCCTAGTTTAATAAAGGTTAAAAAAAGTACTAATCAAGGGAAATGGGAACCAGGTGTGTGTAATCAGACAAGACAGTCTGGGGTTGATGATAATGAATCCTGCTCACTACGTCACTGAGAAGGCAAGTGACGTAGACCTCCGGGACATAATGAGCATCTGTACTGGGGGATCGGTGACAGTACCCCCGATGCGCTGCAGTGGGATGACACCGGCCTTGGGGACGACCACAGGGGTGCGGAGCGGTCTGGGCGCCGAGGGTGAAAATCCCTGGTCAGCGAAGCATCCAGGAGATGTCCCACCGCAGCAACCCAGCACCAGCGAGGGACAGGCAACCACTTGCCTGAGAAGGAGACACATGAAAGACTCGGGTTAATACGGTACGTTACCTCATTATCCTCCTCAGGACTTTAACGTTAGCGTCCCACCTCTTAACAGCCAGTGAAACTGCTGCCGCCAAATTCAAATACAGAAATACTCATTATAAAAATTCAGAAAACAAAACATATTTGACATAGGTTTAAAGATTAACTTTTTGTGAATCCAACCACGGTGTCAGATTTAAAAAATCTTTACGGCGAAGCATACCTTACGATTATTTGAGAACATAGCCCACTAGACAAATCATTACAAACAGTAACCAGCTAAGTAGAAAAGTAACACAAGTCAGAAATAGAGATAAAATGATCCCTTACCTTTGATGATCTTCATATGGTTGCACTCAGCAGACATTCATTTACTCAATAAATGTTCCTTTTGTTCGATAAAGTCTCTTTATATCCAAAAACCTCCGTTTTGTTAGCGCGTTTTCTTCAGTAATCCACAGGCTCAAACGCAGTCAAAACAGGAAGACAAAAAAATCTAAATTGTATCCGTAAAGTTCATAAAACATGTCAAACGATGTTTATATTCAATCCTCAGTTTGTTTTTAGCCTAAATAATCAATAATATTTCAACCCGACAATAACGTCGTCAATTTAAAAGGTACACAAGAAACGCACTCTCTCGGTCTCGCGCATGAAAAAGCTCTGTGACACTTTAGGGTCCACTCATTCAGACTGCTCTTACTTCCTCATTTTTCAGAATACAAGCCTGAAACAATTTCTAAAGACTGTTGACATCTAGTGGAAGGCATAGAAACTGCAATTTGAGTCCTAAGTCAATGGATACTGTAATGGCATTGAATAGAAAACTACAAAATCCCCCAAAAAACTACTTCCTGAATGGATTTTTCTCAGGTTTTCGCCTGCCAAATCATTTCTGTTATACTCACAGACACTATTATAACTTCTCTAGGATAGGGGGCAGCATTTTCACTTTTGGATAAATAGCGTGCCCAATTTCAACTTCCTTCTACTCATCCCCAGAATATAAGATATCCATATTATTAGTAGATTTGGATAGAAAACACTCTGAAGTTTCTAAAACTGTTTGAATCATGTATGTGAGTATAACAGAACTTATGTAGCAGGCRAAACCCCGAGGACTAACCATTCAGATTTTATTTTGTTTTAGGTCACTGTCTGTTCAATGAGTTTTCATTGGGATACTAGATTTCTAATCAACCTGTTTGCAGTTCCTACCGCTTCCACTGGATGTCACCAGTCGTTGGAAATTGGTTGAGGTTATTCGTTTGTGCAATGAAGAAGTACGGCCATCTGGAATCAGTGTAACGTTATGTGTACTGTTTGAGAGTTGCGCAAGACTAGAAAAGTAGCGTTAGTTTGTTGTCCTCCTGTATTGAAAACAGATAGACAATTTTCTTCAATTTGATCGATTATTAACGTTTAAAAATACCTAAAGATGTATTACAAAAGTAGTTTGAAATGTTTTGGCAAAGTTTAGAGGTAATTTTTGAGATATTTTGTAGTGACGTTGCGCAAATTGGAAGCTGTTTTTTTCTGGATCAAACGCGCCAAATAAAAGGACAATTTGGATATATATGGACGGAATTAATCGAACAAAAGGACCATTTGTGATGTTTATGGGACATATTGGAGTGCCAACAAAAGAAGCTCGTCAAAGGTAAGGCATGATTTATATTTTATTTCTACGTTTTGTGTTGCGCCTCCAGGGTTGAAATATGCTACACTCTCTTTGTTTACTGTTGTGCTATCATCAGATAATAGCATCTTATGCTTTCGCCGAAAAGCCTTTTTGAAATCTGACATGTTGGCTGGATTCACAACGAGTGTAGCTTTAATTTGGTATCTTACATGTGTGATTTCAAGTTTTATTTTTTATATATAGCCCTTCGTACATCAGCTAATATCTCGAAGGGCTGTACAGAAACCCAGCCTAAAACCCCAAACAGCAAGCAATGCAGGTGTAGAAGCACGGTGGCTAGGAAAAACTCCCTAGAAAGGCCAAATAGGAGAAACTAGAGAGGAACCAGGCTATGAGGGGTGCAGTCTCTTCTGGCTGTGCGGTGGAGATTATAACAGAACATGGCCAAGATGTTCAAAATGTTCATAATTTGACAAGCATGGTCATAATAATAAGGATAAATGTCAGTTGGCTTTTCATAGCCGATCATTAAGATTGAAAAAGCAGGTCTGGACAGGTAGGGGTTCATACCGAGGCGAACAGTTGAAACGGGATACAGCAAGCAGTGGACTGGGGACAGCAAGGATATCATGCCGTAGTCCTGACGTATGGTCTAGGCTCAGGTCTCGAGAGAGAGAAAGAAAGAGAGAAGGAGAGATTAGAGAGCCAAGATTTTAAATGTTCATAAATGACAAACATGGTCAAATAATAATCAGGAATAAATGTCAGTTGGCTTTTCATAGCGATCATTAAGAGTTGAAAGCAGCAGGTCTGGGACAGGTAGGGGTTCAATAACGAGGAGACAGTTGAAACTGGAACAGCAGCAAGGAGGTGGACTGGGACACAAGAGAGTCCATCAGGTGCCGGTAGTCCTGAACGTGTGGTCCTAGGGCTCAGGTTCTCAGAGAGAGAGAAAGAAAGAGAGAAGGAGAGAATTAGAGAGAGCATACTTAAATTCACACAGGACACTGGATAAGACAGGAGAAGTACTCCAGATATAACCAACTGACCCTAGCCCCCCGACACATAAACTACTGCAGCATAAATACTGGAGGCTGGGACAGGAGGGGTCAGGAGACACTGTGGCCCCATCCGATGATACCCCCGGACAGGGCCAAACAGGAATGATTTAATGAAAGTTTGATTTTATATCATCTTTTTGAATTTGGCGCTCTACATTTTCCCTGGCTATTGGCCAAGTGGGACGCAGGCGTCCCACATATCCCAGAGAGGTTAACAGTTTTGGAAACATTAGTGTTTTCTATCCAAATCKACCAGTTATATGCATATCATATCTTCTGGGCCCGAGAAGCAGGCAGTTTAATTTGGGCATGCATTTCATCCACAATTCCGAATGCTGCCCCCTATCCTAGCGAAGTTAAACGGCCCCACAAACCGCGGGCTCAGCTTCCGGCGGGGCAGGTTCCGGGTGGAGAGCCAGACTCGGTCGCCTGGGGAGAAAACGGGCGCCTCACTGCGGTGGCGGTCAGCATGTTCCTTGTGCCGATGCGCGGCGCGCTGGAGACGAGTGTGTTCCAGATCTCATCAGCGCGCCAAAACCACTCGTCCACCGCAGGAGCCTCGGTCTTGCTCGGATGCCAAGGTGCCAGGGCCGGCTGATACCCCAACACACGCCGGAAAGGAGTGACGTTAGTGGCGGAGGGAATTCTGTGCGGACTCCGCCAAAGGTAGAATATCCAGCTGATCCTGACAGCAACACCGCAGGAACCTGCCCACCTCTTTTGACCCTCTCCATTTGCTTGAGGCTGATACCCAGAGGTGAGACTGACCRTGAACCCCAAGTGTTCCATGAACGCCTTCCATACCGTGAGGTGAACTGAGGGTCACGATCTGACACAATATCCTCCGGGATCCCATAGTGCTGGAAGACGTRCGTAAAAAGAGCCTCCGTGGTTTGCATGGCCGACGGATGCCCAGGCAGAGGAAGGAGGCGACAAGATTTGGAAAACCGGTCCACAGCGACGAGAATGGTGGTGTTCCCCTGGGAGGGGGGAAGGTCAGTGACAAAGTCCACCGAGAGGTGAGACCAGAGTCGTTATGGAACCAGCAGGGAAGGAGCTTTCCATAAGGGAGGTGTCTAGGTGTCTTAGACTGAGCACAGATCGAGCAGGAAGAGACGTAAAACCGGACGTCCCGAGCCATGGTGGGCCACCAGTACTTCTCCGTTAGGCAGGYGATGGTATGG
Organism: Salvelinus sp. IW2-2015; assembly: GCF_002910315.2. Lineage (NCBI taxonomy): Eukaryota > Metazoa > Chordata > Actinopteri > Salmoniformes > Salmonidae > Salvelinus > Salvelinus sp. IW2-2015. The sequence continues at coordinate 7,068,564 of NC_036870.1, forward strand.
CCTATCCCATGATGACCCGACACAGGCGGTGTGTGCGCCCAGGAAAGGAGGCGGTCCCTCACACCTGTGGGCACGTAGGCATGGTTCTCCGGGCACTGTGCAGGTGCGGGTTCCATACGCAGGGCCTGCCATATGTTGGCGTCCATGTCCCATACCACTGGCGTGATGATGCGGAACGGAGGGATGATGGGGGTCTCCTCTCCCTGCCTCTCCTCTGCGTCATAGAGGCGAGACAGGGCGTCCTCCTTCACATTCTTCGAGCCTGGCCTATAGGAAATCGTGAATTGGAACCTGGCGAAAAATAGAGCCCACCTGGCCTGTCTCGGGTTTAGCCTCTTCGCTGCCCTGATGTACTCCAGTTTGCAGTTGTCCGTCCACACCAGGAAAGGGTGCTTGGACCCCTCCAGCCAGTGCCTCCATGCCTTCAGAGCCTTCTTGACCGTCAAGAGTTCCCGGTCCCCTACGTCGTAGTTCCTCTGGGAGGGGCTCAGCTGCTTAGAGTAGAAAGCGCAGGGCCGCAGCTTTGGAGGTGTTCCGGTACGCTGGTCAGCACTGCCCCGACTCCTACTTCGGAGGCATCCACCTTGACAATGAAGGGGAGTGAGGGGTCGGGATGTGCCAACACGGGAGCAGTGGTGAAACGTTCCTTCAGCTTCTCGAACACCCTCTCCGCCTCCGCCGTCCAACGAAGCCACTGGGGACCTCCTTTCAGCAGGGGCAAAGGCGCGACCACTCGACTGAAGCCCCAGATGAACCTCCGGAAATAGTTGGCAAAGCCCAGGAATCGCTGGACTGCTTTCATAGAGTTGGGGATGGGCCATGACCTGACTGCACTGACGCATTGCTCCTCCATCTCCACTCCCTCTGTGGAGATGAGATAGCCCAAAAATGACACAGACTGCTGGAAAAACAAACATTTCTCCTGTTTAACCTATAGATCATGCTCCAACAGTCTTCTCAGCACAGACCTGACTAACGAGACATGCTGGACGCGGTCAGCAGATTAGACCAAAATGTTGTCTATATAGACCACTACACCCCRTCCCAGCATGTCCCGAAACACTTCATTGATGAAGGCCTGGAAGACTGAAGGAGCATTAGACAGGCCAAAGGACATTACAAGTTACTCATAATGACCCGTGGTCGTAGAAAAATAAGTCTTCCAGTCATCGCCTGCATGAATGCGCACCAGATTGTAGGCGCTCTTCAAGTCCAGCTTCTGGAAGTACTGCGCCCCGTGCATTTGTTCGATGAGGGTTGGGATGAGGGGTAAAGGATAGCTGAACTTGACGGTGGCCTTGTTCAGTGTTCGATAATCAATGCAGGGGCGCAGTCCCCCATCTTTCTTCTTGACAAAAAATAAGCTTGAGGAGGCTGGTGACTTAGAGGGGTGGATAAAACTCTCCTGTACATAGGTCTCCATGGCCTCTGTCTCGGCATAAGAGAGGGGATATACATGTCCTCTTGGGAGGGCTGAGTCAGACAACAGGCCAATGGCACAGTCCCAGGGGCAATGGGGAGGCAGGCGTGTAGCCTGGGTCTTTGAGAAAACCCGGTGCAGATCCTGGTACTCCTCCGCTAAATCCTCCGGTAAATCCACTTGAGGAGCGCAGTCCAGACTTTCCACCATAGTGGTGTAGACAGACACCGCGAGACACCTCCCGACACTTCAACCCCTGACACTTCAACCCAGCAGTCTCCTCTCAGACCAGGAAATAACCGGGTTATGCAAACTCAACCAGGGGAGACCTAAAACAATGGGGTGCGTGGGGGTTTCTATAATCAAGAAAGTGATCTGTTCTGAATTAGTGTCATGGGTCAGCAAAGAAACAGTAATGTGATATACAAGCCCTGTCCCCTGGACGATTATCCAGGGCTCTAACTGGAATGGGTGACTGTAGGGGAACCAAAGGAATGTGTAATGCAGTGGCCAGTGCGCTATCTAAGAGATTCCCAGCAGCTCTGGAATCTATCAGATCTAACGGGAGTGAAGGGCTAGGGTACTCAGGGAATTTAACGGGAAAACACACTGGTTGATTTGACAGACAAGGAGAGGAGACCATGCCTTCTACCTGGGTTGGCGCAGAAGAATTCCCTGGCTTGTCACCTCCTCACCTCCTAGTGGATAGAGAGCAGGTCGGGGAGAAATTACCCCTTTCTCCACAATAGAAGCAGAGGCCCAGATTCCTCCTTTTCCTATGCTCTGCCTCGGCAAACGTGCCGAGCCCACCTCCATCGGATCTGGCCATGGAGCAGGGGTAGCCATGGGCTCTGAATTCTGCGCAGGTCTTCTTCAGTACAGCAGGAGGTTGTCCGATCGGATCGCCATGCTGATGAGCTGGTCGAATGACAGGTTGTCATCACGACAGGCTAACTCCAGCTGTACCTCGTCTGTCTCTTCCGGAAACAGCCTGGGCATTGCGAGCAAGGTACAGGTCGAATTGTAGAAGGAACCCCTTGCATCTTGCTGGTGAGCCGTCGAAGCGCTCCAGGAGGGACAGGGGTGTTCCACGGACCGGCTCCGATGGAACAGAGGTAGTTCGTGGTGTGGGAGCTGGTACCGGAATCGGTGCTGGAGACCGGAGGGACTGCGCACTCCCCTCCAAGCGCAGGATGGTTGTCAGCACACTGTCCATGGTGATACGGAGTCTGGAGAGACAGTCCTCGCGGTGCTGTACTGTCCTTACAATGGTCGCCAGCTCGGTCTTTCCTGATGTCTCCATTTTGCGGGTCGGTTATTCTGTCACGCTGGTATAAAAGATTTGGAGACAGGCACAGGAATATACAATAGAGGTTTTTAACCTGTCTAGGGTACGTGAGACGGTAGCGTCCCACCTCTTCAACAGCCAGTGGAACTGCAGGGCGCCAAATTCAAAACAACAGAAATCCCATGATTAAAATTCCTCAAACATACATGTATTTTACACCATTTTAAAGAGACACTTGTTGTAAATCCAGCCACAGTGTCCGATTTCAAAAAGGCTTTCCGGCGAAAGCAAACCAAACGATTATGTTAGGTGAGTGCCTATTCACAGAATAACACAGCCATTTTTCCAGCCAAAGAGAGGAGTCACAAAAAGCAGAAATATAGATAAAATGAATCACTAACCTTTGATGATCTTCATCAGATGACACTCATAGGACTTCATGTTACACAATACATGTATGTTTTGTTCGATAAAGTTCATATTTATATGCAAAAATCTGAGTTTACATTGGCGCCTTATGTTCAGAAGTTCCAAAACATCCTTTGATTTTGCAGAGAGCCACATCAATTTACAGGAATACTCATAATAAACATTGCTAAAAAATACAACTGTTATACATGGAAATTTAGATGCACTTCTCCTTAATGCAACCGCTGTGTCAGATTTCAAAAAAGCTTTACGGAAAAAGCAAACCATGCAATAATCTGAGTCGGCGCTCAGAGCCCAATCAAGACACAAATACTGTATATCCGCCATATTATGCAGTCAACAAAAGTCCTAAATAGCATTATACATTTTCACTTACCTTTGCTGATCTTCATCGGAATGCACTCCCAGGACTCCCTGGGAGAAATGTTTGTTTTGTTCGGTAATGTCCATCATTTATGTCCAAATAGCTACTTTTGTTAGCGCGTTTGGTAAACAAATCCAAAGTCACGAAGCGCGTTCACTAAAAGCAGACGAAATGTCAAAAAGTTCCGTAACAGTCAGTAGAAACATGTCAAACGATGTATTGAATCAATCTTTAGGATGTTTTTTTACATAAATCTTCAATAATGAACCAACCGGAGAATTCTATTGTCTTCAGAAGTGCAATGGAATAGAGCTCGCTCTCACGTGAACGCGCATGGTCAGCGCATGTTCAGGTCATGATAGACTTTACTCATTCCCCTCTCCTTCGGCCCCACTTCACAGTAGAAGCATCAGACAAGGTTCTAAAGACTGTTGACATCTAGTGGAAGCCTTAGGAAGTGCAACATTACCAATATCCCACTGTATCTTCAATAGGAGCTGAGTTGAAAATCGACCAACCTCAGATTTCCCATTTCCTGGTTGGATTTATTCTCAGGTTTTTGCCTGCCATATGCGTTCTCTTATACTCACAGATATAATTCAAACAGTTTTAGAAACTTCAGATTGTTTTGTATCCAAATCTACTAATAATATGCATATTCTAGCTTTTATGGCTTTGTAGCAGGCCGTTTACTCTGGGCATGCTTTTCATCCGGACGTGAAAATACTGCCCCCTTCCCCAAAGAAGTTAATACACCCAAAACAAACATGTATACAAAACACTGGGCTGTACCCAAACAAAAGAGCTGGGGTAAACCTCGTTGAATGGCACGGGACGATACCCGTAATACACAATATATAAAGCACGCAGCATAACAGCTGCACCAACTTATAGGTACTCACACCACCAACAGACATGGGAACAATAACCGACAGAGGGAACAGAGGGCACATATATAACATACTAATCAGGGGAAATGGGAACCAGGTGTGTGTAATCAGACAAGACAGTCCGGGGTTGATGATAATGAATCCTGTTCAGTGAAGCCTAGAAAGCCGGTGACGTAGACCTCCAGTACTGGTGAACAGTATGAGCATCAGTACTAGGGTGATTTGTGACAGTGGGAACATTCATTTAATCTGTTTTTAACCTTAATCTTAGTAGGAATAAGTTGATTGGCTAATATGGCCATAGTTTGGCTAATGTGACTGGGGGAATATGTTATTCTTCTCTTTTACCGTTTCATCCATTGTCAAGGCATGTGTCATTATTAGGGTTGCAAAATTCCGAGAACTTTCCCGGTTGGAGGATTCTGCACAGGTTTCCCATACGAGGACAAACCGAAGAACCCTATTATGGTTCTACTTACCACCTTGTTTTCTAAGAGTGTATAGGCATTTATTTGAACCTTCTTCTGACCAGGAATGTCACATTGAGATTTAAGTATCTGCTCCGCGAGCCAAGACAAGTGAGGTGTTAGTAAAGGAACAGACCGTCATATTATTTGACACGTCAGTGAGTGACTGTTTATATGCTAGCGGTTGTGTGTGTGTGTGTGTGTGTGTGTGTGTGTGTGTGTGTGTGTGTGTGTGTGTGTGTGTGTGTGTGTGTGTGTTTCATGTTCCTCCAGAGGTAGGGGCATGGGAATCGATCTTGAGGCGCCATTGATGCCTGATGATTGATTGCGTCTCTGTGATTTATTAGCCATGTCATGGAACGGGAGAGGGGGAAAGCTCTTTGTCCGTGTCTTCAGCAGCACTGTTGTTTTTCATTCTGCCTGGTTTTGCCCTCCAGTCACACTTTAGATCTCGCTGCCTAGATACCAAGTCAACCCTGTAGCAACAGCGAGATGTTAGACAATGTTCACTCACTCACGCTACAGTGATAGTTCAATAGCTCACTAATCTTAGATTTCAATAAGGCACCCTGGAAATGGAAATTTACTGAATTGTGTGGGTGGTAAAAAGGCAAGAGAAAGAGAAAGAGAGAGAGACAGTGAGAGCGGTAAAATGAGAGTAGTGGTTGAGCTAGTGCAAATTAAACAGGGGGACATTTCAGTTCCCACATTATTGCAATTACTGTGTAGGATGGAAGATCAAAACAGATTTGAGTAACTCAGTTAGGTGCGAGAAAGAGGGTTATTGAAGTAATCCCCCTGAACAATATTCTGACTCATAGTCTGAAAGATCTGGTAAGTGTATTAACTGATCTCCCTGTAAAGCTAGTGCGTACATGTGGGCAAGGTGTGGATATAGTGTCTGAAATACATAACACACTCATTTGAATGGTCTAATCAATTTTCGACGTGCTATTCCTGATTTAGTTTTCCAATATTTCCGCCTATTGAAGAGGTGCCATAAATCATATCCCCCTGCTCCCTGAATCATCCATTTTCCAGTCAGACTCAGAAATAATCGCTTTTTTTCCCCTCCAAAACTATCATCTTCACTTCACTACCCAATGAGTCATGGCTTTACACTTTGCTGTGTTGAAAATCTGGGGATTAATCTGTCGTTTTTCTCAGGTGCTTCTCAATACAATGTAATATACAGTGGGGCAAAAAAGTATTTAGTCAGCCACCAATTGTGCAAGTTAACCCACTTAAAAAGATGAGAGAGGCCTGTAATTTTCATCATAGGTACACTTCAACTATGACAGACAAAATGAGAAAAAAAATCCAGAAAATCACATTGTAGGATTTGTTATGAATTTATTTGCAAATTATGGTGGAAAATAAGTATTTGGTCACCTACAAACAAGCAAGATTTCTGGAAAGGTAGAGAGAAAGAAAGGTAGAGAGAGAGAGAGAAAGAGAAGAGAGAAAGAAAGGTAGAGAGAGAGAAAGAGAAGAGAGAGAGACAAGAGAGAAAGAGAGAGAGAGAGACAAGAGAGAAAGAAAGGTAGAGAGAGGCAGAAAGAGAGAGAGAGACAAGAGAGAAAGAAAGGTAGAGAGAAATAAAGGTAGAGAGAGAGAGAGACAAGAGAGAAAGAAAGGTAGAGAGAGAGAGAGAGAGATTAGCCATCCCGGATCCGGGATCCTCCTCATCAAAAAAGCTGACTAGCATAGCCTAGCCTAACGGGACAGGGATATCATATAATATAATTTTCATGAAATCACAAGTCCAATACAGCAAATGAAAGATAAACATCTTGTGAATCCAGCCATCATTTCCGATTTTTTAAATGTTTTACAGCGAAAACACAATATGTATTTCTATTAGCTAACCACAATAGCCAAACACACAACCGCATATTTTCACCATGTTTCCACCGCATAGGTAGCTTTCACAAAACCGACAAAATAGAGATAAAATTAGTCACTAACCAAGAAACAACTTCATCAGATGACAGTCTCTTCTCCTTCTCTCTACATCTTTTTCTCTCTTGTCTCTCTTCCTCTTTCTCTTCTCCTTCTTCTGTCTTGTCTCTCCTGTTCTAGCTCTTCTGACCTTATCTACTCTTCTCATTCTCTTCTCTCCGCTTCTATTCTCCAACCTCAGAGCTCCTCTTCTAACCTTTTCGTTCTCTCTTGTCTCTCTCTCGTCTCTGTCTCTCTCTCTCTTTCTCTTCTCAATTCAATTCAATTCAATTGACTTTATTGACATGGCAAGTTCATTATTACTTACATTGTGCAAAGTATACATATCGAAAATAAAAATCAAATATATATGTATATATTACAAATATATTATATATTTATATATAAAAAAATGGTGGGACCAACAGCAATAATAATAGTAGTAGTGACATGGGATTACCATTAATAAAGCTACAACAACAATATTAATCAGAACACAACAATACATTAAAGCAATGGTAGTAGACCAGTGTCAACATGACTGAGAAGACATATGACCTGGTATGAAAGACAAACAAAACATAAGCTAATGGGAAATATTATCAACATTACTTTGCATTTTTCACTGGCTGTCCCTCAGGTTGTGGCAGAAGGACACATATTTGGCTGCCAAAACTGCACATTTTGGCTTTTCCAACCCAATATATTTGATTATAGTTTAGTTTTATAGTTTCAACTTTTATAGTTTCAAATCTTTGTATTGAATTATAATTTTGGGAAAGAATATGCTCTTAGGTCTGAGTATTGTCACAGTGTAGTAGGAAATGCACCTCTGTCTCTACCCCTCTCCCCTGGAGCAGAGTGAGCACAGCCTGTCCTCCTCTGGCAGCCAGGTTTGTCTGTGACGACCCGGTCTC
>NC_036870.1:7079790-7228141 GCF_002910315.2 Salvelinus sp. IW2-2015
ATGCTCTTCTAGATTAGCCAAGGAGGCTAATTGTCAAATATAAAGTTTATGTTCCTAACGGCCAAAATTTACACCTTCATTGCTGAAGGAGAATGTTAAGGCTAAAAAGTTGTCCAGGAGAGATTGTATTTTTTGGCTACTAATTGCTTTTTGGTAGATGTCTGTACTGTTTGCACTCCATCTATAGGCTTGTTTAGTACCATGTAATTATTGGGCCGTAATGCTTCATGGTTGGGTTCTGCCTTTCTCAGATACACTGTGATTTTACTGTGGTCTGAGAGAGGTGTTAGTGGGCTGACTGTAAGGCTCTGAGAGACTCTGGGTTTTAGGTCGGTGGAGGAAGTAGTCTACAGTGCTGCTGCCAAGGAGAGCTGTAGGTGTACCTACCAAAAGAGTCTCCTCTCAGCCTGCCATGACTATGTACAGACCCAGTGTTCGACAGAGCCTCAGAGCTGTACTCCGTTTTTGTTTTTCACTTTGTCATAGTTGTTTCTGTGGGGTATGTGGGGAGGGAAAGGTTATTGCTTCCTGTAGGTGTTTATCCCCATGACAACTTCTTGTCAATAGGGGGGCGCTGTTTTCACTTTGGAAAAAAATCGTGCCCAAATGAAACGGCCTCGTACTCTGTTCTAGATCATACAATATGCATATTATTATTACTATTGGATAGAAAACACTCTCAAGTTTCTAAAACTGTTTGAATTATATCTGTGAGTAAAACAGAAACTCATTTTGCAGCAAACTTCCATTTAGGAAGTGAAAAATCTGAAAACGAGGCTCTGTTTCAGAACCTGCCTATTCAACTGGCTTTTATTTATCGATATGCATGCACTTCATATGCCTTCCACGATGTCAACAGGCAGTGGAAGGTGGAATGGGTGTCTAGCTTGATCTGAGGCCGAACAAGAGCTTTTGGAGTGACAGGTCCTAAAAGGCGTGCGGCGGAGCTCGACACTGTCTTCTGAAAAGCATTCGGTTTACACGGCGAATATCTCCGGCTCTGATTTATTTGATACATATGATAATAACATCATAAAGTAGTTTTTTTCAACCGAGTTTTATCAGTTTATTCACGTTTATTGGGACTTTTGGAGTTTTCCGTTCTTTGCGTCAAGAGAGGATGGGAATGTTAGCAACCTTGGCTAGCATTGTGGCACGAATTCGACAGAAGAAATGGACATTCTAAAACCAAACAACGATTTATTCTGGACCAAGGACTCCTTGTACAACATTCTGATGGAAGCTCAGCAAAAGTAAGAAAACATTTATGATGTTATTTGTATTTCTGTGTAAAATGTTGAGTCCCATTCTCCTCCGTTTTGGTGAGCGCGTCTCGCAATAACGCAAGCTGATGTTATGGTAAAGTTATTTTAAAAATCTAACACAGCGGTTGCATTAAGAACCAGTATATCTTTCATTTGCCATACAACAAGTATTTTTATGTAAAGTTTATGATGAGTTCTTTGGTCAGATTAGGTGAGTGTCCAAAAATACTCCGGAGATTCTGGTGAATCGATGCTACGTATTCACAATGTATAATCTGGATTTGTAGCTCTAAATATGCACATTTTCGAACGAAACATAATTGTATTGTATAACATGATGTTATAAGACTGTCATCTGATGAATTTGTTCAAGGTTAGTGATTAATTTATCTATTTTGTCGGTTTTGTGCAAGCTATTTTTGCGGGAGTAAATTGCGTTGTGTGTTTGGCTACTGTAGTGAGCTAATAGAAATATATATTGTGTTTTCGCTGTAAAACACTTAAAAAATCGGAAATATTGGCTGGATTCACAAGATGTTTATCTTTCATTTGCTGTACACCATGTATTTTCATAAATGCTTTATATGAGTATTTATGTATTTCACGTTGCTCTCTGTAATTATTCTGGCTGCTTTGGTGCTATTGTGATTGTGGCTGCAATGTAAAACTATGATTTATACCTCAAATATGCACATTTTCGAACAAAACATAAATGTATTGTATAACATGTTATAAGAGAGACAAGAGAGAAAGAAAGGTAGAGAGAAAGAGAGAGAGAGACAAGAGAGAAAGAAAGGTAGAGAGAGAGAGAAAGAGAGAGAGAGAGACAAGAGAGAAAGAAAGGTAGAGAGAGAGAAAGAGAGAGAGACAAGAGAGAAAGAAAGGTAGAGAGAGAGAGGAGAGAGAGAGAGAGAGAGAGAGGCAGGCAGGAGGAATATTATCTTCCTCCTCTCTCTCACCTGTCAGCCTGTGTTGACAGAACTATGAGATGGTATTGTGACAAAGCCCAGCTGGGTGGTTTCTTCTGTCTTTCTCTCTCCGTCTCTCGTCTGTCTCAAACCCTCGCAAAAAAAACACACCGAAACGCATGTGTTTTATTACAAAACAACACAAAATACCAATAGAGGTTACGCCAATGGAGCAGTTTGTAATGCGTCCCAGACTTGGTTTTTGTTGATCTTTTTATTGATTGAAATGGTTGTGAGTAATGCAGAAGTCGCTTTGCCGGCTCACGTACTGTAGCTGTTAATGATGATAATCATTAGTTGCCATTCAGCTCTCTCAGCATCCCAGTGCCACCAGATGTATTTTAGCTGTGTGTTTGAGTCTGTGTGTGTTAGTGTGTGTCAGTGAGAGGAAGCGAGCGTGTGTGAAATGGAGGGAGTGGAGTGTGTGTTGATGAACAGTATTTGATGTGAAATTGGGCGGCGGGCGAGGCCCAGTGATGTCAGCAGGGGGGCCCAAGGCAGTTTCCATGGGGACTTAGAAGAGCAGCATCCACAAATGACACACACACACACACACACACACACACACACACACACACAAACAGACACAAACATACATGTACACACAGTGTCATTTCCACGGTTATTGTACGGTAACAGAATTCTGTGCCTGAGAAACAGATACACCAACACCCTCTTATAGAACCTTCCAAATAATAAGTTGAAAGAGAACGATTGAAAGATAAAGAGATACCCATGATCCCAAAAACACCAAACTCCCTTTCTTCTCCTTCGTGATGGAGTGAAACAGTCAGAGAGCCCGAGAGAGACTCCCGCTGTCTGCCTCTCTCCCCTGGTTAAGCTGTTTGTTTGTTTCCTTTGGTAGTTGAGATGCTGTGATTAAACAGACTCGCTAATGCCCTGGTAGACATCACTCCACCCCTTTCTCAGGTGTGGAGACTAGAGTCCAGACTTCAGGAGGAGAAGGTTCTGTCTGTCTCTCTCTCTCTCTCTCTCTCTCTCTCATTCCTCTCTCTCTCTCTCTACTCTCTCTCTCTCTCTCTCTCTCTCTCTCTCTCTATTCTGCAGCTCTCACACTCTACCTCACCCTCTCCTGTATTCCTAATAACAAAAATACCCACTCTCCCAGCTCTCTACCCCTGTTTCTGTCCCCAGAGCATGTTTCATCCTCTCATCTTTCTAGCCTCCTCCCATTACTTTTCTATATTTCCCTCTATTTCCTACATCCAAGGACAGTAGACTTGTGGTCTATGGACTGTAGTGGTGGCCATTTTAGTGTGTGTGTGTGGTGTGTGTGTGTGTGTGTGTGTGGTGGTTGTGTGTGTGTGTGTGGTGTGGTGTGTTGTGTGTGTGTGTGTGTGTGTGTGTGTGTGTGTGTGTGGGTGGTGTGTGTTGTTTAACTATACTTGGGACAAGAAGTCCCCATAGTGTTTGGTTAGAATTAGGCTTAAGGGTTAGAAGCTAGGGTTTAGTTTTTATGGGTTATAGTTAGCAACTAGGGTTTGGGGTTTAGGGTTTAGGGAATTGTGTGTACCCCACAAGGTTAAGTTATACAAAGCTGCTGTGGTGTGTGTGTGTGTGTGTGTTGGCTGTGTGTTGTGGTGTGTGTGTGTGTGTGTGTGTGTGTGTGTGTGTGTGTGTGTGATGTGTGTTGTGTGTGGTGTGTGTGTGTGTGTGTGTGTTGTGTGTGTGTGTGTCTTAACTATACTTTGGGACCAGAAGTCCCCATAATGTGTTATGGTTAGAATTAGGCTAAGGCGTTAGAAAGCTAGGGGTTAGTTTTAGCGTGTTAAGGTTAGCACAGGGTTAGGGTTTAGGTTAGGGGAATTGTGTGTCCCCACAAGGTTAGTTATACAAGGCTGGTGTGTGTGGTGTGTGTGTGTGTGTGTGTGTGTGTGTGTGTGTGTGTGTGTGTGTGTGTGTTGTGTGTGTGTGTGTGTGTGTGTGTGTGTGTGGTGTGTGTGTGTGTGTGTGTGTGTGTGTGTGTGTGTGTGTGTGTGTGTGTGTGTGTGGAGAGAGAGTCTGCAGTTCTGTAACCAACCTATGAGAGGTTGTCCTTCTACAGTACATTAGTAACATGTGTCAGGTGTCACTGACCAGCACTCCATGATAGAAGACGTTAATACTATATGAACACACACACAACACAGGACACCACACACACACTACACACACATACACACACACACACACACACACACACACACACACACACAGCCACACACAGCCACCCAACGATCACACACACACACACACACACACCACAACACACACATCACCACTACGCACACACACACACACACACACTACACACACACACACACACAACCACACACACACACACACACACACAACAACACACGCACACACGCACACGCACATGCACACAGTACAGTACATGAACAGAGAAACAGTGATTGGCACGGAGAGAGACTAGCAGATCAGTCTGAGAATATTTGGCCCTCAAAATAGCTTTCTAGTTAAAATGTGTGGTCTGAGTTAATGAATGAGTAATGCAGGACCATACGTGCTCGCTGTGTGAGAGATGAGATCACGCCACGTTCATATGCCGGCGGACTCAAATTCACAAACACGCACGTACGCACACACATTGTGTATGTGCATGTATGTGTGTGTGCGTGCGTGGGTGGGCGTGATTGTGAATGGGAGTCCGCCAGCATATGAACGTTGGAGTGATCTCATCTCTCATCTCCTCAGCCATGGTTAACAGTAACAGTATGTGCTCTGCCCAGAGACAAATGTCTCGGAACCACGTAAAAATCTTTAAATATTGCATTTTCTGAATTATTGAGCAATTCTTATGAAACATATTTTAATGTGGTCTAAGGCTCTAATGGTCGTGGTGAAGAGGAAGAGTTAATGTTTAAAGAGGCTTATGGTTTTCTTTGGTCATGTGACAGGACCAAGTAGTAACTTCAAAACACCTGAAGCGTTAATAACCCTACTTGAAGTATAAGTGAGCTTTGTATTATGGAAGAGTGTTGTTTATAGATACATAGCTACATATTTCAGACATGCCTCAGTGCATGTAACTGGTCATCAAAGAAGAGGTTGCAGTTAAATGCCTAGAATGTTATCCACAAGATACACAGAGAGAGTTTATAAAATAATTACTGAACAATGGCAACTACAAAGCCATGTCCGCCTCTTCCTCCTCAGTAAATTTACAGAATCCAAATCTCCCAGGCTAGGTCATGGTGTTTATTGTATTTTATTCCAGATAGCTCAATAGGGCCAAGCACCTTAATGGCACTAATAGATGCCGGCTGTAATTTGTACTGGGAGTAAATCAGTGTGAGCAGGGAAACTCTGCTCATGGGATGAATCACCTAATCATGCAGCTACAGTAATAAGCCATTTTCCCCTTTAACAAATGACCCCCATGCGCTACATAAATATCATCTTACCCACACAGATGACACAGACTCTTTATCTCCTGCTGCCTAGGCTAGGAGAGATGAGGGGAGAGGTAGGTTGCTTAGTTCCTTTTTCTATAGAAGTGAATTTCATGAAAATAAAAATAATGAAACATGAAAAAAGTGATCCTGTTTCGATAAAACTACACTAAATACATTCACGTCACCAAATAATTGATTAAAACACACTGTTTTGCAATGAAGGTCTACTGTAACCTCAACGGCGCTCTGTAGGGTAGCACCATGGTGTAGCCGGAGGACAGTTAGCTTCCGTCCTCCTCTGGGTACATTGACTTCAATACAAAACCTAGGAGGCTCTTGGTTCTCACCCCCTTCCATAGACTTGCACAGTAATTATGACAACTTCCGGAGGTTGTCCTCCAACCTATCAGAGCTCTTGCAGCATGAACTGACATGTTGTCCACCCAATCAAATGATCAGAGAATTAATCTAGCTGTAACCCTCTCACCAGGCTCGAATTTGACTCTCGCGATATTACCTTACATAGAATATCTCACCCGCATGGAATGTTAGGTGAGAAGAACATCTCCAATAAGAATCCCTATTGTAAACTATCTAGGGTGATGACAATTAGGGTATTAACTTCAGATGAAATGATTATAGGTTTCTGTTATTGTATCAGGATAGGCTATCCCATGCATTAAATTAAATTGAAACAGTAAATGACAACACCAAGGCAACATACATAAGGTTCTATATGTGTATTATTACATTTTCAAAGCACAACATCAAAATAAATAAAAATAATAAACCCCAATGAGTCGTGCACAACCCATGTCCAAATTATTTCAAGCTTGCTTAATAACCCGTTGGCGCGCGTTGGAGCTAAAAAAAAATATGAAGACACACATAAAGTCCCGAAGCACCCCACCGTTGTGGTTATTCACTACTTGTAGATATTCCTTCAGCGAAGTATGGCAGTTCCGTGCAGGTTTTCCCCACAAGGTCCACAGCAAGTACAGCTACCAGTGAAGACAGTACTCTTTAGCAGTAACCGATATCCCATGGGAACATGAACTCGTTAATCTTTACCAAGCAGTTCTCTCTCGGTGTCACACGATGCTAGGCTAACCTCAAGGCTGTCAAATACCTCCACGACGAGACGGTAGCTCGTCTTTCTTAACAAAAGTCTTTCTTAACAAAATTATAACAACTCTTATAAAATAAAATTGGTATTTCCCTTCATGTCTTAGTAGGTATTTAGTAGGTAGGTAGTTTTGTTCTAGTTTTGTTGTCTTCTTTTATAATTTTTCTTCACAAACGGTCCTATTGTAAATAGTGTCCATCCTTTTCTCAACGTCTCTCCCCCTCTTTTTTCCCCCCAGGACTCCCGTTAACCAGGTCCACTCTCCCATTGGCCACAGCTTAACAAGCAACCTTATTGGTCAAAACTTAAACTTAAACCTATTCACTTATACATTAAATAAATATTTCTTCAAAAGAAATGCATTAACAACATTACAATACKGGAGCAATTCAATCACCTTTTAAATATAATGCCAATTAATTATAACAAATAAACTCATTTCTTGGTTCTAACAAGAATAAACTCAATACTTGGTTTTAACAAGGGTATTACATAGCACTGAAAGCATAAGCTACAGCTAGCTAGTATTGTGCATACAATGTGGTGAGTAGTTGACTGAAAGAGAGAGACAAAAAGTTTAACAGTTTTCAACAAATTAATTTCTTCAAAAATGAAAGAGAAGCAAGAGAGAGAGAGATTGTTTTTGTTTTGTTGTTTTTTTAACTTTCAGTTTCACTTACTTAGCTAGCAAATGCAGCTGGCTAGTTKAGTTACTCAAACACCTGGCTCAAACAGAGGGATGCTATTTTTTTTTAACCTTTATTTAACTAGGCGAGTCAGTTAATTAGGAATAGGCGTCCCGTCAACGGGACAGTTGTAAATCATGCAGCGCCTTGTGTCACAATCGCAGATTTTAGAGAATCAACAAATGTCGGTACATATAAGTGTCTTATATCGGCTGAAAGCTTAAACTCTTGTTAATATAACTGCACTGTCTAATTTACAGTAGCTATTACAGTAGCTATTACATGCTATTGTTTGAGGAGAGCTCCTAACAACAAAACACTTCTTTCACCCTGATAGTTTTGATAAATTCACCTCTGAAGGTGAAATTATCAAGGCACAAGGCAAGACCCAAATGCAGACACAGGAGGCAGATGGTTGGAGTCTTACAATGTTTATCAAAGATATACTTCTCCTTAATGCAACCGCTGTGTCAGATTTCAAAAAAGCTTTACAGCGAAAGCACACCATGGAATAATCTGAGTACAGCGCTGAGGCACCAAAACAAGCCATACAGATACCCGCCATGTTTTGGAGTCAACAGAAGTCAGAGATATCGTTATAAATATTCTTACCTTTGATGATCTTCATCTTCATCTTCATCGGAATGCACTCCCAGGAACCCCAGTTCCACAATAAATGTTTGTTTTGTTCGATAAAGTCCATAATTTATGTCCAAATACCTCCTTTTGGTTTGCGCGTTTAGTTCACAAATCCAAATTCACAATGCACAGGCATTTAGTCCAGACGAAAAGTCAAAACAGTTCCATTACAGTTCGTAGAAACATGTCAAACGATGTATAGAATCAATCTTTAGGATGTTTTTATCATAAATCTTCAATAATATTCCAACCGGACAATTCTTTTGTCTTTAGAAATGAAAGGGAACGCAGCTCGCTCTCACGGCTGCGCGCGTGACTTAGCTCATGGCATTCTGCCAGACCCCTTAGTCAAACAGCTCTTATTCTCCCCCCCCCTTCACAGTAGAAGCCTGAAACAAGGTTCTAAAGACTGTTGACATCTAGTGGAAGCCTTAGGAAGTGCAATCGGACCAAATTTACACTGTATCTTGGATAGGCA
The DNA here is from genome assembly GCF_002910315.2 of Salvelinus sp. IW2-2015. NCBI lineage: Eukaryota > Metazoa > Chordata > Actinopteri > Salmoniformes > Salmonidae > Salvelinus > Salvelinus sp. IW2-2015. The sequence continues at coordinate 7,088,372 of NC_036870.1, forward strand.
ATTACTTGAAAATCTACAAACCTCAGATTTCCCACTTCCTGGTTGAATTTCTTCTCAGGATTTTGCCTGCCATATGAGTTCTGTTATACTCACAGACATCATTCAAACAGGTTTAGAAACTTCAGAGTGTTTTCCATCCGAATCTACTAATAATATGCATATCTTAGCTTCTGGGCCTGAGTAGGAGGCAGTTTACTCTGGGCACGCTTTTCATCCGAACGTGAAAATAGCGCCCCCAGCCATAAGAAGTTAATCCAAAGGGGTAGGCAAGAGAATGGTTGTGGACAGGCAAAAAGGTCAAAACCAGATCAGAGTCCAGGAGGTACAGAGTGGCAGACAGGCTCGTGGTCAAGGCAGAACGAATGGTCAGGCAGGTGGGTACAAAGACCAGAAACAGGCAAGGGTCAAAACCGGGAGGACTAGAAAAAGGAGAATGCCAAAAGCAGGAGAACGGGAAAAACGCTGGTTGACTTGGAGACATACAAGACGAACTGGCACAGAGAGACAGGAAGCACAGGGACAAATACACTGGTGAAAATAAGCGACACCTGGAGGGGGTGGAGACAATCACACGGACAGGTGAAACAGATCAGGGCTTGACAGAAATGTGTACTTACATTCTGAAATCTTGCTCTGATTTATCATCCAAAGGGTCCCAGAGATAACATTAAGTGTCGTTTTGTAGGAAAAATAATTTTTCATATCCTAAAAAGGTCTAGACGTTGTTTCAACCACTCAAATCACTTTTTTTATGTATTCCTCAGAGAACCTAAAGTAATCCTTCTCACCCCCCCCCCCCCCCCCCCTTAAAAGATTTAGATGCACTATTGTAAAGTGGCTGTTCCACTGGATGTCATAAGGTGAATGCACCAATTTGTAAGTCGCTCTGGATAAGAGCGTCTGCTAAATGACTTAAATGTAAATGTAAACCTAGAACGTAACCAGACTTCACTATATCATTAGGGGTGTAGTATATCCTATGGGACACCCTATTTGGTCAGAGAGCGACGCCTTCATGGCACGCCGATGACGCGGGTGGTCTTCACTTGAACGACTCTAACTTTGTCAAATAAGCCCCAATCGGGGTCAAACAAAGCTAGCTAGATAGCCAATGAGCTGTATATTATGTAAAATGTAGCTACTAACCTTGTACGACAGCATGCCTTTTCCTTTTGGACAAAAATTATAAGAATATTCAGAGTTATAAAGTTATGAAAACTGGTTGTTTTGCAAATGTTGAACTTATAATATGGCTACTAATACTGGAAAAGCTAAATCAGGGATACAGATTTGACGATATTCTTGCAGAAAAATGTAATATGAATGCAAATGTCTCCTTGATGATTTGCCCAAATGTACCTGGGTGACTTCACACTAAATGTCATGTAGTTTGCTCGTACTTCAAGTTATCCATCTGACACTTTGCACACACACTGCTGCCATCTTGTGGACACCGTCGGAATAAAAACCAGAGTGATGGCTGGAACAGGGACCTTTCTGTTGCATTTCAAAGATAGTGGTAGAAATAAACCGGTTGTTTTTTTCTTTGTATTTTCTTCTACCAGCACTATTGTGTTATATTTTTTCTACATTCAATTCACATTTCCACAAACTTCAAAGTGTTATCTTTCAAATGGTACCAAGATAATGAATATCCTTGCTTCAGGGCCTGAGCTACAGGCAGTTAGATTTGGGTATGTCATTTAGGCGAAAATTGAAAAATATGGGGGCTATCCCTAATAAGATTTATTAAGAATAAATTCTTATTTACAATGATGACCTAGGAACAGTGGTTTAACTGCCTTGCTCAGGTGCAGAGTGAGAGATTTTTACCTTGTCAGCTCGGGGATTTGATCTAGCAACCTTTTGGTAACTGGCCCAATGCTCTAACCACTAGGCTACCTGCCAGCTACCTGCCTCCCAATGTTAGCTAGCTTGCTATGACTATCCAACACAACACTGGAACTCTTCCAACCTAAGGTAAGCTTTTGGTTTTATTAATTTATTGCCACTGGGGACCACCGGTGTAACTGCTTACTGACTATACAATGTAACGCTACTGCATGATTGTAGCGGGTTTACTAACTCAATAGTTATATTAGCTATGTTGACTAGGATGTTACTTTAACTAATATGGGGGACAACAATGTAGGCCGTGTGTAGCGGTTATGACATGGTTTGGCTTGGAACGTTTTTTTCCGCCTGGTCACGTACAGTTGATGTGTTGTTCATTTTCCAGAAACGAAGGGAAAAGGTGAGAGGGAATACATGAAAGTGAACTKTGTTTATGCGTGATCAGGGGTGTATTCATTCCGCCGATTCTGTTAAAAAAGCTAACGAAACAGGGATAAAAATACCTGAATTTGTCCAATAGAAACTCTCGTTTGCAACTGTTGGACTAATCATTACACCCTAGATCAGCTAGATGCAGGCAAGAGTGTGCAAGGCGGTATTGAATGTGTCACTGTCTGTCATCTCAAATGTTTCTCTCGACCTGTGTGCACCTACAGTACGTTGTAAACTTTCATTCATAGGCTAGCTAGGTTGTAGCAACCTCATGATGGGTATAGGTAAAATTCGAGTATCATGTAGTAGCCTAAACCTATCGATGTTACTTTGAACTGTGTGAATGGAATATGAATGACAGTCATCCGACATGCTGTAATAGAAATAAGGCCATGCTCATGAAAAGAAAATTGTCCTCCCTCATCTTAAACGGCCCTGACCGCCACTGGTCTGTGTGTGTGTGTGTGTGTGTGTGTGTGCGTGCGTGCGTGCGTGCGTGTGTGTGTGTGTGTGTTGGAGAGAGATGAAGGATCCTGTACTGGATGTTGCACTCTGAGTGTGTTCTCATCCCTGTCCTAAGGAGAGTTCATGCAGACTTGTTGCCTCTTTTTCACCAGGCCCTCAGGATGGGACATGCCTCATTATTCACCATGCTATTATCAAACCACTGCGGCACAAGATGTTGTCGATTGACTCATTCTCTCATTTCCCCGAACGTGCTCTTCACGTTGTGAAGCCGTTGTGGGCATCATCATCCCCAGGCGACGTCGAGGTGGTGATGATCACTCCACGGAAATGATGTCAGCCTTTCATCACGGACCTGATCCGTCATGAAGGTGTCAGCTGACTCAAGGCTGCAGGGCCACTTGAGGGAACGAGGGAGCGAGAAAGAGGGAGAGATGAAAACCCCTTCGCACTTTTAGGGAAGATGTAGTGTTTATAGCCCAGGGCTAAAAGATACAGAGCTCCTGAGGCGGTGTGTAAGCAGTGAGAGTGAGATAGGGATGAGTGGAGGGATGGGGGATCCGGGCTGCCACCTTGTTCACTGCTTTGACCCAGTGGAGCAGAAGAGAGATGCTAACACCTAATGTTGCTATTGTAGTGAAACTGCTTTGAGGCCTGGAGAAGCATGTTTGGGCTTTAAGGCAACAAGTATGRGTAGCATATTGTTCTCTATTGTGGTAGACTGATAGATTGGGTTAGGGGTGGACTTTGCCCCAGGCAAAGGCCAGTCTGTACCCCACATACTGTATACAATTAACCATAAGGTCCCTCAGTCGAGCAGTGATTCAACCACAAAGACTAGGGAGGTTTTCCAATGCCTCGTAAAGAAGGCTACCTATTGGTAGATGGGCAAAAATAAAAAAGCAGACATTGATTATCCCTTTGAGCATGGTGAAGTTATTACTTACACACTGGATGGTGTATCAAGAMACCCAGTCACTACAAAGATACAGACGTCTTTCCTAACTCATTTGCCGTAGAGAAAGGCTGACTTTAAACAGTTACAGTTTAAACAACTTCTTGTCAATACGGGGGTGCTGTTTTCACTTTGGAAAAAATCGTTCCCAAATGAAACGGCCTCGTACTCTGTTCTAGATCATACAATATGCATATTATTATTACTATTGGATAGAAAACACTCTCAAGTTTCTAAAACTGTTTGAATTATATCTGTGAGTAAAACAGAACTCATTTGGCAGCAAACTTCCACACAGGAAGTGAAAAATCTGAAAACGAGGCTCTGTTTCAGGGCCTGCCTATTCAACTGGCTTTTATTTATCGATATGCATGCACTTCATACGCCTTCCACTAGATGTCAACAGGCAGTGGAATGTGGAATGGGGTGTCTAGCTTGATCTGAGGCCGAACAAGAGCTTTTGGAGTGACAGGTCCGGTATTTTCTTTGTCTTCGACGGCGCGCGAGGGACCTCGACATTGTCTTCTGAAAAGCGTTCGGTATACACGGCGAATATCTCCGGCTCTGATTTTATCAGTTTTATCAGTTTATTCAACGTTTATTGGGACTTTTGGAGTTTTCCGTTCTTTGCGCCAAGAGAGGATGGGAATGTTAGCAACCTTGGCTAGCATTGTGGCGCGAATTCGACAGAAGAAATGGACATTCTAAAACCAAACAACGATTTATTCTGGAAATAGGACTCCTTGTACAACATTCTGATGGAAGCTCAGCAAAAGTAAGACAACATTTATGATGTTATTTCGTATTTCTGTGTAATATGTTGATGTCTATTCTCCGCCGTGTTGGTGAGCACTGTCTCACAATAACTCAAGCTGTATGTTGTGGTAAAGTTATTTTTTTAAATCTAACACAGCGGTTGCATTAAGAATCAGTGTATCTTTCATTTGCCATACAACAAGTATTTTTATGTAAAGTTTATGATGAGTTCTTTGGTCAGATTAGGTGAGTGTCCAAAATATCTCCGGACATTCTGGGGAAATGTTGCTACGTATTCACAATGTATAATCACGATTTGCAGCTCTAAATATGCACATTTTCGAACAAAACATAAATGTATTGTATAACATGATGTTATAAGACTGTCATCTGATGAAGTTGTCCAAAGGTTAGTGATTAATTTTATATCTATTGCTGTTTTTTGCGAAAGCTACCTTTGCGGTGAATAAATGTGTTTGTGTGTTTGGCTATTGTGGTAAGCTAATATAATTCTATATTGTGTTTTCGCTGTAAAACACTTAAAAAATCTGGAAATATTGTCTGGAATCACAAGATGTTTATCTTTAATTTGCTGTACACCATGTATTTTTCATACTTGTTTTATGATGAGTATTTATGTATTTCACGTTGCTCTCTGTAATTATTCTGGCTGCTTTGGTGCTATTTTTGATGGTGGCTGCAATGTAAAACTATGATTTATACCTCAAATATGCACATTTTCGAACAAAACATAAATGTATTGTATACATGTTATAAGACTGTCATCTGATGAAGTTGTTTCTTGGTTAGTGACAAATTTTATCTCTATTTTGTCGGTTTTGTGAAAGCTACCTATGCGATGGAAACATGGTGAAAATATGCGGTTGTGTGTTTGGCTATTGTGGTTAGCTAATAGAAATACATATTGTGTTTTCGCTGTAAAACACTTAAAAAATCGGAAATATTGGCTGGATTCACAAGATGTTTATCTTTCATTTGCTGTACACCATGTATTTTTCATAAATGTTTTATGATGAGTATTTGTGTATTTCAGTTGCCTCTCTGTAATTATTCTGGCCTTTGGTGCTATTTTTGATGGTGGCTGCAATGTAAAACTATGATTTATACCTCAAATATGCAAATTTTGAACAAAACATAAATGTATGTATAACATGTTATAAGGACTGATGAAGTTGTTTCTTGGTTAGTGACTAATTTTATCTCTATTTTGTCGGTTTTGTGAAAGCTACCTATGCGGTGGAAACATGGTGAAAATATGCGGTTGTGTGTTTGGCTATTGTGGTTAGCTAATAGAAATACATATTGTGTTTTCGCTGTAAAACATTTTAAAAATCGGAAATGATGGCTGGATTCACAAGATGTTTATCTTTCATTTGCTGTATTGGACTTGTGATTTCATGAAAATTATATTATATGATATCCCTGTCCCGTTAGGCTAGGCTATGCTAGTCAGCTTTTTTGATGATGAGGAGGATCACGGATCCGGGAGGGTGATGAAGTAGAGGTTAATGGCTGTGATAGGAGAAAACTGAGGATGGATCTACAACATTGTAGTTACTCCACAATACTAACCTAATTGACAGAGTGAGAAGAAGGAGGCCTGTACAGAATTAAAATATTCCAAAACATGCATCCTGTTTACAATAAGCCACTAAAGTAAAACTGCAAAAAAATTGGCAAAGAAATTAACTTTATTTCCTGAATACAAACTTTATATTTGGGGCAAATCCAACACATCACTGAGTACCGCTCTTCATAATTTCAAGCATGGTGGTGGCTGCATCATGTTTTGGGTATAGTCATCGGCAAAGACTAGAGAGTTTTTGGGGGATAAAATTAACAGAATAGAGCTAAGCACAGGCAAAATCCTAGAGGAAAACTTGGTTCAGTCTGCTTTTGGAACAGACACTGGGAGACAAATTCACCTTTCAGCAGGAAAATAACCTAAAACACAAGGCCAATATACACAGGAGTTGCTTACCAAGATGACATTGAATGTTCCTGAGTGGCCTAGTTACAGTTTTCACTTAAATCGGCTTGAAAATCTATGGCAAGACTTGAAAATGGCTGTGTATCAACGATAAACAACCAGATAGAAGAATTTTTAAATGTACAAATATTGTACAATCCAGGTGTACAAAGCTCTTAGAAAATTACGCAGAAAGACTCACAGCTGTAATTGCTGTCAAAGGGGATTGTAACATAGACTCAGGGGTGTGAATACTTATGTAAATGAGATATTTCTGTATTTCATTTTCAATACATTCGCTAACATTTTCACTTTGTCATTATGGGATATTGTGTGTAGATCTATTTCATCCATTTTGAATTAAGGCTGTAATACAACAAAATGTGTAATAAGTCAATGGGTATGCATACTTTCTGAACATACATGTCCTCTGCCTCGACGACGATGGCAGTACTATCAGCCGCACCTGTCTTTTTACCCCAAAAATGCCTTAACTTATGTAATTTTTCTGTTCAAATGAAATATTCTTTCTTTTTATTTTCTCTGCCCCGCTCTGAAAGCGCCTCATTGCTGCAGCTTAATTTTAACGGTAGTCGCTTTCGCAATCATATCGTGTGAAACAATGCACAGGAACTCATTGGRGGGCCTCAAGCGGAGAAATTCTAAAAAGTATTAAAATCAAGTAGTATCATGTTTTTACATTATGCCCAGCTCACGAGGCCCATTGATGATGTGAGGCCTGAGGCAATTCATGGTAAATCTGCCACTGGCTCTTTAGCTAATACACTCCCGGTACTCCATGTCACGTGCCTTGCCTTGGCATTGATGATGAGTGGCAAGAAGTGGAGTGTTAGCTAAAGACTGGTACTCAGTCTCTTTAGCTAGTAGACTGAGTCTCAGACTGAACTTTATGCGACTCCTCATTTTCTCGGTCACTTCTCGCTCAGATCGATACCTTCATGAGCATGAACAGAGTGACAAAGCACTTTATCAGTCAACCGCTCTCTCTTGGTCCTCTTTATCTCAGCCTCACTCTACATCTTTCCCTCCCTCCCTCCCTCTCTTCTGTCTCTCCCCCTCTCTTTACCCCTCCTCTCCCCCTCCTATAGTCTCACTTTCTCTCTCTCTCTCCACCACTACCTCTCTCTCTCTCCATGTGAGATTGGGTATTTTCCTCCCTGAGTGCTTTCAATAACTGGAGTGATTGTAGAGTGTATGGCTGTCCACCCATGTGTGTCCTCTAGTAGCAGCCATCTCGCAGCCTGCCTATTCAAAACAATATTCAACAACAGGGTCATTTCATCATCCTCTCTCTGGTCCAGGGGGTCACTCGTGATTTTCTACTTCTTTCTCTCTTCTCTCTCTTTTGAAACAGTGTTTAAACCCTTTACAATGAAGATCTGTGAAGTTATTTTGACTTTTACGAATTATCTTTGAAAGACAGGGTCCTGAAAAAGGGACGTTTCTTTTTTTTGCTGAGTTTATCTATTTCATATATAATGTAGATGTATAGATGTATGCCCCAGGGAGACCTCTTTCGTTTGCACTCATGACTACTGGTTTCAATTACATTTTCAGCCAATTTACAAGCAAATACTTTATGAATGTGTTACAAATCAGCTTGCAAGGTTGCTAGCCAACTAGCCTGCTAACGTTTGCCCTACTAGCCTGCTAACGTTAGCCCTACCAGCTTACTATTGTTACTTTAGCACTGCTTGAGTCAGACAGTTGCTATCAATACCTAGCTTACAGTTACAATAAAGTAAACCACAGTTTTGGAAATACATAATGCCATATAACCAGTTATCAATTCATGTTACCGATATATGCAGTTATCTTAGCCAGCAAGCCAGTCAGCTAAAGTAAGTTATTTTAGCCTGCTAGCTAGCCTAGCCAGCTAACTAGCCTAGCTAGCCAACCACCATGTCGACACAGCTAAGTAGTAAGCCAGAGAACAACTAGTCTAGCACAGCCAGGAACACACAGAACACAACAACAAAAAAGCCAGCAAATATAAAGTAGAGAGATTGACAGGTTGACAGCTGAGTTAGCTAACAAAGAGTCAAGGAGAGGCCTTCAGTGGGAGAGGCTGTTAAACCAGCCGAGGGAGAGTCAGCTAATCCAATAGCGATGCCTTGAAAAAGTATTTGCCCCCTTTCTAATTTTCATGTGTTTGATACTGAGCAGAATTCATGGATCTTTCTATTAAGGTAAGTCGTCCAGGACCTGAAGCAGCAAAGCATCCCCAAACCATTGTCGTGACATGACTTTCATTAACGTGATGACTGTTATTTATTGAATCAACTATGTTTAGTTGTCACCCGATTTAAATTAATCATGTAACAATTAACTCATTAGGAATTTGGGGCACCACGGGAAAAGTTATTTAATGAGGTACCATCTTCCGAATTAGAAGATATATAGATCTCTTGTATCAATAACAGTCACTTATTAATCATTACCTCATATGTGACTGACCAGCTCAAATCGTTAATATGTAGCAAAATGTGAAAAGTTTTTTTTTACATTGGATAAAAGTAGAGACTCAGAGCTACAAAATGGTATATCATACACTGCAGTTGAGGAAACAATGGGAAAGTAATTCTGCTGTGAAAGTAGATCAACTTGTAAACTCACTTTTGAGAAAAGTGCTTTAAAGTTTTGGTACGTACTGGAGTGCTCTCCTTTGTCTACACCCATTCAGCATTGTTCACGCCCTCTTAATAAACCAGACCCACCCGTCTCTTTAAGGATTCACATGTGAGGTCATGTGCTAAACAGTGAGTAGTGTAGTAAAGATTAAGACTAAAAGTGGTAAAAGTAGTAGCCTACAATAAGGAACAATTCCAGGTAAACATAGTGTCCAGATAAAAATGTTATGTTAGACACTTACACAGACACACTTTTCTAAATTGATGGGTCATGTGAAATAAATGCTACAATCCCCAGCCACATCCAGTGGTGGAAAAAGTACCAAATTGTCATAGAGTAAAAGTATAAATCATTTGAAATTCCTTATATTAAACCAGATGGCACAATTCTATTTATTTTTATTTTTTATTGACTATAGCCAGGGGCACACTCCAACACTCAGACATAATTTACAAAAGAAGCATTTGTGTTTAGTGAGTCGGCCAGATCAGAGGCAGTAGGGATGACCAGGGATGTTCTCTGGATAAGTGTGTGAATTGGACAATTTTCCTGTCAAAAAGTAAGTACTTTTGGGTGTCAGGGAAAATGTATTAAAGTAAAAAGTACATTTTCTTTACGAATGTAGTGAAGTAAAAGTAGCCAAAAATATAAAATAGTAAAGTAATGTACAGATACCACAAACTACTTAAGTAGTACTTTCAAGTACTTTACAGCACTGCCCAAATGCCTTCACACCAGTACATTAGCATACTTTATATATTGTTATACATGCACTTATCACATAGTAATCCATACATAAGTTAAGGCCATGCAAGCTGAGTTGAAACCTGAGTGAGGTGCACATGTACAGTACATAAACAGATGCATGCGCCATATATTTATGAAGGTGGACACTTGATACGATCACATTATATTGTTGTGGTATGTCACAAAATCCTGTTACGACCACACATCAATATTAATTATATATCAATATGTTGCTAAGTGGATGGTCTCTACAGAAGGTGTAAACGTTACAGCCAAATGGTTACTTGCATAGTAGCAATATCAGAAATGGATAGTGTCAATATAAATAACATATACAGTATGTACAAGAACAATATCAATAATGATATCAGTGATAGACGAGGTAGTTATATGCATTCAATCAGGGGTAAAGTGGCTGAGCAGCAGGATAAATAAATTGTAGCAGCAACTATGGCGTGTGTGTTAGGAGAGAGTCATGTGAATAGTGGCACTCAGATAGTGCTGATGACTGGTCCATCCAAACCACGCATGAACAAGGGAATCTATATTCAGAGAGCCTGTTTCTGTCCTGCCCTTGACTTTGGTCCAGGGCATGTGATGTCCATAGCCTCTTCGTCGCTAAACTCCCTGATCTTGTCAAAAATATAGTTTGTTTAGCTATGGCCAGTCCAGGTGGTGCTGTTACAGGCAGACCATCTATGGGAGGAAAGATGCACAGCAGCTGAAACCTGGTCCCGACAGTCCGAACGCTCCTTGGCGACAACACCAGGCTCCAGAGCATTGAAGCTGTAAAATAGGGAATAACAAAAAATCTGAAGACATTACAACTCAGCACAACATCAATTCACCTCCAAAGTTTAGATAAGAATAACCTCATACAATGGAAATTATTTTTTACCTGAAGTGCTGGTACTGCTTGATCTGTGGCAGCGGCCTGAAGTACGGAGTCAGGTGTTGTTGCCAGCCATAGCTTTCCACCAGCACCGTACCATCCTCCAGTCCAACCCCCCATCACAGTGCTGTCCTTCACAACACCGGCAATCTCAGACAAAGTGTTCACTCTGGTCTTTCTGAAGCGCTGCTCGATGAGGCCAAAGCACCAGTCAGGGGAAAACTTGGCCTGTGATCAGGAAGTGAAGGTCCAGATTGTGGTGGAGCTTGTGCATGGTCCACCAGACACAATACCAGAGCACAAACTTGTTCTTGTTTTGGCCACTACAGTTATCACAATTCAGGTCCACGTGTTTTCCCAACTCTGTAGTTGGTGAAGAAATGGTGCATGTAGTTGATGACTGCGCTGCTGTCTTTGCTTGCTTGGGCCAGCTCTCTTTTTGATGACTGTATGACTGGTGGATTAGAGTCAGGAGTGTTCTACTAATTAATGCTGAAAGACAAATTCCAGATACAAGTATTTTAGCATTATTATACAATAGATGCGAAATGGCATTCTGAAATATCCCTGCACACAGTTCATACAGGGAATGTTAGCTACTGTAGCTAGCCAGCCATCTAACGTCAGCTGGCTACCTAACAGCAAGCTTTAACTAGCAATACAAACCAATTGTCATAGCTAGCTAAAGTTAACCAATAGGTTCAATGTTAGCTAGTTAGCCATTTTTCCAGCCAGAGAGAGTAATCACAAAAAGCAGAAATAGAGATAAAAGTAATCACTAACCTTTGATGATCTTCATCAGATGACACTCATGGGACTTCATGTTACACAATACATGTATGTTTTGTTCTATAAAGTTCATATTTATATCCAAAAATCTTAGTTTACATTGGCGCGTTATGTTCAGTAATGTTTTGCCTCCAAAACATCCGGTGATTTTGCAGAGAGCCACATTAATTTACAGAAATACTCATAATAAACATTGATAAAAGATACAAGTGTTTTACATGGAACTTTAGATAAACTTCTCCTTAATGCAACCGCTGTGTCAGATTTTAAAAAAACTTTACGGAAAAAGCACACCATGCAATAATCTGAGTACGGCGCTCAGACACAAAAACAAGCCATACAGGTACCCGCCATGTTGTGGAGTCAACAGAAGTCAGAAATAGCATTATAAATATTATAAATATTATAAATATTCACTTACCTTCATCAGAATGCACTCCCAGGAATCCCAGTTCCACAATAAATGTTTGTTTTGTCTGATAACATCCATAATTTATGTCCAAATACCTCCGTTTTGTTCGCGCGTTTAGTTCAAAAATCCAAATTCATGACGCGCAGGCCAGACGAAAAGTCAAAATATTCCATTACAGTTTGTAGAAACATGTCAAACGATGTATAGAATCAATCTTTAGGATGTGTTTAACATACATCTTCAATAATGTTTAAACCGGAGAACTCCTTTGTCTGTAGAAATGCAATGGAACGCAGCTAACTATCAAAGGGCGCGCCTGAGTGAGCTCGTGGCACTCTGCCAGACCACTGACTCAATCAGCTCTCATTCCTACATCCACAGTAGAAGCCTGGAACAAGGTTCTAAAGACTGTTGACATCTAGTGGAAGCCTTAGGAAGTGCAATATGACCCCATAGACACTGTATATTGGATATGCAAACCTACAAACCTCAGATTTCCCACTTCCGGGTTGGATCTTTTCTCAGGTTTTTGCCTGCCATATGAGTTCTGTTATACTCACAGACATCATTCAAACAGTTGTAGAAACTTCAGAGTGTTTTCTATCCACATCTACTAATAATATGCATATCTTAGCTTCTGGGACTGAGTAGCAGGCAGTTTACTCTGGGCACCTTATTCATCCAAGCTACTCAATACTGCCCCCAGCCATATGAAGTTAAAGCACTCTGGTCGGAAAGGCGGTTCCATCACACTGACACACTCTTCTGACCTCATTAGGGGCGTGGCTTCGTTAATGTGCAATGGACATGAAAAGCCACTATCTCATTAGAAAACCAAAACCACATGCCTATCTCAACAAAAATAGTTTAATCGTTCTTCATATTGTATTAACATCATATTGGATGGAAACTTGAAAGCTAGAATGTGTTTCCTTCCTAAGTTACAGTATTTGGTTCATACAATTTTTAACAACATCACAAAATAATAAACACTATGACATGATTGTTCTTTTGGTCCACACTGACCATTCCTTACATTCCTATCGTAGAAATATTGTTCCAATATTAGCTTTTTTTTTTACAATCAAGTTTTTGGGCGGCAAAGTGTCTCTGTAACAAAGACATTACAATCTTGATACTACCTCCTTTCCTGTGGGGGAGAGGGGGTCTGGCTATTTGTCAGCCATTTGCCAAGCTGATCTGAGGCCTTGGATCCTCGACCAGGAGAGTCATGACACCATCACACCATCACACATCCATCACTTATCCCCAAACCGAGTGGTGCAGTGGTCTAAGGCACTGCATCTCAGTGCTAGAGGTGTCACGACAGACCCTGGTTCGATTCCAGTCTGTATCACAACCTGCCGTGATTGGGAATCCCATAGGGTGGTGCCCAATGTCGTTAGGGTTTGGCTGGCGTTTGGCCATCATTGTAAATAAGAATTTACAAAAATGCTTATCTGTTGGTATGAGGTTCTTACTATGAAATGCAGTGTTTTGCCAGGCATGACCCATGTCGTCCAACAAGTTATACATTTGAATCATCTGTCAATAGGACATTCTTCCAGGTGCTTTTCGGCAAACTTGAGTCAACTGCTGAGACTCGCGATGCACCAGTAGGTTGGTAGGAAATAGAGGTTGCAGGCTTCACATTCACGCTCAGCACAGCACCTAGTGTCAGCCAGAGTCTCATTCCGAATCTTGCCATCCACTGGTTATACTAAGTCGTGACGTCCCCCGAGGTGAAATAAGCACCGCATACAGTAGACATGTGCGCAGTACCCTTAATCCAATCCACTTGCTTCAATCGGACAAACCGGTCCCACTTCAAAGCTAGCTTCTTGTTTTTGGGCCACAAATGAGTCTGACCGCATCCTTGTGGGTATTATGGCACTATGTGGGTATTACTGCGCTAGCTACGAATGAAACACTCGCTCACTCAACTACGATTACCAAATGCACAGGAGAAGAGGAGATGCAGTTCTTTGCTTGATATTATATCGCTTCTTCTTCATAGTAGTTCACCAGCGGACCTAACAACACCCGTGCCAATACAGTGGGGCAAAAAAGTATTTAGTCAGCCACCAATTGTGCAAGTTCTCCCACTTAAAAAGATGAGAGAGGCCTGTAATTTTCATTCACACTTCAACTATGACAGACAAAATGAGAAAATAAAATCCAGAAAATCACATTGTAGGATTTTTAATGAATTTATTTGCAAATTATGGTGGAAAATAATATTATGTGGAAAAGTTGGTCACCTACAAACAAGCAAGATTTCTGGCTCTCACAGACCTGTAACTTCTTCTTTAAGAGGCTCCTCTGTCCCCACTCGTTACCTGTATTAATGGCACCTGTTTGAACTTGTTATCAGTATAAAAGACACCTGTCCACAACCTCAAACAGTCACACTCCAAACTCCACTATGGGCCAAGACCAAAGAGCTGTCAAAGGACACCAGAAACAAAATTGTAGACCTGCACCAGGCTGGGAAGACTGAATCTGCAATAGGTAAGCAGCTTGGTTTTGAAGAAATCAACTGTGGAGCAATTATTAGGAAATGGAAGACACAAGACCACTGATAATCTCCCTCGACTGGATCGATGGGGCTCCACGCAAATCTCACCCCGTGGGGTCAAAATGATCACAAGAACGGTGAGCAAAAATCCCAGAACCACACGGGGGGACCTAGTGAATGACCTGCAGAGAGCTGGGACCAAAGTAACAAAGCCTACCATCAGTAACACACTACGCCGCCAGGGACTCAAATCCTGCAGTGCCAGACGTGTCCCCTGCTTAAGCCAGTACATGTCCAGCCCGTCTGAAGTTTGCTAGAGAGCATTTGGATGATCCAGAAGAGATTGGGAGAATGTCATATGGTCAGATGAAACCAAAATAGAACTTTTTGGTAGAAACTCAACTCGTCGTGTTTGGAGGACAAAGAATGCTGAGTTGCATCCAAAGAACACCATACCTACTCTGTAGCATGGGGGTGGAAACATCATGCTTTGGGGCTGTTTTTCTGCAAAGGGACCAGGACGATTGATCCGTGTAAAGGAAAGAATGAATGGGGCATGTATCGTGAGATTTTGAATGAAAACCTCCTTCCATCAGCAAGGCATTGAGAATGAAACGTGGCTGGTCTTTCAGCATGACAATGATCCCAAACACACCGCCAGGGCAACGAACGTAAGAAGCATTTCAAGGTCCTGGAGTACCTAGCCAGTCTCCAGATCTCAACCCCATAGAAAATCTTTTGAGGGAGTTGAAAGTCCGTGTGCAGCCAACAGCCCCAAAACATCACTGCTCTAGAGGAGATCTGCATGGAGGAATGGGCCAAAAACCAGCAACAGTGTGTGAAAACCTTGTGAAGACTTACAGAAAATGTTTGACCTCTGTCATTGCCAACAAAGGGTATATAACAAAGTATTGAGATGAATTTGTTATTGACCAAATACTTATTTTCCACCATAATTTGCTAATAAATTCATTAAAAAATCCTACAATGTGATTTTCTGGAGAAAAAAATTCTAATTTTGTCTGTATAGTTTCGAAGTGTACCTATGGTGAATTACAGGCCTTCTACTATCTTTTTAAGTGGGGAACTTGCACACATTAAGTTTGGCTGGCACTAAATACTTTTTCCCCCCACTGTATATCCTCCAAACACCGCTTCTCGGGCATTATCACTTAAACTTACAGGAGGGGTGCTAAAGGGAGGATGGTCCATAATAATGCTGGAACGGAGCAAATGAATGCATCAACCCATGGAAACCATGGAAACCATGTGTTGGAGTATTTAATAACATTCCACTTATTTCCCTCCAGCCACTTATACCACGAGCCCGTCCTCCCCAATTAAATCGGGTGTCCTCAAGTATATGAGTTGATGTTGGTTGCATGTCGTCTATGGTTGTGTGAATGGTGTGGTGTTCGCTGTGCTGGAAGTGATATGTGAGATGCTTTTTTCAACACATTAAATCGTGTATAGGTTCTTGTGCTCGCTCGCTGTGTGTGTGTGTTGTGGTTGTGTGGTGTGTGGTGTGTGGTGGTGTGTGTGTTGTGTGTGTGTGTGTGTGTGTGTGTGGTGCAGGTGGTAGAGCAGACAGACTCCTGGTCTGACTATGTTACTTGGAGGTGACGAACCCTCCAGGGAGGTCATGATGGCTGCAGCAGGAGATGTGCAATGCGTCCCAAAATGGCAGCCTATTTCTATGTAGTGCACTCCTCTTGACCAGACCCTATGGGCCCTGGTCAAAAAGTAGTGCACTATATAGAGAATAGGATGCCATTTGGGACTCGCCCTGGTCTAAACCTAATGCATTATATAAACCAATCGCTCTTTCTTCCCAGCCTACCGTTCATCTTTCTCCACCACAGGTAATCCATTAGTTCTCTCCTGATATGGCCTTTTACAACAGATTTAATTCAGGGATTTTCAATCAGGATGGAATCACATTACAGTTTTTTGTGTCTTGTACGTGTGTGTGTCTCAATGTATTGTGTCATTGTGCACTCCTCTCTCTTTTTTATTTTGTTGTCTTGGGTGAGTGGTGTGTGTGTGTGTGTGTGTGTGTGTGTGTGTGTGTGTTGTGTTGTGTGTGTGTGTGTGTGTTGTGTGTGTGTTGTGTGTGTGGTGGGTGTGGGTGTGTGTGTGTGTGTGTTGTGTGTGTGTGTGTGTGTTGTGTGTGTGTGTGGTGTGTGTGTGTGTGTGTGTGTGTGGAGTTTGTCTTTGTCATGGATAGAAACTCGATAATGTAGATTAAAGGGTATATATTATCGTGAACTGACGGATATACTGTAGGAGTGTGTGTGTGTTTGTGTGTCTGTGTGCGTGCATGCGTGCGTTCGTCTTCACTGTCTTTTCTACAGTCCAAGTGCATCCTGGCAGCCAGGGATAAGACTGAGACTGAGTGTGGAATCTGAGTAACCATCACTCTTTCCTCTCCTCTCTTCTGTAGAGGGAGGGAAGCATCAATAACCCTGTGGGTAGAGTCCTGAATCGGGTCACAGAATGGAATTCGCAACACAATAGTTCTGAACCGCAAGCCAACCCATGGGTTGATGCTTCTATTCCACCCGCTAGCAGATTTGAGCAAAATATAAATCATATGGTGGGTGTAATGAAAACATCACCTCACTTGTAAATTGCAAGTTCACATGTGAAAATCACATTTGCAGTTTCACACGTGTGGCGGAAGATTCAGAATTAGTTAGGTAACATAATATGCTTGTATGATATGCTTGTTATTAGAATGTAACCCTTCGGACTCTGGTGTTGGCAGTTGAACTTCCTCCCTCAGCTGAGCCTCAGTCACCTGGGGCCCAGAGAGGGGAGAAGTCAGGCTTGTCTTTCACATGTCCCATGTGCTATGCAGAATATCAGAAAGAGAAGAGGACAGGAGGGAACATTGTCTTCATACTGTATGTGAATGTGTCTTTACCTATTTTTACACCATGTGAAGGGATGGCGTGATTAATGTGGAACCAATTACTTGTCTCCACAATGTCTGTGTCCCAGTCACTTCCTCCTTTGGCCTTGGGGGAGATAAGGTCTGAGACAAGATGTGTGGGGTAGTGTCTGGAACCATTGTATGTCATCTCTGATGTTGCACTTATCCTGGGATAGTGTATGACCTAGAGGCTCACTCCCCTCAGTGAGCTTGTCCAGGAGTGTGGTCAAGAAGGGGTTTTACTTGAGATGGGAGTATCTGGAGTTGACAATTGATGTATGCCATAGAATGAGTTGGTGTTGCTGTGCTATGTAGTACCAGGAATGAGATCGGAGCCTCGTCTTAGTGGCCAAACTCTGAACAATAAGAACAGTCTTCATAGAAAATGCTATCTGGCTGCGGGATACTCCTTTCTCATTTATCAAGTCTCACCTTGTGACCCATTCCACACATCTGTTGTTTGTCATGTAGACTAAGGGGTGGATCTTTGCTATGAAATATTTTTGTAGCCTTTGTGTCGGGGCTCTCAACGAATTGATAATACAGAAATCAACCACCACACACGTAAGAAAATCTCAGGGGGGTAAAATAGTGTTATTCTCATCACATGTGAAAAGGTGGTTAACATGATGCAGAAGCAATGTTTCCACATGTGTAATTGCAAATTCTGTAATGCCATTCTGTAAAAAATGTACTTTTAATTTGTTTATTTTTTAAAAACCTTTATTTAACTAGGCAAGTCACCAGTCTCGACGTCAACAGTGAAGAGGAAACTCCAGGGTGCTGTCCTTCTAGGCAGAGTTGCAAAGAAAAAGCCATATCTCAGACTGGCCAATAAAAAGAAAAGATTAAGATGGGCAAAAGAACACAGACACTGGACAGAGGAACTCTGCCTAGAAGGCCAGCATCCCGGAGTCGCCTCTTCACTGTTGATGTTGAGACTAGTGTTTTGCGGGTATTATTTAATGAAGCTGCCAGTTGAGGACTTGTGAGGCGTCTGTTTTTCAAACTAGATACTCTAATGTACTTGTCCTCTTGCTCAGTTGTGCACCAGGGCCCCCCACTCCTCTTTCTTTTCTGGTTAGAACCAGTTTGCGCTGTTCTGTGAAGGGAGTAGTACACAGCGTTGTACGAGATCTTCAGTTTCTTGGCAATTTCTCACATGGAATAGCCTTCATTTCTCAGAACAAGAATAGACTGATGAGTTTCAGAAGAAAGTTCTTTGTTTCTGGCCATTTTGAGCCTGTAATCGAACCCACAAATGCTGATGCTCCAGATACTCAGCTAGTCTAAAGAAGGCCAGTTTTATTGTTTCTTTAATCAGAACAACAGTTTTCAGCTGCGCTAACATAATTGAAAATGGGTTTTCTAATGATCAATTAGCTTTTTAAAATGATCAACTTGGATTAGCTAACACAACGTGCCATTGGAACACAGTGTGTTGGTTGCTGTAAATGGGCCTCCATGCATATGTATACATTCCATAAAAAAATCAGCCGTTTCCAGTCATTTAAAACATTAACAATGTCTACACTGTATTGCTGATCAATTTGATGTTATTTTAAAGGACAAGAAATGTGCTTTTCTTTCAAAAACAAGAACATTTCTAAGTGACCCCAAACTTTTGAACGGTAGTGTATGTCGGCTTATAGGCTTTTATTAGGTAAGAAATGTAAAACATTTAAAGATATTGTTCATAATTCATGGCATGGTTTCCTTTTATCCAAATGTTGAATAGACATGCAGTCAAATGATTGTATGCAGGGAGGGGAATAATAGCCTACTACTCTGGAATCATAAACACTATTAAATAATGATGTTACTTGGTGAGTCATGGCTCTCAGAGCAATTATACTGTACGTGGGTGGGTTAGGATGCGGAGAAAAATCTGTCCTGATGTCGGCTATCGGGTGGGGCTCGGAATTTATGTGGCCGGCGTGGGGAGGGTGCGGCTCCAAAAAACAGACCCGTGCAGGACTCTACCTGATCATTCATCAGGCACCGGCACCTCCTCCATCTCTTTCGTTTTCTCTTTTTTTCCACTCTGTAACAGGGGCATACAGTATTCAATCTGGCCAGACAGGATCCCACCGAGGCTGGACACCCATGATGCGACTGGGTCCAGAGACATTCATCTGAAAGTGTGTGTGTGTGTGTGTGTGTGTGTGTGTGTGTGTGTGTGTGTTTGTGTGTGTGTGTGGTGTTGTGTGTGTGTGTGTGTGTGTGTGTGTGTTGTGTGTGTGTGTGTGTGTGTGGTGTGTGTGTGTGTGTGTGTGGTGTGTGTGTGTGTGTGTGTGTGTGTGTGTAGGCCTAGTGTAGGTGTGTGTCCAACCAGAATGAGGGTATTTACAGTAATGACTGATATAAAAATTACAAACAACTTCTAGAGATGAGCGTACACAGAACAATAGCCTAACCACAACACAACTCACAATTCAGAGATAAGTAGTATTCCTATGACATATGCACATTATTTTTCTAGTGTATGCTGTCACTTACTTAACCCTGACGCAGAGAGCATGTTTTCAGAAAGACACTGCCTAGCTATTCCCATGTGTTTGGTACATTGGAACACATCGCTACTTCATGTTATGTGATGTAACAAGGGAAAATTCTCTGCAGCTCATTTTCCAAGTGATGTTGCCCCTTGTCTCCCCCAGGGAACTTGAATGAGCTCTTGTCACAGTAATGTGTGTGTTTTGTAAGTGCCTGTGTTTGTGTGTGTGTCTCTGTGTGTGTCTCTGTGTGTGTGGGTGTGTGTGTGTGTGTGTGTGTTGTGTGTTGTGTGTGTGTGTGTGTGTGTGTGTGTGTGTGTGTGTGTGTGTGTGGTGTGTGTGTGTGTGTGTGTGTTGTGTGTGTGTGTGTGTGTGTGTGTGTTGTTTGTGTAAGTGATTGTGCGTGCGACCATGCGGCATGTGTGCGAAAGTGAGATTGTGTGCATGCATCTTCATGCATGTGTGTGTGCATTTGACAGTGTGCATTATTTGTGTCATTGTGTGTGTACGTGTGTCACCGTCCCTCCTCCCATGTGGCGAACGGAGCAGCAATGAGAGTGAATGAGCTCTTTAAACTCCCACAGTGTCTGGGGGACTGGTGTCTGTCACCATGATGCGCTGGCCGTTAGTAAACTCCATTACTGCTGCGTCCTCATCTCCGTCACTGTCATCGCCTCCAACGCCGCTCGCCCAGGCTCCCCAACCCCCACACACCGGAAACACACTGTCAGCGACGCAGTGCGTCTCAGACTTCCATCAGCACTCTGATCAAGTGGAAGATTACCCAGAACAACCCACTGTTTTTCTGTAAAAGCACACCAGTACACCCAACACCATCAACAGCGACAAGGGTACAGCCAAAACAACCTGGGTGTTTCTTTCAGTTTTTATCATTGTCCCTGACTGCGCATAGGAGGCGATGACAGGGACCACAATTGAAATAATTCACAAACTTTATTGTGTCATCGCTGACAGGTTTTAAAATGTATCTACTATGTGTATATGTATTTTTTTAGCCTTCAAATAAAATCAATCGATTTGTTAAAAAGCTCAAATCTGGGCTTATGTCTGACTAGTTTGGATTTCCGTGTATCTTACACGTGTTTTAGTGTTAAATTCAATGCCGGTCTTTAAATTCCATCCCACTAGTTGTGTAGTGTGTGTGTAGAACTCCGTGCTGCTCCTTGGCTATCTCAAAAGCTATCTCTTTTAATGGAAAAGTGCTGCTACTGGAGAGCGAGAAACTGGTTGTTAGGTTATGATCCTATCGAGWCAGTATTTAACAGAAGAGACCGGGAAGGCCATATCTTAATGCTAATGTCACTGTGTAGGTCTGTGATAAGAGGGTTTGGATCTGATAGCACAGGGATGGCGAAATCTCGTCAGGTGTTTGTCACTGGAGCTAGCTGGGACTGTTGTGATTTCACGCCACTGCATGGTGTTAGGAAATGAGGTCACATCAATTGATAATTGATGTGGTCTGAAATGGGAATATTTGCGATACCACCATTTGTGGTTTGTGCTCCTCCATAAACCTTATACAGTATGGGCTGGTTTCCTGGACACAGATTACACCTTGTCCTGATGTAAAACTCAAACTCAATGGAGACTCATCTGAGAGTTATTTCTCGGAATCTGGCCCTATATGTTTTACACAACATTGTTACGTGGGATTTTAGTTGAATAGCATTCTTCTCATCTGCCTGTAGATTTATTTGGGAGAAAGATTTGAGTCTGTCTGTCTGATCTGATGAAATGTATATTTTGTTATGATAATAGAGGATTACTCAAGATTCATTTAGTGATACCCCACTTCAAGAAAATGAAAGGGGTGAAATGAAAAAGAGAAGTGATTTTGTGTCATGATAAAAATGACCAAAAATAAAATTGAAAATCCCTGCTATCTTCTACCAATGTCTGCTTAGTTTCTCTCTCTATCCCACTCTCTCTCTTTCACTGTGGAATGAGACTTTATATCCTGGCTCTAAACCACCTCAATAACACTTTAAATCAGTTAGTGGTTGGACTCTAACTCTTCCTCTAACTTTAATCTGCTCGGCACTGCCCTCCTCACCCCCTCCTTACTCCCGCTGTGTCAGACGCGTGGTCCGTGAGGGAGATGGATGGATGAGGGATGCATCTATGTACGCCACTTAATTACCAAACAAAGCTGCCATGGCTGTAGCCCGGCGTTGTTGCTAGCTGTGTCCGCGAGGCGAGGGCGACACAAACAGATCCCGTGCCCCAGAGAAGCATGGCCATTCATCACCCTAACCTCATTGTGAAAACCAGACACACTTCACCCCCTCGCTCCATCCCTCCACCTCTTCTCCGCTCCGCATGGCCTCATCTGCTCATCCCCACCTCTCCTTATTCATCCCTCTGTACCCCAACTACACTCATATTAATACTAATGACGGCAGCATTGTGGGGCCAGACACTTCATTGTCCATATTGTCGGCCAGGCTCATCCTGCTTGTTCTATATTTCCATATTTATTCATTTATGCCGTCTTTCTCCCCCGAAGAGGCATATTAATTCTAATGGTGATAAAGAGACCAATCATGCACCACATGCCCAGCCCTCTGAGAGACAGACAGAGAGAGTGAGAGACAGAGAGAGAGGGGGGGAGGGGGAGATCAACCATTTCCAGGCTCAGGGACATGTACTAGTCTGTGGCGACCTAAATGCCACAACTGGAAAAATAACCTGACACTCTTAGCACACAGGGGGACAAACACCTACCTGGAGTTTAATTCCCAAAAATGCCACCCTAGACACAACTATGACAAAACAACCAACAACCAACTTCTGCAGCTCTGTCGCACGCATCTCTGGGTCTGTACATAGTCAATGGTAGGCTTCGAGGGGACTCTTACAGTTGGTACACCTACAGCTCATCCCTTGGCAGTAGTACTGTAGATTACTTTATCACTGACCTCAACCCAGAGTCTCTCAGAGCATTCACAGTCAGCCCACTGACACCCCTATCAGATCACAGCAAAATATAAGTCTACTTGAACTGAGCAATACTCAATCATGAGGCATCAAAGCCAAAATAACTATATAATATTAAGAAATCCTATAGTGGAAGAAAAGTAGTGTAGAAACCTACCAAAAAACAATTAGGCAACAACAAATTCAATCCCTTTAGACAACTTCCTGGACAAAATGTTTGACTGTAATAGCAAAGGAGTAAACTTGGCAGTAGAAAACCTAAACAGTATATTTGACCTTTCAGCTTCCCTATCAAATCTAAAAATGTCAAGCAGACAACCTAAGAAAATTAACAACAATGACAAATGGTTTGATGAAGAATGCAAAAACCGAAGAAAGAAATTGAGAAACCTATCCAACCAAAAACATAGACCCAGAAAACTTGAGCCGACGCCTTCACTATGGTGAATCACTAAAACAACACAGAAATACACAACGGAAAAAGAAGGAACAGCACGTCAGAAATCAGCTCAATGTAAATGAAAAATCCATAGAACCTAACCACTTCCGGGAAAATTGGAACACACAAAAAAAACAACACAAAGAGTTATCTATCCAAAACGGAGATGTATGGATAAACCACTTCTCCAATCTTTTTAGCTCTATAACAAAGAAAAAACAGAAAAAGCATATACATGATCAAATACAAATCTTAGAATCAACTATTAAAGACTACCAGAACCCACTGAATTATCCAATTACATTGAATGGACTACAGGACATTACAAACCCTCCAAACCAAAAAGGCCTGATCTTTTTGTTATGCCCTGATCTGTTTCACCTGTCCTTGTGCTTGTCTCCAAATATCCCCTGGGTATTTATAGCTGTGTTTTCTGTCTGTCTGTGCCAGTTCGTCTTGTTTGTTCAAGTCAACCAGTGGTTTGTCTCAGCTCTTGCTTTTCCCCAGTCTCTCTTTTTCTTGTCCTCCTGGTTTTGACCCTTGCCTGTCCTGACTCTGAGCCTGCATGCCGTCCTGTACCTTTGCCCCTACTCTGGATTATCGACCCCTGCCTGCCTTTACCTGTCGTTTGCCTGCCCCTGTTGTTGCAATAAACATTGTTACTTCAACACAGTCTGCACTTGGGTTTTACCTGAAAAGTGATACCAATAACTACCGTGGGATATGCGTCAACAGCAACCTTGGGAAAATCCTCTGCATTAACAGCAGACTTGTAGATTTCCTCAGTGAAAACAATGTACTGAGCAAATGTCAAATTGGCTTTTTACCAAATTTGCGTATGACAGACCACGTAATTCACCCTGCACACCATAATTGACAAACAAAATAAAAC
The DNA here is from genome assembly GCF_002910315.2 of Salvelinus sp. IW2-2015. Taxonomy (NCBI): domain Eukaryota; kingdom Metazoa; phylum Chordata; class Actinopteri; order Salmoniformes; family Salmonidae; genus Salvelinus; species Salvelinus sp. IW2-2015. The sequence continues at coordinate 7,112,553 of NC_036870.1, forward strand.
AAAGGCAAAGTCTTCTCATGATTTGTTGATTTAAAAAAAGCTTTTGACTAAATTTGTCATGACGATCTGCTATACAAATTGATGGAAAGCGGTGTTGGAGGAAAAACATACAACATAAAATCCATGTACACAAACAAGTGTGCGGTTAAAATTGTAAAATAATAAACACACTTATTTCCACATCACCGTGGGGTGAAACAGGGATGCAGCTTGAGCCCCACCCTCTTCAACGAATTGGCGAAGGAACTAGACCGGTCTGCAGCACCTGGCCTCACCCTACTAGTCTTAAGTCAAATATCGACTGTTTGCTGATGACCTGTTGCTTCTGTCCCCAACCAAGAAGGGCCTACAGGAGCACCTAGATCTTCTGCACATATTCTGTCTTCTGGTCTGATGAAACAAGAATAGAACTGTTTGGCCATAATGACCATCGTCATGTTTGGAGGAAAAAGGGGGAYGCTTGCAAGCCGAAGAACACCATCCCAACCGTGAAGCACGAGGGTGGCCGCATCATGTTGTGGGGGTGCTTTGCTGCAGGAGGGACTGGTGCACTTCACAAAATAGATGGCATCATGAGGTAGTAAAATTATTTGGATATATTGAAGCAACATCTCAAGACATCAGTCAGGAAGTTAAAGCTTGGTCGCAAATGGGTCTTCCAAATGGACAATGACCCCAAGCATACTTCCAAAGTTGTGGCAAAATGGATTAAGATCAACAAAGTCAAGGTATTGGAGTGTCCATCACAAAGCCCTGACCTCAATCCTATAGAAAATGTGTGGGCAGAACTGAAAAAGCGTGTGCGAGCAAGGAGGCCTACAAACCTGACTCAGTTACACCAACTCAATCAGGAGGAATGGGCCAAAATTCACCCAACTTATTGTGGGAAGCTTGTGGAAGGCTACCCAAAATGTTTGACCCAAATTAAACAATTTAAAGGCAATGCTACCAAATACTAATTGAGTGTATGTAAACTTCTGACCCCCTGGGAATATGATGAAAGAAATAAAAGCTGAAATAAATCATTCTCTCCACTATTATTCTGACATTTCACATTTTTTAAATAAAGTGGTGATCCTAACTGACCTAAGACAGGGAATTTTTACTCTGATTAAATGTCAGGAATTGTGAAAAACTGAGTTTAAATGTATTTAGCTAAGGTGTATGTAAACTTCCGACTTCAACTGTACCTGCAGATTCATGCAGGGTAGTAACATCATGAATTGTGATTATGGTTAATTGTTTACTTAGCTAGCTAGCTAGTTACATGTCTTAACAAAAGACTCCATTATACGAGTAACCATTTCTGGTTCATTCGTAAAATCGATTTCAGAGCACTCTCGTCTGAGTGTGCCAGAGAGCGCAGAATAACTGATGGATTTACGAACACTCAACACTCATTGAAGTTGAATATGCAGGTGTCAGTACATGTCAGTACACTTGTCGGCCAGAGTGTCCGATGTGCGCTCTGAATGCGAAACACTTTAAATTTACAAAGGACAATCTGACAGCACAGTTGCAGACACCAACACTCTGGATAACATAACAGCCTAACCAGCTCTGCTAGGGCGAGTAATGTTCAGTGAGCTGTTCTCTCTCACTTAGATGTCTGGAAGTAGCTAGCAAGTTAGCTTGGGTGCTTGACTGCTGTTAGTACATTCGGATCAACCCTTAAAGAGATGGGTGGGGCTAAAGCTTATCAGAGTGTGAACGATGATGAATGGTGTAGACAATGAGGGCTCTCCTATAGTTGTACCAAAACATTCAAAGGCCATTTTCTCAAAAGTGAGTTTACAAGTTTATCAACTTTCAAAGCAAAATTATTTTCCCATTGTTCCTCAACTGTAGTGTATGATATTACATTGTGTAGTTCTGCATCTCTACTTTTATCTAATGTTAAAAATCACCATTTCAAATTTTTCTACATAAGACTGATTTGAGCCGGTCAGTCACATATCTATTGGGTGAAATATCACAGTGTGCCATCAGAGGCAAGATTTGTGACTTGCTGCCTCAAGAAAAGGGCAACCAGTGAAGAAATTGTAAATACAACCCATATTTATGTTTATTTATTTTCCCTTTTGTACTTTGTTAAAACACTGTATATAGCCATAAAATGACATTTGAAATGTCTCTATTCCTTTTGAACTTTTGTGAGTGTAATATTTACTGTTCATTTTTTATTGTTTATTTCACTTGCTTTAGCAATGTCAACATATGTTTCCTATGCCAATAAAGCCCTTTGAATTGAATTGAGAGAGAGAAACAGAGAAATAGAGACAGACATAGAAAGAGAAAGAGAGACAAGAGAGAGACAGGGTAGAGTGGAGGTAGAGCGTAAGGTCGGGGTGAGACATGGCACTAGCTGTCTCCTCCACTCCCCTGCTGAGATTCTATCACACATTCATCATCAAGGTGTAATCAGTCCACACCAATGACTTTGTCAAATGAGGCCCTCCCCTCGATGCACCCTCTAGGAGCGGAGACGCAGGGGCCGACAGAAAGACACAATTCATAACATCTGACTGTTAATCTGAGTTATTGAGCAATAGTGTTACTGTTGAGTTAACTTCCAATCAGATAGCAGACCTACTGGATGTTAACACAACAGAACCTACTGCTTCACAGAGATGTGACAAGAGGGGGTTGGTGAGATAATGCAGCATTCCTAAGACAACACAAAGGAAATCCTTGCATGCAGTGTAGAGTGACTTCGAGGGCCCGCAATTATGTGTGTGTGTGTGTGTGTGTGTGTGTGTGTGTGTGTGTGTGTGTGTGTGTGTGTGTGGTGTGTGTGTGGTGTGTTGTGTGTGTGTGTGTGTGTGTGTGTGTGTGTGTGTGTGTGTGTGTGTGTGTGTGTGTGTGTGGTGGTGTGTAGGTGTGGCGTGTGAACTCATCCTATTCCACACCATAATGTCCACCAATCATAGTCCATCTGTCTTGGCCGCTAGCCAGTACATATCTGACCAACTCACGTGCTCTATCTCTTCATGTCACATGATGGATATAATCATTATTATGTATAGTCTGCACCGGCACATGGCCTATAGGACTGCAATCACTTTACATAGTTATCACACCACCCACCACCAGCCCACAAATGCCAGCGTCGGAGTTCACTAAAGTCACCAATCAACCTAATCTCATCATGGTGAAACGTAGCAATTGTGTTTCCTGGTTTGGCTTTAATTTCATTTTCACTTCTCTAAATTAATTTAGAAAGGGGGGCTTTTTGATAGTGGGAACATGCAAGAAATTACATTAGATGTGATAATATGTTAATATCTCCAGGGAGGCTTGTCTGGAGATGGCTGGCTATCTAATTCACATTCATTTATTTGCAGCTCTCTGTTTCATTAGGGGCCCCACTTAAAACGGCACTTATAGAGGGGGAGAAAACAGAATGAGTACGTGTGCAAATTTAATTAAGGACCCTGCTTTATCGGCACTGAGGGGAACGTATAGAGGGAGAGAGCCCTGGGAACAAGATATGGAATGCATGGGAAGGGATGGAGTGTGATTGAGATKATTATTATTCAGAAGGCATGTGCTCTACATTCTGATTCTATATCGGATCGGATCTGGGGTTCAGAAAGTGGTTCATCTTAGTTCATAGCTGTTAGCATATAGGAAATATTATCTTACATTATCTTATTATATATGATATCATTATATTCAAAATGTTACCACATCTTTTAGGTATGATCTCACTTTGTCTAGTCAACCCAGCCCTCTCGTCCTCTTTTTTTTGCATTTTAAGGGCAGCAGTCCTTCGCCTACCCTTGGTTTAATTGTGAGGAGGTGGATTTATGTGTGTCTCTCAGAGGTGTGGCTATCATGTTGTAATTTACTGCCTGGACATAGAGCCTGCGTCTGCCTGTACAGTGGGAGGGGAGGAGAGGAGGGATAAACATGAATACCTAGTATGTCCACTTCATCGTCAGACCATTTCATTGGTAAACTACATGGCCATGTAAAAGTATGGTATAAATACGGAAGAGACGGACGTTCTGCTACTCCACTTCTACTACTTGCAAGCTTCCTTTTTTGTGCTTTTCATTTCGAGATTTGCTAAGAGCAATTATGTCTATGTCCAGTTCGGAGGAGCGCTGTGCGAGCTGGTGAGACAATACAATAACCTGTATAACCCTTCAATGGGGTTATATTCAGACAAGCAAGGAAAAGACAACAGCTAGAAGGAGATATCACGAAATTTGAACACCAATACTGATATCAAAGAAACATAGAGAAAGACCGGTATATTCGCAATCTGAAAAGGGTGAAGGAGAGGAATGGGGCTGCCGCAGGTGCGTGTCCCACCGATTGTCAGACAATTGGATTGGCTTCTTGTTCATGTGAAACATTGTCAGACAGATCTTATGTTTAGCAGACCTAGTTAGAACATGTGAAATCAGCTCTTTTCTGGATGGGAGAAATTGTGAGTGGAAAATATTCAGTGCCTGTGTTATAAGATTAGCAGGGCTAATGTGTGTGTGTGTGTTAATTATATTGAGATGTATGTGAAATCAGTTCTTTTGGGTAAACATTTTAACTCAAAGGAGCCCATGGAGAATTTTAAGATTGCTTGCATTGTATTCTAATGTATTCGCCATCTGCTTGTAGGTGTTGGAGGGGGGTGATGATTTGGATAGTCCAGAGATGGAGCTGAGCTCTGAGGGCCCATCTACAGGTGGTTCATCGCCCCTTGATTCATCATCTCCCCGGCCTGGTTCATCACCTCTCCGGCCCCTCTCCCCAACGCCTAGGCCCTTCTTACCAACACCCAACCCACAATCCAGGCGCACCCGTGCTCTCTGCCATGCAACTCCATCAACCTCTCCCCCCCCCCCCCCGAACCAGCTCCAATGGCCAGAAGAGGAAGACAGCTGAGGATCCTTTTGGACACTGACATTATGCAACGGGTGGATGACTTAAAAAAACGGCAGCAGGAGTTACAGAAACAGCACCAGTGTCCAGCAACGGCCGTCTACGACGTCATGGATGATGTCTATTCCTGCTGATCAACGTCTCCCGTTTGTCTCTCCCCAAAACCTGTTGTGTGCTTTTTTCTTATTCATACGTTATGGTGGTAGTAATTTACTGGGGGGGGTTGCATGTTTTTTTGTACTTATTTCCTCATTTATATGTTACTGGTTTTTACTTAGTTTTTTCTCTTATTTTTTACTTTCATCACACTTTTCACCTGTGTACTGCATTGTACTATTTTCCTCTTGTGATAGTAAATAAATATCTAAAAGGACTGCAAATATATTTGTCTGGTTATTACTTTTTTTTAAAGGAGTGACTCAGTAAACTTGTACTGCTTTGTACATGAGCCATGTAGATGAGGTTAATGTCTTGGGGGTCTTTATTGTCTACAGCTGGACACTCACCCATGTACCAAAGCAGGAAGGTTCTCCGTTAAAAGGACACTTCACATGACCATGTTCGACCTTGTGTTATGTAGATGAGGTCAATGTTTCGAGGGTCTAGCCTTATTGTCTACAGCTGGACAGCCATTCTCACCCATTTACCATAGCAGGAAAGTTCTCATTGAAAGGCCACTACACATAACACAAGGTTAGGTAAATGTCTTGAGGGTCTAGCCTCCCCCAAAAATATGAAAAACTTAAACAAGGATGAAATGACTCATTTTGTGATTTGTGAAGTGTGAATAAGAAAAACAGCAAAAAAGAGTGTGAGGCTCACAACGTGAGTCAAACCGTCATCAACCAGAAGAAGAGAACGTATGTGTGCACCTGTTTTCTAAACCACACGCCAACATTTACAGTAGGGTGCCACGCGTGATCGCAGCATCCTGGAAAGACACCTGACCTGCTGGTGTGAGGAAGTAGCCCTTGAGGTTGTTGTGCACATCTACAGCAACTCTGGTTGCCCTGTCTGCCGACATGTTTCTTGGTTTCCAGGAAGCTGGTGTCCCCTTGTACCACCTGTCTCCACTCTCCTGGAAGCAGGTCCCCAGTGGGTGTGGAGTGGTCAAACGTGCGGCGTATGTAACGTGTTGATGTGTCTGTGGTGCAAAGGTAGTTGCAAACGTGGGGTGGCTGTACCGTGTTCATGAATCTGTGTTGTGTTGTCAGTGTCTATGGTACAAAGTTAGTGGTGGAGGGCCACGCAGGACTTCACAATGGTCTCTCTGCTTTCTCTGGGGCAACATCAAGGGCTCGTCCCAGGATCCCCCATCTTGCAGCAAGGATCCCTCTTGAGTGGCGGTAGTTGTAGATCTTCTTGGTGTCATCAAGGTCAACATAAAATAAGTGTTTCCATTAATATTGAATAGGATCATGAAGGCTGTCAAACGTGTACTGTAACAATTGTGTAGCCTGTCTGGACATAGTCCCCCATCCTCTTATTGGGATGCCTGATCACTTTTATGTGCGGCATATCATTAAAATATCTATATTGGTATCATTTTCACATCATATGTATATAGTCACATGTATCTAGCGTATCTTACCTGGATATGGTCAGTACCTTGCATCGCAGACTGCCATCAGGACCATTGAGAAAAAGACCCTTGGAGTTGTAGTATTGTCTGCCCGAGTTTGCCGGATCCGAACATGTTTTCCGTCGATGGCTCCTGCACAAAACGGATAATACCAACAATCCCCAAAATCTCTGCCGATTTCTGCCCATTGTGCCATGGAGGGATAAGCAAAATCCTCCTTCAGGACATGCCAGATAGACTGGCACACTTACCGGACGATGGCACAAACTGTCGAGATTCCTAGCTTATAAATTATACCTTGCAGCGATACTTTGCTGTGTGCTGCCGCTCACCAAAAAATCAAAGGGTCACATACAGCCTTTCTGCAACACTTACGGGCAAGCTGTGAGTTCTCTTGTGTGAGATGTGAAGGGAAAGTCGCTGAAGCAAGTCGTCAAATCTGGCAACAGACATCCGGGAAAAAAATGAAAATGTCTTTCCTCGTCAATGCTTCGCAGAGGTGGGACAAGAGACGGGTATTCTCCCTTGGCCCCTCTTGTAGTACTCAGTGGACGAACTTGCCATTTTGTCTTTTTTTCCCTTCTCCTCCTGAGTAGTAACAGCAGTTCAAGCTCTAGAAATTGCAATTCAAAAAGAGACATGTTTGTTTCCGTGGCTAAAAAGTAGTGGCGTAAAGCACAGAACAGCAGACTAGCCTGACATGGAGCTAGCATTTGTAAAGGGGCACATAACACGGAAGTTCAAATGTCGGCGCTAGCTAGAGTCAAATCGAGTGGCTCGGCGCCTCTTGCTTGGTAAGCTACTCTTGTTCCCAAGCCCCCTGGTAGATGTACACTACACAAGGCGGACTTCCTCTCTGAGTGGAACGCAACGACAGAGTCCGCTGCCCACCAAAAAAACGACTCCACCCACGTCGATCAATAGAGTGGAGCTTGTAGCAGCCTTAAGTGCGCAGACACAACAGCAGTAGTATGATGTACCTTGTAGGTCGAACGTACCATATTTTCCGGCATACGAAGGAAAGAGTTACAGACAGTTGGGAGGCGGAGTGCTCACAATGGCTCTGGCATACGACTAATGTTGCTACGAGCAGTGAATTCAAACTTATTGATCCTATACTCATTTGCATGTTCTAGCTGGAGTGAAATGCCTGCCATAAGCATGTTTCCATTAAGAGGTGAGGGTGTTACAGAAGGGGATGGTATAATTGTATAAGAATGTAGTTTGTTATCACTGTACTCATAAGTAGAGCACGCTATCTCACTATATCGTGGTACATTTCACCGAGTAGGGAAGCAGAATCACCTCTCTCCTGTCTGCATTTCACTTTTTCTTGAGTCATTTTATATTAGGTATCTTTACTTTTACTCAAGTATGACAATTGGATACTTTCTCCACCACTGTGCCTTCCTTGAAAATCCTCCAGCCGCACCACCATCTTCATGCCCTAATTAGTTTCCTTTTGGATGGTGTATCAATACACCCAGTCCTTCCTAACTCAGTTGCCGGATAGGAAGGAAATCGCTCAAGGATTTCACCATGAGGCCAATGGTGACTTTAAAACTGTGACAGAGTTGAATGACTTTGATAGGAGAAAACTGAGAATGAAGCACCAACAATATCGTTACTCCACAATATTAACCTAATTGACAGAGTGTAAAGAAGGAAGCTTGTACAGAATAAAATTATTCCAAAACATGCATCATGTTTGCAACAAGGCACTAAAGTAATAGTGCAAAAAATGTGGCAAAGCAATTAACTTTTTGTCCTGAATACAAAGTGTTATGTTTGGTACAAATCCAATACAATACATCACTGAGTACCACTCTTCATGTTTTCAAGCATAGTGGTTGCTGCATCATGTTTTGGGTATGCTTTTAATCGTTAAGGACTGGGGAGTTTTTCAAGATAAAAAATAAGCGGAATGGAGCGAAGCACAAGCAAAATCCTAGCGAAGAACCTGGTTCAGTCTGCTTTCCACCAGACACTGGGGGATGAATTCACCTTTCAGCAGGAGAATAAACTTAAACACAAGGCCAAATCTACACTGGAGTTGCTCACTAAGAAAAAAGTATTTTGTGTAGATCGTTGATCATTATTCCCGCTTTGTAACACAACAAAATGTGGAAAAAGTTAAGGGGTGTGAATACTTTCTGAAGACACTGTACTGTATGTACGCCTAGAGTATTGGTCTTTCTGTTTTCTCTGTGTTTTGTCAGTACAGAACTTTATTAAAGTAAGTAGTCTTTACGAGGCAGCAAGAAAGTTTAAGAACGAGGGGATATGAGTTTCAAGAAAACCCATCTCAGCACCCATGAGACCATGAGACGATGAGACGAGACAAAGGTTGAATGTTGTAATGTAGAGAGATGATATTTGAGGTGTACGTGAAAAACAGTTTATATGAGGCCTTCTGTTTATTTGTTGCTCACATATCCTTCAGAAAATGATTGTTCACTTGAGTGTGTGTGTGTATGTTTGTGTGTGTGTGAGTGAGTAAGCGAGAGAGACAGACAGACAGACATACAAATAAAATATGAGCAGTTCAGTTGAGACCTTGTGTATTTTGTTGTGTTGTTTATTCCCCCCCCCCTGAGACCCGCTGAAATCGCTCAGCATACAGGTGAGTGCTGTTGAAGGCCATTGGAGTCTCTCGCGTCTGTTTTCATGGGGAGAGGGAGACGTTGGGAAAGGGAATAAGACAGGCGATGAACGATTAGGTGGGGCCCGCAGGGGCACGGGGGAGAGAGCCAGACACAGAAGGGTATTGCTGCATAAGCAGTCTGTCCAGCTGTCTGGCCTCTACGAAAAGACCTGAGACAGCATGCATCTTAGGACTCTCCTCTCCTTTCTGCTCTCTATTTCTATCTCTCACTCTCTCTCTCTCTGTTCTGTCTCTCTCTTTCTTTCTCTCTGTTTCTGTCTCTTCCTCTCCTCTCACTCTCTCCTCTCCTTTCTGTCTCTCTCTCCTTCTCCATCTGACTCTCTGTGTTATATTTTTCTCTATATCCCCTCTGCGCTCTCTCACGTCCACGCCCTGTATGCTGGGTTGTTAATGTGAGGCAGAGAAGTTGTACATGCAGCTTCAGAAGTCCAGGCTGTATGCTCAGCATATGAATGTGGTGTGGCGTGTGTGTTTGTGTGCGTGGGCGACTGTGTGACTGGGCTCGTTTATGGGAATAAACAGCGTCTTGATGATGTGAACCAGGGTGATATGAGAGTGTGTTTGTTTATGGAAGGGGCATGCCGAGACAGTAAATTGGTTATGGGATGCAGGAGGTGGGGAGGGGCTAGGCATTCCGAACCTGTTTTCGAGGAAAAGGAGGGAAGTGCCGGAAAGAGAGACGGGTGAGGGCTTCGGGAATGGAGGGGCTGCTGGGTTGTGTTCCGTCAATGCCTTCTGCTTACCAATCTCACTGGGAGTAATGGACTCTTCTACAGACCATGAAAACTGTTTAGCACACTGGCTATCTCTTTTTCTCAGACCCACACATGTATCATCATCATTCGATGTCTTTAACTCAACAGGCATCCACATTTTGTGCACCGCCTCATGGGTCTCTCGGTCGCGGACGGCTGCGACACAGCCCGGGATCGAACCCGGGTCTGTAGTGACACCTCGAGCACTGCGATGCAGTGCCTTAGACTGCTGCGCCACTCGGGAGGCCTAGGATGAGAAAGTACGAATAAATTAATCAAAATTACGTTTTTAATAAAAATATTGAAATCCTTATTTGAATATGTTGGTAACTCGTTGTATAAAAGTGATAATGCCCTCGAATCCGGTGTTTGGAGGATATCTCCAAACACTTCGTCTCGGACCTAATAACACCCGTGTCAACATATCCTCCAAACACCGGATTCGAGGGCATTAAGTAGAACACGGTTGAACACGGTACAACACGGTAGAACACAATACACATGGGTCTTAGTGTAGCACTCAGTGGACTGCATGGCTATACTTACACTATGTGTCATAGAAGGAAAGGGACACCAGGTTACAGTGGAATGTAGCCTAGTTCCCCTGGGTGTATCTATTATTATGTAGTTAGGTCATATAATGTGGATGTGTTCCTACTGAGGTACTGTAGAACTGGGAAACTTATTTTCATGCTTCTAACCTCTGTTAAGGTTTCATAACGGAGAGGTTTGTGAGAGTGGAGGGTGGAGGGAGACAAGGGAGGTAGACATGGTGCTGATTCACTTGTTCACCTTCCTCTCATTGTCCCCTATACTTTTTACCGAATGAGGGATTTTATCTTACTAACTCATTCACCCACTTGATCACCAGTGGGTTAAAGTACTTAAGTAAACATGGTTTAAAGTACTACTGAAGTAGTTTTGGGGGGGTATCTGTACATTACTTTACTATTTATATTTTTGACAACTTTTACTCTCTCTCTCTCTCACACACACACACACACACGTATAGACAGTAGCAGATGTTGGTGTGTCAGCAGGATAGTCTTCAGGTGCTTGCTGCTAGCTGCATCAGACACTTGGTTTTGTCCTCAGGATGCTTTTGCTGCATAAGGCATCTGTAAAGTGTGATTGAGATTGGACTTGGGTGGCTGCCGTATAGTCCTGTATCTGTGTGTGGTTTAGCTGTATTGGGTATTTTTATGTCCTTCTGCTCTGGAGTGACCTTTCATTATTGCATATCTGCATTGTATCATAACTATGGTTTTGGTTTCTCTATCGGCAATAGGTGTGTTTCTGCCTGTATGCACTTAAGGTGGACTGTAATTGTGTTGCAAAATGTCTTACAGATGCTGTTGTCTTAGTCCACGTCTCTCTTGAAAAAAATATGTCTTATCTCAACACGTCTAACCTGGTTAAATAAAAATAAACTTTTATATCTAATTTTGGTCCTTGGTGGTCCCTTCCTCTGCACTTGGCAGGTATTTATGTAGGTTGTGGTATCGTAAAAGAATCCGTATCTACTGTACATGGTCTATTGTGTGTGTGTGTGTGTGTGTGTGTGTGTGTGTGTGTGTGTGGTGTGGTGTGGTGTGTGTGTGTGGTGTGTGTGTGGTGTGTGTGTGTGTGTGTGTGTGTGTGTGTCAGTGGCCATCTGTGGCATTTCAACATTAGGGAGGACAATTTTTTTTATGACTGGCCTTATTTCTATTAACAAGCATATTGGATGACTGTCCGTTCAATATTCCTCTCACCAGCTCAGGTAACATCCAATATGTTTTAAAGCTACCCATCATGACGGTACTACGAACCTAGCCTACAAATCAAAGTTTATAACGTAGGTGCACAGGTCGAAGCGAGATACATTGGGAGTTAATCAAGGAGTGTAAGTCCAAACCTAATGACGAGAGTTTCAGGTAGTCGCTTTGCTCCAGTTTTCCAAACAGAATCGACGGAATTAATAAACCCTGATCACCCGCAGACCAGAGTTCACTTTCAACAGCAGCCAAAATACAGCATCATTCACTGCTCATTGTATACATAGTGCATTCGAAAGTATTCAACACCGCACTGATTTTTTCCGACGTTTATGTTATGTTACAGCCTTATTCTAAAATGGAATTAAACAACTCTTTTCCCCCCCTCATCAATCTACCATAATCACCACCATAATGACAAAGCGAAACAGGTTATCAGAAATTGTAGGAATTTATTACACAATAAAAACAGAATAACTATTTATCGTAATATCCAGAACCCTTTGCTACTGGGGGAGACTCGAAATTGAGCTCGAGTGTGGCATTCTGTTCATTGATCATCCTTGAGATGTTTCCACAGCTTGATTGGAGTCAGCCTGTGTAAATTCAAGTGATTGGAAACATCGATTTTAGCGAAAGGCACCTCACTTGTCTATATCAGGTCTCACAGCCTTAACCGTGCCATGTCAGAGCAAAAAACCAAGCCATGAGGTCGAGGATTGTCCGAGAGCTCCGAGTAAGCTGTGTTGAGGCACAGATCTGGAGGAATGGTACCCAAAAAAATGTCTGCAACATTGGAATGATGGCCTCCATCACCAAGACTCTTCCTAGAGTCTTCCTTCAGGGACACAGTCTTCTTAATGTCCTGATGTCAGCCAGTGCCCGACTATATATAATACAAGAACAGTCACACGTTTGGACACCACTCATTCTTGGAAGTAACACATATGGAATCATTAACGTTAACAGCAAAAAAGGGTTTAAACAACTCAAATATATTTTAATCATTTGAGATTTCTTCAAAGTAGCCACCACTTTTGCTTGATGACAGCTTTTGCACACTCTTGCTTTCTCTCAACCAGCTTCATGAGGTAGTCACCTGGAATGCATTTCAATTAACAGGTGTGCCTTGTTAAAAGTTCATTTGTGGAATTATTTCMTTCTTAATGTGTTTGAGACAATCAGTTGTGTTGTGACAAGGTAGGGGTGGTATACAGAAGATAGCCCTATTTGGTCAAATACCAAGTCCATATTATGGCAAGAACAGCTCAAATAAGCAAAGAGAAACGACAGTCCATCATTACTCTAAGACATGAAGGTCAGTTAATCCGGAAAATTTCAAGAACTTCCAAAGTTTCTTCAAGTGCAGTCGCAAAAACCATCAAGCGCCTTGAGGAAACTGGCTCTCATGAGCACCGCCACAGGAAAGGAATACCTAGAGTTACCTCTGCTGCAGAGGATAAGTTCATTAGCGTTACCAGCCTCAACAATTGCAGCCCAAATAAATGCTTCACGGAGTTTAAGTAACAGACACATCTCACCATCAACTGTTCAGAGGAGACTGTGTGAMTCAAGCCTTCATGGTTGAGTTGCTGAAAAGAAACCACTACTAAAGGACACCAACAATAAGAAGAGACTTGATTGGGCCAAGAAACACGAGCAATGGACATCAGACCAGTGGAAATCTGTCCTTTGGTTTGATGAGTCCAAAWTTTTTATTTTTGGTTCCAACCGCTGTGTCTTTGTGAGACGCAGAGCAGGTGAATGGATGATCTCTGCATGTGTGGTTCCCACCGTGAAGCATGGAGGAGGTGTGATGGTGTGGGCGTGCTTTGCTGGTCACACTGTCTGTGATTTATTTAGAATTCTAGGCACACTTAACCAGCATGGCTACCASAGCATTCTGCAGCGATACGGAATCCCATCTGGTTTGCGCTTAGTGGGACTRTGATTTGTTTTTCAACAAGACAATGACCCAACACCACCATGCTGTGTAAGAGCTATTTGACCAAKAAGGAGAGTGATAGAGTGCTTCATCAGATAACCTGGCCTCCACAATCACCCAACCTCAACCCAATTGAAATGGTTTGGGATGAGTTGAACCCCAGAGTGAAGGAAAAGCAGCTAACAAGTGCTCAGCATATGCGGGAACTCCTTCAAGACTGTTGGAAAAGCATTCCAGGTGAAGCTGATTGAGAGAATGCCATGAGTGTGCAAAGCTGTCATCAAGGCAAAGGGTGGCTACTTTGAAGAATCAAAMATTTGTTTAACACTTTTTTGGTTACTACATGATTCCATATGTGTTATTTCATAGTTTTGATGTCTTCACTRTTATTCTACAATGTTGAAAATAGTAAAAATAAAGAAAAACCCTTGAATGACTAGGTSTGTCCAAACTTTGGACTGGTACTGTCTATACACACACAAGACAATTACATTATGATACACAATAGGCACCAAAAGGCAGACCATATGCTATCCTAGGYRCTTTCATCTCACCCACGTATTGTATGTAGTCTTACGACTCACTKTTGAGACATGCTCCTAAATAGCTTTTGACTAATTAGTAGTAACTTTTGACTGGTACTGTATRTACATTTGCAAACATTTCTAAAAACCTATTTTTGCGTCGTCATTATGGGGTATGGTGTATAGATTAATGGTGAAGAAAACAATTTAATACATTTTAGATTAAGGCTGTCTTGTAACAAAATGTGTTAATACTTTCCGAATGCACTGTAATTTCTTCTCGCATCTTTGCTCTCTCCTCCTCCTCTCAACTTTTTCCTTCGCTTGTGGACAACAGCTATCTGTGAACAGTCACAAAAACCTCTCCAAGCCAAACCTTCATACCGTAACCACTAAGCGCTACACAGCCTACTTCCTTGTCACCATATAACGTAATAGTCAACAAACTATAATTAATGTGTTAGTAATCCCACAATCCAATCCATGTGTACAGTTAGTGTACAGTACAGCAAGCAGTTTAGCAGTTAAACCGTGGGGCCCGGTGGCAATAAATTAATAAAAYMGAAAGCTTWCCTTGMCTTAAAAGAGTTGYAGTGTTGGATAGCCTTAGGCAGCTCGCTAAGATAAATAACATGAATCTCTGTTTGAGTCAGGTTGTTGTAAACTAAGAAGAAGAAAATACAACAAAACATAGCTAGCTCTCTTTCTCTCTGCTGCTGCTTCTCCTTAATTTTTTTATTAATGAATTTGTTCAAAACAGTTAAACTACTCACCGCACTTTATGCCCTGCTGTGCTAGCTTTCTGTAGCTTATGCTTTCACCACTAGATTCATTCTCTGAACCTTTGATTGGATGGACACCATGCCAGTTCATACTGCAAGAGCTCTGATAGGTAGGATGACGTCCTCCGGGAAGTTGTCATAATTACTGTGTAAGTCTATGGAAGGGAGTGAGAACCATGAGCCTCCTAGGTTTTCATTGAAGTCAATGTACGTAGAGGACGGAAAATATCAAACACCATGCTGCTACACTAGAGGGTGCTGTTGAGGCGAATATAGACCATTGCAAAACAGTGTGCTTTAATCAGTAACGTGAATATATTTAGTATAGTCTTATCTTATAAGGAAAACTTGATTATGTTTCACTATTTCTATTTTTATGAAATTCACTGAGTAGGATGGTCGTCCCCTTTCTCTGAGGAGCCTCCACTGGTGTGTGTGTCACCCTGGTAGCAGTAGAGTGTTGGGGAACTGGCTGTCTTCTAAAATGGGCTCGCTAATGTAGCGTAGTGGGATTGTTCCGAATGCAAATCCGACTCTCATCAGTGACCTTAGATGACAGGTGTACCTTAGGCTAGATGACAGGTGAATTCACCTGGCTAAACCCCCCCACATCCCCTATGACCACAAACCTGTCGTTCTATCCATCTGTCCCTTTGGTGAGTGAGGATTGGGTAGAGTAGGTTAGGGTAGAGGGCTCAGAAGATACAGTACAACATATGTGTGATGTGTGGTGTGAAATTGTGTTTACGGGATGGATTCAAATACAGTTTGGGATTGTGGATAAATAGGGCACGCACTACAAAGCCTCTGAAATGAGTCCAACTGGCCTCATATTCTACCCCAAAAACCTGTCCTCCCACATTTAGGCAATGTCTTCTACAAACTGTCCAACTAAACTGTTTTATACTGTACAATACCAGACCACCAAGACTAGACTGCTGACACAGACTTCCTCATACTGTAGTACAGAACATGATTGTCCCACACTTTAATACCAACTAGAAAGGGTCATTTAAAAAAAAAATKGTATGCCTTGCTTCAGGTGTCCAAAAATATTTTTATGTTAACGGAAGACATTATTATTTCCGTCCAKTCTGCACGCTTTAAAGATTGATGGCGTTTCTAGCTTAAACAGTTGAAAATAAGTGGTCCAAATAATAAGAACTATAATAATAAGTCAGAAGTATGTCAAAGAGCTAGAGTGGTCTTGCTGAAGCAAGTCACATGAACTATCCGACTCTTAAAATCCATCACCCAAGTGTCTGATGCCAAATAGTTTCCCTGCACCAAAACTGTCTTCATTGGCTGCAATAGTGCACATTCAAAATGGTCTCTCTACCTGTTCCAGCTCTTTCACCCACTCCCTCTCTCCTCTACTGTCCTGTGTTTATTAACCTGTATACACCACTGAGACACACAGCCACGGACTTCACAACTTGATTAAAACCTTCTCGTAAAAAAACAACTCCCAAACGCCATTCATCACCCACCTCTTAAGCAATCAATTAATTTGTTAATTTATCTGATGAGCGCATTCCTGCTTTTGTCCATTGATCCCCCTCGGCCGAGCTCTGAATGAAAGTGTCGTTCAAATCCAATTTCATCTCCTGATCTCTTTTCAAAATTGATCGCAATACGCCCGGTCTGGCACAAAGTGATATTGAGAGAGGGAATGATATGGAGATGGAAATGTATTTGATAAAAAAAATAAAGTGAGGGGAGTGTGTCCTAGTGTTGAGGTGGTGTAKAGAGGGAATAGAGGAGTGGAGTGGTGATTGAACTGAGACAACCACATATAACAGTCAAAGTAAGTCAACTTTTCCTCAATAAAGCAGCTATTAGCAAAGTCAGTTCTAGTAAGAAAAGACAAGTCTAAGTGCAAGAAGGGCAAGTACTGTCTAGCCCACCTCCTTGTTTCCTTTTTCTTCCAGCGGAAATGAGGGACTTTGAAGGGGACATATGGTATGTAAAGTGTTCTTGTTGCCATGATGAGCAGAAGGCAAGGTAAGAGTTATTCCAGTACACACCAAAGACATTATAGTGACAACCTGTCCAGTCGTTTCACTGATCCGTATTCATGAAGGAGAGAATCCTACTTAAGTATATTGCCCAGTCAATCAGCCACAGTATCAGCCCTCATGTGCCCCTGTGTATGGCATCTGTGTTCTGTGCTCTCTGCTGGCTAGTCATTGAGAGGCCAGCTACCTGCTGTGGTGCTTTAACCCCTCTTGGTCGTTTGCTCTCACAGACACTTCTCACCGTCAGCTCTGCAGAGGATTAATGGGAGTGTCCCTCAACTCTCTGCTTTCTCTGATCTCTCCTTTCCCACATTCCTCCTGTCCTCCTCTCTGACTCCTCTGGTTTATTTGTTGAATCTGTTGTTCTCTTTCCTTTTCCTCTCTCTCTCTATCGGAACTCTTTTCTCTCTTGTCTCTCCGTCTCAGCTTTCTCTATCAAGAGGTCAAGAAGGAGAGGGAAACTGAGCTAAGGGTTAGGTGAGAGCAGGGAAGGAGAGAATAGCAAAGCAGAGGAGGAGTAAAGTGAAAATTCTTATACTACACCAGGGGTAGGCAACTAGATTCAGCTGTGGGACAATTTTTGTCGGAGCAGATGGTCGGGGCCCCAATACATCATTATAATAATTTGTACACTGCAAATTGACCACAACTAAGCCAGAAAAAGAGATTGCATTTGAAAAAAAACAATAATTTCATACCTTGATTACATTGAAACACGATCACGTTTCTTCTTTTATTCATGGGAGTACTAGGGAGTAGATGTCCTCAATTAAACACATTTTTTGCTGAATTCATGGGAATTGAACAGTCTTTTTTGTTAAACTAAAAACTTTGGGGGACCCCAAAAAAATGACTTGCGGGACGGTTTTGGCCCATGGGCCGCCTGTTTCGCACCCCTGCACTACATGCTGCTGGTTGCCCTTAACATTACCTCAACAAGCGACCGTAGCCTCGTGTCTCAAGGTCACCCACCKGAKTTGTGGGGKGGGGKGGGGGGGGGGGGGGGGGGGTTGTGGGTTGTTGTGTAGCTGTTCTCACACGGTAAGTGAAACATCCCCCCCTCCCTGTGTGTGAAGAATCTCCCTTCATCCTCATTTACCGTATCGCAAGGTCTGCTGGTAAAATCAGCACAACAACCCTCAGCCAAACATGGAGTCACTGGGTCAAAAAGAAGCTCCGCTCCAGCATCACTACAAAGCCTACCTGGACACGTGTTTTACATTTTTTATTTTTTTATTTCTTAGGGCATAGATCAGCTTTAATACTGCAGATAGATTGTAGCTTCCATCAATGTAATTGTCTGCATCATTTTCAATCCCCCATATATTTTTGGGGAAAATATATTTATTTATATACATACACATATATATAAATATACATACATATACTGTACATACACTACCGTTCAAAAGTTTGGGGTCACAATTTTTTTTGTCCATTAAAATAACATCAAATTGATCAGAAATACAGTGTAGACATTTTTTATATTGTAAATGACTATTGTAGCTGGAAACGGCWGATTTTTAATGGAATATCTACATRGGCATACAGAGGCTCATTATCAGCATCCTTCACTCCTGTGTTCCAATGGCACGTTGTGTTAACAAATTCAAGTTGATCATTTCTAAAGGCTATTCCATGTGAGAAATTGCTGTGTACGAATCCCTTCACAGAACAGCGCAAACTGTCTCTAACCAAAATAGAAAGCGGAGTTAGATGCCCCGGTGCACAACTGAGCAAGCGGACAAGTACATTAGAGTGTCTAGTTTGAGAAACAGACGCCTCACAAGTCCTCAACAGGCAGCTTCATAAAAATAGTACCCGCAAAACACCAGTCTCAACGTCAACAGTGAAGAGGCGACTCCGGGATGCTGGCCTTCTAGGCAGAGTTGCAAAGAAAAAGCCATATCTCAGACTGGCCAATAAAAATAAAAGATTAAAATGGGCAAAAGAACAGACACTGGACAGAGGAGCTCTGCTTAGAAGGCCAGCAACTGGTGTTTTACGGACACTATTTATTGAAGCGGCCAGTTGAGGACGTGTGAGGCATCTTTCTCAAACTAGACACTCTAATGTAATCTAATGTCCATTCTCCCCCAGCTCCTCTCCTGGCACACCTATATAGAGGAAGACACAAAGCAAGTAGTGGGCCCAGGTGGGTACTAATTGGCTTTACACGGAGTACCTATCCCCTGAGGAGTGTGCTGTCGTGTCGTCTTCCTCGCGGCTGGTCACTGAACTTTCACACTTTCTATTCTCATAGTTTCTACAGATCGTTAATTAAAGATAAACATTTTTGATCGATTGACTATGACTTTTCAAATCACCCAGTATTGGTATCTGCARCGTTAGCTCCAGGTAAATGTTGCAATTCTTCAGCCATTCCTGGACCTGTGACCAAAAACAAGCTACATATGTACAGTACCAAAATAAGTGATCGAATGACTCTGCCTCCTTGCAGAATCTGCAGAGCTGGGAAGTGTCACGATCGTGTGGAAGAGATTCGGACCAAAACGCAGCATGAGGAAAATAAGCCATCTTCTTTTAATAAATGACCGAAGATGAACATGAAATGAAAACACTATACAAACAAACAAACAAAAAATGATCGTGAAGCTAAATAACGCAAGTGCACAGACAAGCAACAAACGTTAAACAAGACAACTACCCACAAAAGCCTACTGCCTATGGCTACCTTAAATATGGCTCCCAATCAGAGACAAATGAATGACAGCTGTCTCTGATTGAGACCCAATCTAGGCAGCCATAGACATAACTAGAAAACCTCACTCTTCTCTACCCCATACACCTACAACACCCATAGACAAAACAAAACACACACAACATACAATGCCCACCCCAACTCACGCCCTGACCAACTAAACATATAAAAATAACATAAAATAGGTCAGGAACGTGACAGGAAGGTTGTATCCCCCATATATATAGCATTCTATTGGTTGCAAGAATTTTGTATAATAATTTAAATTGAAAAATTCTAAGTTTTAAATCCAGCGTCGTTTTGCATGTCAATTCATAAACTATGTGCCATGGAGCGAACCTCCCCTTCAGCGCCCCTCCCCCCGCCAACAAAACACATTTTTATACAGACATTTGGAACAACACAAATAAATAATCATAACATATAAAACTATATACATGTAAAAAAWATATATAAAAATAAGACTCATATCAAAAAGATGTAACAAAAGACAAATAGAAACAAATTGGAGTATATAAATAAAAATAATTTAATTATTAAACTATTACCCTATTGCTAACAAAAAACACATAAAACTAAATTGCACAAATCCTATATCTAAATTGCCCCCTCCCCATCTCGTACTTCTGAGTGAGAGACCTTTCCAGGCAGTAGCCAGCCTAGCTCACAAACTAGAATCAGGGCACCCACTCCGACAAGGTTAATTGACCCACAGTCCCACACGGTGATATGATATCATTGACATGACGTAAATGAGCGATAGAAAACCGATCCCGCAAATGTCAGCACACCAAATTATTATTATTATTAATATTATATATATTTTTGTGCGGGCGACCCGAGCCGCCTCCAGCAAGATGCTGCCCTGGGCGGCTGTCCATGTCACCTAAACCTAAATCCGCCACTGCATGGAATCAGTGCATCGCAAATCTCTTCCCAACTATTTTGCAATCTAAATGGCACAGCTGTCAATTTTTGGTCCTTAAATGAAACTGGTATATATTTTGATTTATCACAATTTTCATTAACCTGTTAGCGATCCCTTCGCGCGCCAATCCCTTTAGCGGGATCGATTTGACAACATCCAGTGAAATGGCAGCGCACCAAATTCAAACTACAGAAATATCAATATTCAAGATTACCGAAAATACAAGTGTAATACATCAAAATAAATCTTAACTTCTTGTTAATACAGCTGCAGTGTCAGATTTCAAAAAGGCTTTACGGTGAAAGCAGGCCATGCGATTATCTGAGGACAGCGCCCCGCATACAAACACATGAAAATAATTTTCAACCAGGCAGGTGGCGACACAAAAGTCAGAAATAACGATATAATAAATGCCTTACCTTTGAAGATCTTCTTCTGTTGGCACTCCAAAATGTCCCAGAAACATCACAAATGGTCTTTTTGTTCGATAATGTCCTTCTTTATATCCCCAAAATGTCAATTTATTTGGCACGTTTGATTCAGAAATACACCGGTTCCAACTCGCCCAACATGACTACAAAGTATCTAATTAGTTACCTGTAAACTTGGTCCAAGCATTTCAAACAATGTTCCTAATCCAACCTAAGGTATCCTAAACCGTAAATAATCGATAAAACTTAAGACGGGATAAGCTGTTTCCAATACCGGATAAAAACAACGTGAAGCGCGTTCCAGTTCACGCGCACCGAACATTAGAATCCAGCTGGAGTGACATTTACAAAGAACAGCCGTACTTCTTCATTTCTCAAAAGAAAAACATCAACCAATTTCTAAAGACTGTTGACATCTAGTGGAAGCCATAGGAACTGCAACCAGRTTCCTATTAAAATAGGACTTTCAATAGAAACCTAATGGGAAATACTATGACCTCAATTTCTTTTTTCTGCATGGTTTGTCCTTGGGATTTCGCCTGCCAAATCAGTTATGTTATATTCACAGACATTATGTTAACATTTTCAGAAACTTTAGAGTGTTTTCTATCCAAATCTACCAATTATATGCATACCCTAGCTTCAGGGCCTGAGTAACAGGCAGTTTACTTTGGGCACGCTTTTCATCTGGACGTGGAAATACTGCCCCCGATCCCTAAGAAGTTTTAACCCAWTTTGGWCTTTAATGCAGGGCCGAAAGACAAGTCCCTTACTTTTTCCCCCTTCCACTTTCGTCTTCCATTTTTGCGGTAATTCTGCAATTAGTTGGTTGTAATTTTGGGTAGAGCAGACATTTCCATATATTTGTGTTAGCTGCATGTGTGACCTAACTCCACCAGTCCTATTTACAGTGTTTCTTCCTTTAAACATTTTTAGCTTATGCCGCGACCATTTGTGGTAGATGGTGGCAGATTGTGGTAAATTGCRTCATACTGGCAAAAATGTCTGACACTTAAATAACGTGCCATAGAATTCTGTGGCACCCTACAAGCTGTGCTGCAGTACGCCGCAACTTTTAAAGGAAGAACCGCTGTATATGATATGATTTACAAAAATTATTATAATATAAAAAATATATGATTTTTTTATCAATTCATATATTTGAGATTAACCACAATATTTGTTGTACGATTTGTTCTGTCTTTTCTGGTGGATTAAACTGTAATTGCAACCAACTTTCTATGGCTTGTTTAAAAAATAACAATATTTTGGAGAATATTTATTTTTCAAATAATTTAAAGTGAGCAGTTGTAATCTGAATAAAGGGGAAAAGGCCATTCTTGAACATGGGGTGAGACAATTTTACTAATTTGCTAGAGAACCAGTTTGGATTGGCTTTTGWATGACTGACACCTTTAGTGAGAGGTCTAATGCATTAATATTTAGTAATTTCTGCCCTCCAAATTCATATTCGTTATATAAATAGGCCCTTTTAATTTTGTCTGGATTGCCATTCTAAAAAAAATATGATATTTTTTGCACATATAATTTCAAAAACAGGTTGCTAGCTGTAAGCAAAACCATAACAAAATAGGTAAACTGTGATATGACTAAAGAGTTCATGAGGGTGATTTTTCCACAAATAGACAGGTATTTTCCTTTCCATGGTAGCAAGATCTTATCTATTTTTGCTAATTTTCTATTCAAATGTATTAAAGTGAGAATTTCTTTCTTTCGGAATATGTATACCGAGTATGTCCACATCCCCGTCAGACCATTTTATTGGTAAACTACACGGTAATGTAAATGTTGGATTTTTATTGTGATCCAATACGTAATATTAACTTGGTTTTAATCCAGAAAGGTTAGAAAAAGTTTCTAGATTCTCTATGAGGCTGTGGAGGGATCTAATTGTGGATTTAAAGAAAACATGAATCATCAGCGTACAATGACACCTTTGTTTTTAAGCCCTGGATTTCTAATGTCTTTATATTATTGTTGGATCTGATTTTAACAGCTAACATTTCGATGGCAATAATAAATCGATATGCCGATAGTAGACAACCTTGTTTTACTCCTCTTGACAGTTTAAAACTTTCTGAGAAGTAGCCATTATTTACTATTTTACATATAGGGTTACTATACATTATTTTTAACCCATTTTATAAGAGATTATCCAAAATGTAAATATTACAGGCATTTATATATAAACTCCAGTCGTACCTTATCAAAGGCCTTTTCAAAGTCAGCTATGAATATATTTCATAGTGTTCTATTGTTTCCAATATTCTATTGTTTCCAGTACTTGTCTTATATTATCTCCATTGTATCGTCCATGTAAAAAACCTGTCTGATTATGATGAACAATATCTGACATTAACTTTTTAATTCCATGCGCTTTTTAATTTGGCTTTCGCATGAGTTTTTCTGTACAGCTGTTAATTTTACATTATTAATAGGAAATCCATACAATTAGCGTCAGTTAGTGGAGATGGAGGAGACTGAAATGAAAACATATGCTTAAAGTACTTTACTTCCTCTTTCAAAATATCATTTGGTGAATCATGGGTGACTACATCATTTGTAACAAGTTTCAGTAAATCATTTTTGGTAGCATTTCTATGTTGAAGATAAAAAAAATAATTTGGTGCATTTATTCCCATATTCCATCCAGTTCGCTTTATTTTTATAATATATTACACTGGATCTTTCTTGAATAAGTTCCTCCATTTCTTTTTGTTTTTCCTCCAACTTATTCTAAGCCTCTATGGTACAGTTTTTATTGTTATCTATCTGTACTGTTAGTCCTTCCATTTCCTTTGTTAATATGGACTCTTTTGATCTAAATTGCTTTTGTTTTAGAGATGAGTACTGAATTGCATGGCCTCTGAAGGCACATTAAAAGTGTCCCATACAATAAGGGTATCTCCTGTACCTACAGTATGTTATGTCATAAAAAATAAGTTATAAATTCTTCTTAGTTAATAATAAGTTATCATCTAATAGGCTTTGATTAAATTTCCAATATCCTCGCCCACGTGGAAATTATGTAAGACTAATATATATGCCAATTATGTGATGGTCCGACCACATTATGTCCCCTATCAACACTTTTTTAAACTTTTGGTACCAGAGAGAATGACATAAGAAAGTAATCAAGACGACTAGCTTGGTTGAGCCTACGCCATGTAATGTCACTAGGTCAGGATATTTAAGCCTCCGTATATCCACTAGATCCAATATATCCATGACATTTGTGATTTACTTAAGTGCATGAGGGTGATTTCCTTTACGGTCCATAGAGGTATTTAATACCGTATTATAATCTCCCACCATAATAATAGTATTGTACTGCTTGTAGGGTTGATAAATTATTATCTAAATTTTCAAAGAAGCATGGATCATCATTATTTGGACCGTACAGGTTAATGAGCCATATCTGTTTATGGTCCAATAACATTTTTTAAATCACGTGTTTTTGTTGTCCCAGGGCAAGTCTGATTCCAGTCACTGTGTCTGAGAGACAAGGTTTAGACCAGACCCAGACATGAATAGAGTTAACATGTACCAGACAGTCCAGACTATATCAATTTCAAAGCCATTATCCCTTTCAAATGGGCCATAAAACTGCAATACAGGTTGGCCCCCAGGAAGAGTAGCTGCTGCTTCAGCAACAGCTAATGGAGATCCATTTTTTACCAAAAAAATTAAATACAGTCCATCCATGCAACCTCCCTGTCTCTCTCTCCATCCATTTGATAGCAGAATTCACTGGATCAATTAACATACCCAAATTAGTCTCCACAATATTCCTTTTTGGCTAGACGTCTCAATTAGATATCTGCACATTTATCTCATTGTTTTTGAAAGATTATTTCGAGCTCCGTCCTCGCAAATGATTTGCTTTTATGAAGTTAAGCTGCCGCCAATTACGACTTGTTTGATCTCCCCTCTCGCCAGGCCAATATTAATGAGCCTCTTTAGTGTCAGCACCTGCGGAGGGTGGAGCTCTGCCTGTCACTAATTACACACTAATTAGGCCTAATCCCCGACTTCTTAACGATCCAGGTGTGCCAGGGATCACGTGTTTTTGTTGCCGCTGCACTTAATTACTTGACCATTAAAAACTAGGGATTKACGGGTTTCTGCTGGGAAGAGTTTATTTAGGCTGTACTACTTCCAATAGGCTGTTGTTTGTTTTGTGGGCTGTGTGTGTACTCTGGTTCCATCTGGGTGTTTTGGATCTACACAGATGGTGGCTTCCTCCAGTTTATCTGATGTAGTTTGGATGGTTGAGAAAGTGTTGGAGTTGTAACAGAATAATACCAGAACAAAGGTTTACGAAATGTATGTGGGTGAGTGAGCGAAGGTGCACCTTTGTGCCTGCGTGCTTCTCTGTATTTGTGTGTGAATATGAGAGAGAGAGAGAGAGAGAGAGAGAGAGAGAGAGAATATATGGGAGGGATGGTGCCTCATCTTTTCCTGTACTCCTGGAAAAAGAGGTAGAGAGAGAAGGCAGAAGATATGTTAGAGAGATTACCCGTAAGAGGTGAACAGATGGGGGGGATTACAGGAATCACTTGACCTAGCGAGCAGCCATTAAAGCAAAACTAATTACCCGGCAATGACCCTGAAGATAGGAGCCAGAGACACAGCTCCGGTTCGAGCTCCCACGGGCTCCTACAGAGACGAAGTCCATCAACATGATGTACTAGGGTAGGGTTCCCCAACTGGAGGCCAGGGTTTTATTTGGCCCCCAAGTTTTCTGAACCAAAAATATTAATATTTTCTATTGTTGAACATAAGACTACAAAACACTAGCAAATCAGCTCCAAGTGATTTTACTTTAAGAAAGCTGTTCCAAAGTATTCCCATGCATAGATAGATATACAGTACGTATACAAATGTAAGCAATATTTGATATGATTGTTTTAGTCAAATGTTATATCTGTTTGGGCTTCTTACGGTCAATTTACAGTCTCTAAATTATTTGTAATTATGTTCCGGCCTCCTGACCATCCGCTCAATAAGMAAATTGTCCTGCAGCTGAATCTAGTTGATGATCCCTGTACTAGGGGCTATTGGAAATGGCTAATCACCTAAATTGGACTCTAAATTTAGGAGGCGGATGTTGTCTCCAAAGAGACTTCTTCTCTAACCTGTAGTCACAGGCTGTACTGCAATAATCTGAAATGGGTTCCATACCTCTTTGCCTACATGTGGCCACTGATCTCAAGAGAAGGAGGCATCTAGTGTATTGTAGAATTCCAATTCATCCCCTAGACCCTCGCCAACCATGTAGATTTGAATTGACTGGATAAATGTAATGTCGAAATTTCCCATTGCATGATGAACACAAATGTCAAAGGATACACCTTTTAAAATGAGCATTCACAAAAGAGACTTCTTTGACATCGTCTCCTTTCCTTGTTGACTTTACATCATGACCGTCTATGAAAAAACTAGATGTATCTCCACCATATCTTTGCAGAGTCTATAAAATACTATTTGGGACACAGACTTGAGGAGTAGTGCCATCTAAGAGCCTTTGGTCAAAGCACCATTAAAAAGGCCCCATTCAAGGTCCTGTGTTTCTAGGAGCTGCATCCGTTTATTATGGGTCGCAGGGGAGCAGGGCCCAGTTGCATAAAACATCTTAAGTTCATTTTCCCCTTATCTTTTCCCTTAAAGTTTCCTTAACTTTAAGTAAGTTGCACAAAACATTTTAAGGTGAATTTCCCCCTTAAATTACGTGAGGGTGTACATGAGGTCCCTTAAGTGTTTCATTCAGTATGGATATCAATGTAAACAGCTTTTAGGTGTATAGCTAGCTAGGTGTATAGCTAGGTGTATAGCTAGCAAGCTAGCTACTTAGCTAAACAATGGAAGGTGCACAATCCATGGCTACAAAGCTACCTGGCTAGCTTGCACGCTACCTACTATGTAAGTTAACTTGACACGCTAGAAAGTAATATAAACAAGTTGAGAAAAAAGTAGCTACAAGAAACGTGTTTTATTATGTTCTGAATCGATTTGTTTCTCCTGTCTTGAATGTGGAAGTTCTATTTTACGATCTCCCCAAATTAATTAAATTTATTTGACGAGATCACCTTTAGACAGCGAATCAGGTCGTCTCCATGGTAGCCAGATAGTATTTCTGCCATACATGCCTTCAAACTACCTTAAAACCCCTTAACCTTTCTGGGAAGGGGGTTCTGCTAGCGGAACACCTGGCCTACAGCCAGTGAAATTGCAGGGCGCCAAATACAAACAACAGAAATCTCATAATTAAAATTCCTCAAACATACAAGTATTATACACCATTTTAAAGATAAACTTCTTGTCAATCCAACCACAGTGTCCGATTTCAAAAAGGCTTTACGGCGAAAGCACACCATGCGATTATGTKAGGACAGCGCCTAGCCACAAAAACCATACAACCAAGGAGAGGTGTCACAAAAGTCAGAAATAGCGTTAAAATTAATCACCTACCTTTGATGATCTTCATCTGATGGCACTCCCAGGTCTCCATGTTAGACAATAAATGTTTGTTTTGTTCAATAAAGTTAATCTTTATGTCCAAATACCTCCTTTTTGTTTGCGCGTTTAGTCCAGTAATCCAAATGCACAAAGCGCGGGCACAAAGTCCAGACGAAAAGTCAAAAAAGTTCCATTAAAGTTCGTAGAAACATGTCAAACGATGTTTCTAATCAATCCTTAGGGTGTTTTTATCATAAATATTCAATAATGTTTCAACCGGACAATACTGTTTTCATTAGAAAGGAAAGGGACCGAACGTCGCGCGCACAGCCACTTGCGATAAACAACTCATGGCTTTCAGCTGAGCCACTTGCTTTGAGTGGCCTTATTCTCTCCCCTTACATAATAGAAGCCTGAAACAACTTCTAAAGACTGTTGACGTCTACTGGAAGCCTTAGGAAGTGCAATCTGACCCCACAGACACTGGATATTCGATAGGCATTCACTTGAGAACTACAAACCTCGGAATTCCCACTTCCTGGTTGGGTTTTTCTCAGGTTTTTGCCTGCCATATGAGTTCTGTTATACTCACAGACATTGTTTTAACAGTTTTGGAAACTTTAGAGTGTTTTCTATCCAAATCTACGAATAATATGCATATTCTACCTTCTGGGCCTGAGTAACAGGCAGTTTACTCTGGGCACGCTTTTCATCCAAACTTCCCAATGCTGCCCCCTATCCCAAAGATGTTTTAAGTATGCCCTTACCTAAGGAAAACGACTATGCAGCGCCCTTAAACAATTCCCTTGGGTAAGGGGAAATTATTCCTTAAGATAAATCCTTAACTGAAATACTTAAGATGTTTTTCAACCGGGCCAAGAGCAGGAAGTGTGTTTGCAGAGACTTTACCTAAAGCGGATACGGGGTGGACTTTGTGCACCTTTCAACACAATCAATATTTTAAATATTAACAGTTGAGGGATGAGGCACCACTCATAACCCCACAACCCACAAATACTGTATTATATTTAAAAGCATKGTGGATCTACCTCATCGAAGGAAGAATGGAAGGAAGTAGGATAGTCATGTCAATATTAATGGTTTGAGACACAGCAAAATATTTCACTCTTTATCCTACTACTTTGCCTGAGCAATGTAGCTAAAGTGGTGCTTTTAATCAATTGATGAAACACAGTAGAACTGGAGACGCGCTTTGGGACTGTCTCCAATTATCTGGGAKGTTGTTAAACTGACTTTGCTATCAAGCCATGCATTTTCAAGCCCAATAGATTTCACATATATTCACCTTCACCCCTAAACGGTAGCTGATCGATCAACGTGGTATCATTGCTAAGCATCACGTTGTGAAGCGTTTGCAAGAAGATATATGCATAAAAAAAATATATGCATAAAGATCTGTAATAAATCCCTTTGTGTATCAGAGTGAAACTTCTGTCTGAAACTAAAAACTACAGACAGATAGCCTTGGAGAGTTCTCCATGGCAGCATCTTGCTGCCACACTCAATTCTCTTCAACAATCTCTCTTCTATAAAAAGACAAAAGAACAAGCAATAGCAAGTTAACAAGGGAGAGAGAATTAGAACAAGATGTTCCTAATTAAAACCTAATTTATTCTTATTCTCGCCCGCATTCCTTCTCATGTCTAACTGCCGCTATCAATCAATTAAAAGACGACCCTGCATCAGRAGGTCAATATTTCCCCCTCTCTGAGACGATGCACAGAAGTAAACATGAATTATACAATGCCTTCATGGCCACACTGACATGTATAATTAATGAGAAGTAGCCCAAAGTAAATATGGCATAGTCATACAGTGTATACTGTACCGTACACACCCTTCCTGTGAAATCAGGCTTTAGTTGAGTCAGAATTTTTTTWATGTAAATGCATAACACCATTATTGTTAAGGTACGTTTACCCAATTGGTACTATTTAAACTACTGAGCTACTGTCCATGAATGCACGTGAGAGCAATATCATGGAAAGTTATAATTATAATACTGTGAAATTAGAGCAAGTTGCTCACCCTTTAGCACAGGGCACTGATGGCAGTGACAGCAGTAGTACAGTTAGGGTACGTTTGACTGCTAAAGGTCCATAGAGGACAATGTCTGGGTTCTGGATGGCACTGGAAAGGCATTGGTTGGATCAGGTCGGATTGGGGTGGGTCGGACTTATTCTCACTAGCCACAGAAGCACTGAGCCAAACTGTCTACCCTGCTATCCTCTCTTCTCTCTTCTCTCCGCTCTCCTGATGATCTCTTCTCCTCTTCTCTCTGCCTCTCCTCTCCCCTGACACAGTGAAATTTWAATGTTTTATTAAAACTCATCCCATTAACACTGTCCCTTCCTCTAGTGAGATGCAGTGGGCTGGTAGAGAGATGATGTAAGGATGTACTGTACTGACCCAAACTATCTCTCTTGTTCTCTCGCTCTTCCGTCCTCCGGCAATGACGATACCCTGGGACCACAATCGGCAGCAGAGAGACATGTAATGTGATGAGGAGAGAACGGAGAGGGAGGAGGAGGAGGGAGGGAGGGAAGAGGAGAGGGGTACTGGGTCAGCACTGCAGTGGTGATAGGAGCTGTGTGAGGATAAGGAGGCTGGCTGGTGCAGCTGGAAGAAAGAAAGGGAGGGTATGAGAGGAGGAGGGAGGCACAGACACACACTGAGAGACTGTGGGTGTATTTTATATTATGTGAGTGTGTGTATTCGTGCGTGCGCCATACGTACGTGCGTGCATGTGTGTGTGAGTCTGTCTGTCCATCCGTCTGTCTCTCTCTCTGTGTGCTCCATTCCCACAGAAGCGACCCAATCACTGAAAGAGCGAGCCCTGACTCAAGGCTGTTTTTGCGGCTTGCTGGCCTGGAGGTACTCCTGTTCGCTGAGGACCAACCAACACTTCTGGGGCAATGAGCCAAGGGGGAGGGCTGGGAGAGAGAGAGGCAGGAAAAGAGGGCGAGAATGTGAGGTTGGGAGTTCGTAATGAGAACAAAGCATCATCAGCTCACCTCACATCACTTCTCAGTGGGCTGATGCTGATACCTACAGGTCTGAGGTACAGAGCTTCTGCTCACACTCGCACACGCAAACGCGCGCATACACACACACACACACACACACACACACACACACACCACACACACACACACACACACACACACACCACACACACACACACACATCTGTTCAGCTGCCCAGTGTCAGATCTCTTTGAACCAGCAGTCCCTCACGGTACGGCCCTCTAACTCCCCACCACAGGCCCCATTAAACCCTAGCCTCCCTCTGTTCCAGGTGGGTTCCCTACATTGGTGCGTGGATTGGAGGTGGAAAGAATACTGAAATATCCTACTCAAGTAGAAGAACTGTTACTATGATGACATTTTAAAACTACTCAAGTAAAAGTAAAAATAAGTCATTTTAAAAAGTCTTCTAAAAGTTATTTAGCTATTATCAAAACATTGACCTTGACTGTGAGTTGCAACAAGGCACATCTGTATGTAAAAAAAATATATATACTATTGATATTTTAAATGTAACATTCAAAGCAATTCAAATATATTGATAAACTAAACGCAATATAAAATAAAGTGCATAAAAATAATTCACCCTCACTCACTCACTCACTCACTCACTCACTCACTCACTCACTCACTCACTCACTCACTCACTCACTCACTCACTCACTCACTCACTCAATGACCCATACAATGCCAAATAGGGAGTGCCAGGACACATTGGACATGCCTAAAGAATTTGATGTCAAATTAGCTCTCGAGGAAACAACAGAACCTCATGGAAATGTTAAAGGAATTAGCAAACCTTTGAGACTCCCGAAATAGAAAAGGGGCTATAGATGTTGCAAGAGATTGATAAACTACAGGCTACATATACAGAGTCCATTAGGTTATTAGTGTTCCTTAAAGGGAAACCTCACATCTTAAGCTTCATATTCATCATCTCCAGCACCACCCCAACGCCTTTCCAATGGTGTGCGTCGTATGATTTTGACCAATTGTGAGTAGGCATTGCCTACAAATTGTCTACTAATTGTTTGATGATGTCATTGGGAACRCTTACCTTTATCTTTTATACTACAAAACATAGAAACTCGCCATTTTCATATATGTTGATGTTGGGCTAACGCCTTCCCTTCTCTCKGAACTTTCTGTTCTGTTTTAGCAGGAGCTGATTTTCAAAGTGAATCGAGTCTTTCCTGGCTCGCTTTGCAGTGAAGAGCAGTCCAGCACAGCTAAAAAGACGCCCATAGGCGGCAAAGGCAGGCAGGCCTGTGTTCAGCTTGAGACAGCTTCTTTATGTATGGAAAGGAACGAAGCAAGTCCATCTCGTCTGACACACGGGCAAGGTACCCATCCAGCTCCCCTGTACCTTGTGACCTTTTGGGCAACAGTGAAGAGAAGAAATCAGATGAATGCTGTCTCTGTTGCTCTGTCTCGTTCTCTGTCAAGATGATGCTTCAGGTAGACCAAAGCTGTATAGTGGTAAATACAAAACATATATAGTRCATATTGAATATTTCTGCAAATTCTGCTTTATGTGGCAACTTATTTTATCAAATCACTGACAATACAATAGCCCAAACACAGACTTTCCATACTTGTTATTCTCAGAGACTGAAGTGAGTTTTGTCAGATGTCCTCAGACCTACAAAGTCCATGTCTATCTGTACCTATTGTGTAGACTCAGACAGTTAAACCAACCCATTTATTGTTCTCTTTCACTTCACATACACACCCACTCAATAAAAACAGAATGATATAGACAAAACGTTACTTGTGAAAGACRCTGATGTTGAATGAATACATCAATCATGAAGGTTAATGTAATGAAAGACAGGCCTACATCAGCTCTCAATGTGTCATGAACGGCATCATAAAGGTGTTATGAAAGCTTAGATACATTAAAGGCCCCAGGCCCTAGTTATAGTCAAGTGAATTCCATCTATGTGATGGAATAATGTGATATTTGGTTATTCATCTATGCATTCATACATCATCTGAGTAATTCTTACATCTATATAGTTAGCTTAAAAAATAATACAATTTGACCCTGTCCTAATTTACACAGACAAAGTACATAGCTAAAAATCGGAGGACTTTCCACTTATGTCATGACCAAGCAAACTAACGTTAGCKAACTAGCTAGCTAGTTCACTTGCTGATGTTAGCCTAGCTAATGTTGTTAGCTAACAAAGATAACTTGCATGGCTAGCGTTAGCGTTAGCCACCACAACACATAGTGACAATGATGTGCTTGCCACAATAACGACAATCATCGGGTGGTGGTTAGCCATGTACCTAGCTAGTTAACTTAGGCTACAAGCTGCTAAAGMCATCTATATCACAATTTTTGATCATTCATATCAAATTATCTTACCTCCTATATCAGTGGAGGCTCCTCAGAGGAGGAAGGGGAGGACCATCCTCATCAGTGAATTTCATAAAAATTACAATAGTAAAACATTAAAAAAGTTATCCTTTTGAGAAAAAACGAAAAACCAAATAATTGATTAAAACACTGTTTGCAATGAAGGTCTACAGTTGCCTCAATAGCACTCTGTAGGGTAGCACCATGGTGTAGCCAGAGGACAGCTAGCTTCCGTCCTTCTCTGGGTACATTGACTTCAATACAAAACTTAGGAGGCTCATGGTTCTCACCCTCTTCCATAGACTTCCACAGTAATTACAACTTCCAGAAGACGTCCTCCAACCTATCAGAGCTCTTGCATCATGCGAATGAATCTAGCACCGAAAGCATAAGATGCAGTTAACTAGCACTGCAGAGCATACAATGTGGTGAGTAGTTGACGAGTTGTGTCAAACAGAGAGAAAGACAATAGTCTAACAGTTTTGAACAAATTAATTTCTTAAATGAAGGAGGGGAGAGAGAGAGAGAGATTTTTTCATTGTTTTACTTACTTAGCTAGCAAGTGCAGCTAGCTAGTTTAACCTACTCAAACACCTGGCTCAAACAGACAGATGCTATGTTAGCTAGCTGGCTATGACTATCCAACACTGGAACTTTTCCAAGTCAAGGTAAGCTTTTGGTTTTACAAATGTATTGCCACTAGGGCCCGCCGGTGTAACTGCTAAAACCTAGCAGATGGCGCCGACAAAGATGGTTGCCTCGCTTYGAGTCCTTAGGAAACAATGCAGTATTTTTTTTTTTWATGTATTATTTCTTACATTGTTAGCCCAGAAAATCTTAAGTGTTTTTACATCCAGCCGGAAAGAACTATTGGATATGAGAGCAATGTCAACTTACATTACGACCAGGAATACGACTTTCCTGAAGCGGATCCTTTGTTCGGACTACCACCCAGAACATTGGATCTAATCCCAGAGGCCGACCCAAAACAACATCACCTCAGAAGAGGTAGATGGAGCGGCCTCCTGGTCAGATTTCGAAGGCGTGCACGCCACCCACTGCTTCCGAGTATATTACTCACCAATGTCCAGTCTCTAGACAACAAGGTGGATGAAATTAGGGTTGCCTTCCATACAGACATCAGAGACAGTAACATTCTCTGTTTCACGGAAACCTGTCTCTCTCGGGCTATGTTGTCGGAGTCGGTACAGCCACAGGGTTTCTTCATGCTTCGCGCCGACARAAATAAACATCTYTCTGGGAAGAAGGGCGGGGTGTATGCTCCATGATTAACGACTCATGGTGTGATCATAACAACATACAGGAACTCAAGTCCTTCTGTTCACCTGACCTAGAATTCCTTACAATCAAATGCCGACGATATTATCTCAAAAGAGAATTCTCGTCAGTTATCGTCACAGCTGTGTATATCCCCTCAAGCAGATGCCACGACGGCCCTCAAGGAAATTCACTGGACTCTATGTAAACTGCAGCCATATATCCGGAGGATGCATTTATTGTAGCAGGAGATTTWAAAAAAGCAAATTTGAGAACAAGGCTACCTAAATTCTATCAACATATCGATTGCAGCACTCGTGCAGGCAATACACTGGACCACTTCTACTCTAACTTCCGCGATACATACAAGGCCCTCCTTCGGCAAAACCAACCACGACTCCATTTTGCTCCTGCCGTCCTAAGGCAAAAACTCAAACAGGATGCACCCGTGACTAGAACTATTCAACGCTGGTCTGACCAATCGGAATCCACGCTTCAAGATTGTTTTGATCATGCAGTCTGGGAATTGTTCAGAGAATAACATTGATTTATACGCTGACTCGGTGAGTGAGTTTATAAGGAAGCGCATTGGAGATGTTGTACCCACTGTGAATAAAACCTACCCTAACCAGAAACGGTGGAAAGAAACTGAAAGCGTGAACCACCACATTTAACCATGGAAAGATGACTGGGAATATGGCTGAAATCCTTGTTTTCCATGAAAACATATATGAAATGAGTTGCAAAATTAATAGGAAATATAGTCAAGATGTTAACAAGGTTATAAATAATGATTTTTAATTGAAATAATAATTGTATCCTTCAAACTTTGCTTTCGTCAAAAAATCCTCCATTTGCAGTAATTACAGCCTGGCAGACCTTTGGCATTCTAGTTGTCAATTTGTTGAGGTAATCTGTAGAGATTTCACCCCATGCTTCCTGAAGCACCTCCCACAAGTGKATTGGCTTGATGGGCACTTCTTACGTWCCATACGGTCAAGCTGCTCCCACAACAGCTCAATAGGGTTGAGATCCGTTGACTGTGCTGGCCACTCCATTATAGACAGAATACCAGCTGACTGCTTCTTCACTAAATAGTTATTGTATAGTTTGGAGCTGTGCTTTGGGTCATTGTCCTGTTGTAGGAGGAAATTGGCTCCAATTAAGCRCCGTCCACAGGGTATGGCATGGCGTTGCAAAATGGAGTAATAGCCTTCCTTCTTCAAGATCCCTTTTACCCTGTACAAATCTCCCACTTTACCACAACCAAATCACCCCAGACCATCACATTGCCTCCACCATGTTTGACAGATGGCATCAAGCACTCTTCCAGCATCATTGCATTTTTTTCTGCGTCCCACGAATGTTCTTCTTGGAATCTGAACACCTCAAACTTAGATTAATCTGTCCATAAAACTTTTTTCCAATTTTCCTCTGTCTAGTGTCTGTGTTCTTTTGCCATCTTAATCTTTTATTTTTATTGGCCAGTCTGAGATATGGCTTTTTCTTTGCAACTCTGCCTAGAAGGCCAGCATCCTGGAGTCGCCTCTTCACTGTTGACATTGAGACTGGTGTTTGTGGATACTATTTAATGAAGCTGCCAGTTGAGGACTTGTGAGGCGTCCGTTTCTCAAACTAGACACTCTAATGTACTTGTCCTCTTGCTCAGTTGTGCACCGGGGCCTCCCACTCATCTTTCTATTCTGGTTAGAGTCAGTTTGCACTGTTCTGTGAAGGGAGTAGTACACAGCGTTGTACAAGATCTTCAGTTTCTTGGCAATTTCCCGCATGGAATAGCCTTCATTTCTCAGAACAAGAGTAGATTGAAGAGTTTCAGAAGAAAAGTATTTTACGGACAACAAATAGAAAACCAGCCACGTCACCTTCTTTGCCCGCTTTGAGGATAATGCAGTGCCACTCACGTGGCCTGCTACCAAGGACTGCCCCCCCCCCCCCCCCCCTTCTCTGTGGCCAACGTGAGTAAGACATTTAAACGTGTTAACCCTCGTAAGGCTGCTGGACCAAACGGCATCCCTTGCCGAGTCCTCAAAGCATTCGCAGACCAGCTTGCTGGTGTGTTTACGGACATATTCAATCACTCCCTGTCCCGGTCTGCTGTCCCCACATGCTTCAAGATGGCCACCATTGTTCCTGTTCCCAAGAAGGCAAAGATAACTGAACTAAATGACTATCGCCCCGTAGCACTCACTTCTGTCATCATGAAATGCTTTGAGAGACTAATCAAGGATCATATCACCTTACCTGCCACCCTAGAACCACTTCAGTTTGCATACCGCGCCAACAGGTCCACAGACGATGCAATTGTCATCATACTGCACACTGCCCTATCCCACCTGTACAAGAGGAATACCTATGTAAGAATGTTGTTCATTGACTACAGCTCAGCATTCAACACCATAGTACCCTCCAAGCTCATCATTAAGCTTAACTTCTATATGGTAGGGGGCAGCATTCGCAATTGTTGGATAGAAAACACTCTAAAGTTTCCAAAACTGTTAAAACAGTGTCTGTGAGTATAACAGCACTGATTTGGCAGGCGAAAACCTGAGAAAAATCCATTCAGGAAGTAKTTTTTTTTTGGTTTTGTAGTTTTCTATTCAATGCTTTTACAGTATCCATTGACTTAGGACGCAAATTGCAGTTCCTATGCCTTCCACTAGATGTCAACAGTCTTTAGAAATTGTTTCAGGCTTGTATTCTGAAAAATTAGGAAGTAAGAGCAGTCGGAATGAGTGGATCCTAAAGTGTCACAGAGCTTTTTCATGCGCGCGACTGAGAGAGTACCTTTCTTGTTTACCTTTTATATTGACGACGTTATTGTCCAGTTGAAATATTATCGATTATTTAGGCTAAAAACAACCTGAGGATTGAATATAAACATTGTTTGAYATGTTTCTATGAACTTTACGGATACAATTAGGATTTTTTTGTCTGCCTGTTTTGACTGCGTTTAATCTTTAAACCTATGTCAAATATGTTTTGTTTTCTGAATTTCTATAATGAGTATTTCTGAGGTGGGACGCTACCGTCTCACGTACCCTAGAGAAGTTAAGGCCCTGGGTCTCAACTCCGCCCTGTGAAATTGGATCCTGGACTTTCTGACGGTAGGAAACAACATCTCCACTTCGCTGATCCTCAACATTGGGGCCCCACAAGGGTGTGTGCTCAGCCCCCTCCTGTACTCCCTGTTCACCCATCACTGCATGGCCATGCATGCCTCCAACTCAATCATCAGACGACACAACAGTAGTGGGCTTGATTACCAACAACGACAAGACAGCCTACAGAGAGTGTGGTGTCAGGAAAACAACCTCTCACTCAACGTCAACAAAACAAAGGAGATGAAGGTGGATTTCAGGAACCAGCAGAGGGAACACCCCCCTATCCACATCGACGGGACAGTAATGGAGTAGGTGGAAAGTTTTAAGTTCCTCGGCGTACATATCACAGACAAACTGAAATGGTCCACCCACACAGACAGTGTGGTGAAGAAGACACAACGAAGGCACAACTCCAGGAGGCTGAAGAAATTTGGCTTGTCACATAAATACCTGACAAACCTGGTAGGCCTGGTACAGCAACTGCACCACCCTCAACCGCAAGGCTCTCCAGAGGGTGGTGTGGTCTGCACAACGCATCACCGGGGGCAAACTACCTGCCCTGCAGGACACATACAGTATCCAATGTCACAGGAAGGCCAAAAAGATCATCAAGGACAACAACCACCTGAGCCACTGCCTGTTCACCCCGCTACCATCCAGAAGGCGAGGTCAGTACAGGTGCATCAAAGCTGGGACTGAAACAGCTTCYAGCTCAAAGCGAACAGACTGTTAAGCAGCAATCACTAACTCAGAGAGGCTGCTGCCTACATACAGACTGAAATCATCGGCCAATTTAATAAATGGATCACTAGTCACTTTAAATAATGCCACTTTAACAATGTTTACATATCTTACATTGCTCATCTCCATATGTATATACTGTATCTTATACCATCTATTGCATCTTGCCTATGCCGCTCGGCCATCGCTCATCCATATATTTATATGTACATATTCTTATTCCATCCCTTTAGATTTGTGTGTATTAGGTAGTTGTTGTGGAATTGTTAGATTACTTGTTAGATATTACTGCACTGTCGGAACTAGAAACACAAGTATTTCGCTACACTCGCACTACCATCTGCTAAGCATGTGACCAATAAAATTTGATTTGATTTTGATTTAAATTGGTTTACTAATGCGTTAGTTCTATTTCCTATGTTGACTGTGACGTTACTTTAGCTAATATGTTGACAATGATGTAGGCTGTGTGTAGAGGTTAGCAGTTATGATATGGTTTGGCTTGGAAAGATTTTTTCGGCAGGTCACAGACAGCTGACGTGTTGTGCAAGTCCACAAGTGAAGGGAAAAGGTGAGAGGAGAGCGCATAGACGCGAGAAGGAATACAACGTGGCTGCTATGAAAGTGAACTGTGTTTACTTATGATCAGGGGTGTATTCATTCCGCCAATTCTGTTGAAAAACCTTTCTTAAACGGAAGCAAACGTGAATAATGATTACACCCTAGATCAGCTAGATGCAGGCAAGCGTGTGCAAGGCGGTATTGAATATGTCACCGTCTGTCCATGTGTCACTGTCTGTCACCTCAAATTTGTCTCTCAACCTGTGTACACCTACATTGTAAACTTTCGTTCATAGGCTAGGTTGTAGCAACCTCATGATGGGTATTGCGAAAGTTCGAGTATCATGTAGTAGGCTAAACTTAGCCATGTTATATTGAGCTGGGTGAATGGAATATGAATGACAGTCATCCAATATGTTGTAATAGAAATAAGGCCATACTCATTAAAAAAGGATTGTCCTCCCTCATCTTAAACGGCACCGACCACCACTGCTCTATATGTTTCCTTAAGTTCGAGGCATCCTGGGTAAGTAGCTTGCATTGCATGATTACACTGTCGCCTCTCCTGTGCTTGAAGGAGAACTGGTCACTGAAATGCAGCCAGTCATTCTCCTCCTCGTCTTCTTCAGAAGACGCAGACACTGTGTCTGTGTCTCCTCAGTCTCATTGCTATTTTTGCCTTTTTGAAAATCTTCTGACAATCGTTGAGTTTGTGTGCACAGCTTGATTTGATTGGCCTGTTTTGTGCGTGATGCGTGACATTTTATTTGATTGGTCACTGACTAAACAACGGTGAGCAGTTTTTCTCTGGCTCTGAGGGATCCCGCCTGCGAACTTCCTGTGCCATCACGATCTACTATTATGGATAGATTACAAAATTGTACTCCATAAAGGTAGCGAAGTACAATACTTTATTAAAAACATACTTAAGTAAAATAACTGACTTTGAAAAATACTCTAAATAGTACAGGTACTCAGAAAAGCTACATTAACGAGAGTATTTGGAATTCATTACTTCCTCCCCTGCTAAAACCCAATACTTTATAAATGGCTTTGAAGTCTAGTGAAAATAAAGAGTCCATTATTTAACCATGGTTAATCAATTAAATTCATTCATTCTATTATTATATTCTGCTGTTGACAGTAAATCAGCCTAAATGTACAGTAAAGTTCATCATATTGCATTAACACTATTTGATTTACACACCGTCTCCAGTGCTCAGTGATGTCTTTATAAAATCCTCTGTGAACTCACTTCAAGGTTAGCCAAGCAGCATTGACAGCTTCACCTGAAACATGGGGAGAGAGAGTGGAGACAGATGGAAAAAGAGAGAGAGGGGAGGGAGAGAGAGAGTTGGAGATAAACACGAAGAGAGCGAGAGACATTGAGAGACACAGAGAGAGTGAGAAAGAAGAGGGAGGGAGAGAGAGTGTGTGGAGTCAGAATCAACTCCTTTTGAAGTCCTTTCCAATTTGTGTGGAAGAAGGAGCTGCTCCAACATCAGCCTGTATAAAAGCTGAACACTGGAGAGGTGGAAAGCTCCAGACAGACAGCCATCGAACAGAAGGGAGGAGAAGTTGGGAGAGACAGAGTCATAAGTCTGGCAGGGTCGTGCTACTCCTTCATGCTGTCTGTTGTCTCTACATCGGTCTGTTGATCTGTTGATTGGGGCGCACTGTGATGGGCCTGTCTGAGCTAGCCCACAGACGCTGCCTGATTTGATACATCACATATATACTCAACAAAAAAATAAACGTCCTCTCGCTGTCAAGTGCGTTAATTTTCAGCAAACTTAACATGTGTAAATATTTATATGAACATAACAAGATTCAACAACTGAGGCATAAACTGAACAAGTTCCACAGACATGGGACTAACAKAAATTGAATAATGTGTCTCTGAACAAAGGGGGGGTCAAAAAGTACTGCAGTGCATCTCCTCCTCATGGACTGCACCAGATTTGCCAGTTCTTGCTGTGAGATGTTACCCCACTCTTCCACCAAGGCACGTGCAAATTCCCGGACATTTCTGGGGGGGAATGGCCCTAGCCCTCATCCTCCGATCCAACAGGTCCCAGACGTGCTCAATGGCATTGAGATCCGGGCTCTTCGCTGGCCATGGCAGAACACTGACATTCCTGTCTTGCAGGAAATCACGCACAGAATGAGCAGTATGGCTGGTGGCATTGTCATGCTGGAGGGTCATGTAAGGATGAGCCTGCAGGAAGGGTACCACATGAGGGAGGAGGATGTCTTCCCTGTAACCCACAGCGTTGAGATTGCCTGCAATGACACCAAGCTCAGTCCGATGATGCTGTGACACACCGCCCCAGACCATGACGGACCCTCCACCTCCAAATCGATCCCGCTCCAGAGTACAGGCCTCGGTGTAAGGCTCAATCCTTTGACGATAAACGTGAATCGGACCATCACCCCTGGTGAGACAAAACCGCGTCTCATCAGTGAAGAGCACTTTTTGCCAGTTCTGTCTGGTCCAGTGACGGTGGGTTTGTGCCCATAGGTGACATTGTTGCCAGTGATGTCTGGTGAGGACCTGCCTTACAACAGGCCTACAAGCCTCAGTCCAGCCTCCCTCAGCATTTTACGGACAGTCTGAGCACTGATGGAGGGATTGTGCGTTCCTGGTGTAACTCGGGTAGTTGTTGTTGCCATCCTGTACCTGTCCCGCAGGTGTGATGTTCGGATGTACCGATCCTGTGCAGGTGKTGTTACACGTGGTCTGCCACTGCGAGGACGATCAGCTGTCCGTCCTGTCTCCCTTTAGCGCTGTCTTAGGTGTCTCACAGTACGGACATTGCAATTTATTGCCCTGGCCACATCTGCAGTCCTCGTGCCTCCTTGCAGCATGCCTAAGGCACGTTCACGCAGATGAGCAGGGACCCTGGGCATCTTTCTTTTGGTGTTTTCCAGAGTCAGTAGATAGGCCTCTTTTAGTGTCCTWAGTTTTCATAACATTGACCTTAATTGCCTACCGTCTGTAAGCTGTTAGTGTCTTAACGACCGTTCCACAGGCGCATTTTCATTCATTGTTTATGGTTCATTGAACAAGCATTGGAAACAGTGTTTAAACCCTTTACAATGAAGATCTGTGAAGTTATTTGGAAGACTGGGTCCTGAAAAAGGGACATTTCTTTTTATGCTGAGTTTAGTAGCAACTTGACATCTTGCCAGACATCTTAAAAAATACTACTCTCTTTGGGCCTGGGCCAGAATGTATGCATGGGACAGGGGATGAAGGTAGGTTTTGGAAGAGGGGGGAGAGAGATGTTGGGTGAAAGAATTGACTGTTGTTTTCTCCCAGTTCTTTTTTATGTCTTAATGATGCAGTTCATGAAAAGGGAAGCTATTTTGCGGGGCTTTCGGGGTTGCATACCCACGTACACACAGCAGTGATAAGTAACAACTCTGCAGCAGGATGCAGAGCGCAGTCTTGGAAGAGACGGTCCCTGACGCAATCATCAGTCAGTGATAATTAGGCAGCGCCGATAGTTTTATCTCTGATCCTCAAACGAGCATCAGACGCTCTCCCTGGAACCCTTTGTCCCGGGACTGCGGTGCTGGGGGGACAGAGATGAGAAGCGCGCAGTTTACCCACTCAACGACCTGGTGCCTGGGAGAATAGAGAGAGAGAGAGTATATTTTGCTGGGCCCAGAAGCCTTCAGATCATTATAAAGTGGCGCTGGCCTCCTGAAGGACCATACACATACAGACGGAGGTAGACTCTCTCATATCATCGAGATGTGGCGCCTACTCAAGGAGTAAACCCAGGGGGAGGAGGCGAGGAAA
The DNA here is from genome assembly GCF_002910315.2 of Salvelinus sp. IW2-2015. NCBI lineage: Eukaryota > Metazoa > Chordata > Actinopteri > Salmoniformes > Salmonidae > Salvelinus > Salvelinus sp. IW2-2015. Next base: position 7,154,951 of record NC_036870.1, read on the forward strand.
GGAAGGAGTAAAGGAAGGAGGAGGTGGGTGGTACTCTCTCTCTCTCTCTCAGAATATGTAAGTGGAGCTCATTCTGATGTGGCGTATAATCCAGGAGCAAACAGAGATATCTGCAGGGAAGGAAAAAAGAGGGGGAAGAAGGTGACAGGTGTCGGAGAGAAGTTGTCCCTTTCCCTGTCTGTCAGTTAAGAACGCTCCCCCCTATAGCCCCCTTGCTAGTCGGGGGGTGGCAGCCCCAGCGGGGCGGTGGTGACAACACCTGCTAGAGTTGTCCTCTTAATGGGAAAATATGATTGATGTGGCGCCAAACCAGCTGACTGCCCATAAAGGTCATATTAACTCTGACAGCGAGAAAAGGAGAGAGGGAGGAAAGAGAGGGAGGAAAGAAAGAGAGAAAGAACCAAGACAGCTGTGGAGAAGTACAGTGGAGAAATAGAACAGTCAAATAGCGAAAGAGAAGCCGGCTTGCGTGAAACATCATGAGGAATGAGCATATTGGAGCTATTTAGTTGATTTTGCGAGTTGGTGGGTTCTGTTATTGGGCAGAGTATGCTGACTGGCTGAAAGCGACCAACAGGGCATTGGGATGGAGGGAGATGTGATTGCCAATCACATGCAGAAGCTGTTGGTGTAAATGTACTGATGTCCCCATGGAAACCAGTGTTGGTCAACGTCACACTGTAATATGGATGTGCAAATGGTATTTTTTGCATGCAAGTAATTCAATTGCGTATGTGGTGATGGGTGAAGGCTTTGTGTGTGCGGTATGTGTGTGGTGTGTGGAGCATCAAAGGCCCACTGGTCCTTGTCATTCCGTGGTCCTCCCATATATTCAGACCCTGGCTACAGCCTGTCACTGATGCTGATACTACCGGGGGATTCTGACTACGCCTATTGGAGAGGAAAAAAGGATGAGCTGACTACCCTCGTTCTCACCTTCTACTTGTATTTTATGCCCCTCTTTGTTACCCCCCTCTCTCTGTCTCCCTCTTTCTCCTATTTCTCTCTCAGCTACTCACCTTCCCCTGTGTGTGTATGTGTGTGTGTGTGGTGTGCGTGTCTCTGCCTCTGTGTGGGTGTGTGTGCGTGTATGTTTATCCTGCTCAGGGTGTTCCCTTCGTTCTCCTGCAGCTAGAGGCTGTTCTGATGGTCACAGAGGAGACTCCCGGATCTCATTAACGTTCCTGTGTGTGTGTGTGCGGGCGCGTGCGTGCTTCTATCTTAAGCTTGCACACACATACAGTTTGAGGCATATCAAAAGAACCGTGTGCGTGTGCGCGCTTTTCTTCAGCTTGCATTCCATGTGCCAAGTAACTGTTTTTCTCAAAAATGTCACGGTCCACGCATTGACACAGTGTGTGATTCTGAACGGCTTCAGTAACATGAGTTTTTGGTCCTGCTCCAGCTTACTGTATGGAAAGGAAATGAACAATCCCATTAGACAGTGAGTGGAAGCGTGTTGAATAATCTCTGATGCCAGATGGCTCTGAAGGCTGCCTCCTCTAAGAGCTCTCTGGCTGTCAGAGCTCAGCTTGTGCTCTCTCTCTCTCTCTCTCTCTCTCTCTCTCTCTCTCTCTCTCTCTCTCTCTCTCCTGGATTTCTCTTCTGACTGAGTCATTTTCTGTGTGTGCAAGCGGTTGCTTGTGTGTGCGTGCGCACATGCGTGCGAGTATGCCCGTGCTTGCGCGAGCGAGCGCATGTGTGTGTATGTCAAGTGTCATATTAGTACAGAGAGCGTGGGAACCAGGTGCTGCTCCGGCCTTTGAGCATCGGTGGCCGCCAGTATCGACGCTGGGAAATCAATGGACTTCCTCGCAAAGCCGCTAACATGAAAGTAAAGACGTGATGAACCGGTAAAGAATTGACCTTCCATGCCAACTGGTTCCTTCAGAACATTTCTCAACGCTAATTAGGCTTAATTGCAACTCGATAAATATATATATTCAATATGCATGTTGGTACATGTAATGTAGGGTCATGAGTTTTTCAATGTCCGATTATTACGCTGTCGGGAAAGACTCACGGCCCTTGTTAGGACAGATGCACAACATGAGCATTCCTATGATCAACACAAAGTCCTCATGCAAACAGGGGACATGTGTAGAATAGATATCTGTCCACATCAGACATGTGTGTGTGCATAGTTCTTCTGCCCCTCAGTGACTGAGATAAATCCCAACAGCAGGCAAGAGGGGGAGTCGAGGGAAAGTCTGTGAAATCATTATCATAAATTGTGTGAAACAGCAGACAGCGAGCCAGTGTGAGATTCTAAATCTCTCTATTGTCTGTGTGTGGGAGGGATAGATAAACTCCACAATTCAGGGGTTTTCGTACACATTAGGGGGTCTGTGTGTGTGTTGGGGAAGCGAGACGTTTTATGGTGTTACAGTTGCTTATAATTAATACTGTTTGTACACCAAATTACCACCAAATTATACGCATAATTGTACTTTTAGAGAATAGTCATTTGAGTAGAGACAAAGTATAGAGGGAACTATTTATAGGTCGGATGCAGCCGTTTGTGTCTCAATCACAGGAGGTTGGTAGCACCTTAATTGGGGAGGACGGGCTCGTGGTAAAGTCTGGAGCGGAATCAGTGGAATGGCAACAAAAAACAAACATGTTTTCCATGTGTTTGATTCCATTCCATTCTCTCCATTCAAGCCGTTATTATGAGCTGTCCCCCCTCAGCAGCCTCCACTGATCTCAATATCAAATCATTTCTGGGTAACAATTAAGTACCTTACTTTGATTGTTTTCAATGAAAATGATCAAAAATGAACAAAAATAGCTTCTTAGGAAAGAGCGATCTCTCAAGCAAGAATTTTGCTCRGACTGTCTTGGAGAGGTCTTAATGGGGATGGGGGGAACTGAAAACGAGCTTTTATTGTAGAGCGCTTCTCTTTCTTATTGATCTAATAACTCATTTAATGCCTGKTGATGTCACTAAACAGTATTAGTCCAACTATTAGTCCAAAGTCATAGTTTGGAAATGTAAAATATAGGAAATCGTGTTTTTGACTGCACTGGGCCTTTTAAAAAGACTGTGTCATTATTGTGGGGTAAGATCGAGTTAGCAGAAATCTCCTCGCACCACCTCGCTCTCACAGGTCCTACCCTTATGTCCATTCCCCATGATCCCCTCAGATTCCTAGCCCTGATGTGTGTTGTGTGTGTGTGTGTGTGGTGTGTGTGTGTGTGTGTGGTGTGTGTGTGTGTGTGTGTGGTGTGTGTGTGTGTGTGTGTGTGTGTGTGTGTGTGTGTGTGTGTGTGTGTGTGTGTGTGTGTGTGTGTGTGTGTGTGTGTGTGTGTGTGTGTGTGTGTGAAATATATTCAAATAGTGCCCATTAGTCAACTAGAATGGTTGTTACTAACCCTAACCCTGGGTGAGTCAGGGCAGTGTGAATTGAACCGGGGACACTTTGCGACTCCTCATTGACTGATGTGGTGAAAAGTTTCGGATGAGGAAGGGAGCATCCAGACCAGATATAATGAAGGTCTGAAAGACAAGGAAAGAAAAGATAACAGGTAGAGAGAAGGGCAGACAGGTAGAGAGAATGGCAGACAGGTAGAGAGAAGGGCAGACAGGTAGAGAGAGAGGGCAGACGGGTAGAGAGAAGGGCAGACGGGTAGAGAGAAGGGCAGACGGGTGAGAGAAGGGCAGAGGGTAGAGAGAAGGGAGACAGGTAGAGAGAGAGGGCGACAGGTAGAGAGAAGGGCAGACAGGCAAGAGAGAAGGGCAGACGGAAACAAAGAAAGGAGGCGAGGGAGGAGGGGATGGAGTGAAAGAGAGGACCAGAGCGAAATGGGAAAAAGCGAGGAATATGAATGTCTGGAGCTCATCAGCCAAACTCTCAGCCCTGTGACATCTCCGTTCCTTAATTACACCTCACTTACTTTCTCTCAGCTCATTCTCATTCCGATCACACCCACCATAGTAAACATTGACCCTCTCTCCACCGTACTCTCTCGCTCTCTCTCATCTCGCCCAATCCCCACCACCTCTTTCCATCCTCTCAATTCTATTCAGTTCAAAGGGCTTTATTGGCATGGGAAACATATGTTTACATTGCCAAAGCAAGTGAAATAAACAAGTGAACTAAACATAAATTGAACAGAAAACATTAGATTTAAATTTCCAAAGGAATAGAGACATTTCAAATGTCAAATTATGGCTATATACAGTGTTGTAACATTGTACAAATGGTACAAAAGGGAAAATAAATAATAATATGGGTTGTATTTATAATGGTGTTTGTSCTTCACTGGTTGCCCTTTTTCTTGTGACAACAGGTCACAWYTTTTGCTGCTGTGATGGCACACTGGTATTTCACCCAATAGACGTGGGAGTTTATCAAAATTGGATTTGTTTTCAAATTCTTTGTGGGTCTGTGTAATCTGAGGGAAATATGTGTCTCTTATATGGTCATACATTTGCCAGGAGGTTAGGAGGTGCAGCTCAGTTTCCACCTGATTTTGTGGGCACAAAGCCAGTCTTCTCTTGAGAGCCAGGTCTGCCTATGGCGGCCTCTCTCAATAGCAAGGCCATGCTCACTGAGTCTCTACATAGTATTACGAACTGGCTCGTAGCCTGTTACAGAGGGGCGACAAGTAACAATGGTGTATGTAGTCAGTAGTGTAAGTGAGTGGATGTGTGCATAGATGCTGATAATGAGGGGTGTTGTGAGGTTCCAAAAAGAAGCCCCAAAATGCCACAAGAAAAATAACAGTGTGTCTGCGAGTCTCTTCGATGTGTGGGAGAAAAGTGTATTTATCCACGGGACACACCCGAGGCCAGGTGTCTGTCATGGAAATTCTAATCAAGTGAGAGAGACTTGGATAATTCTTCAAACAGTCAATCTTTATTTGATATCGATTTAATTATTGCAATAATGAAGSTAGTCGGCGAACCACCCATAAGTGATTCGTTGAGAGCTCAATGATTCTGAGTTGGGGCTTGCCTTTATATAGCCCGACCTGGTTACAATTCCTTAATCCACCACACGTACTTGAGCTGACTCAGTTGGTGTCAGTTACCCATCTGAGGGAGCTGGTCTACAGACTGGGTGTAGTTGGGGAAACGCTGCTGTAGAACATGCTGAATGAATCCCATCTATACTGTCTCATCCATTTCATTCTAGCACACTAGGTACCATTAGAGATCATGTTCACAGCATTCTCTGTACTAGGGTTAAATCTGTTTAATCTTCGTTGAGAGACTTTCTGGTTTTTATWTGATATTGTTCTTCATTTAAGCTGCTGTGGTTAAACCTAAAATATTGTATTGCAATTTCTTGCAATACCATATCCAAACCCATATCTACTGGATGAGGTGGCCATATATTTCGGAGTCCTCTGTGTTCTCCTGCGAGCAGTAAGAACGGTTTGTTCTTAGAATAGAGGATGAGGAGACACTTCGTTCGGAACAGAGACACCTCGTTCTGAACATGCAGGTTTCAGGGTACAGAGGGTGGGGGTACGAATACGAGATGTGCAGAGCCCTGGTAAATTAGGTACAGAGTTATGTGAAAACAGCAACTTACACAACCAGAGTAACAAGATTGTACATACCTATCATTTAAAGTAATGGTAATACTAATTTCCCCCCCCCCCCCACGTGTCCCATTTCGCTGACGACCCTCCCAGCTCCGCAAAACCGACATCCTATTAAGGAAAACAAGAGAGCGGTGAGAGAGAACTTGTCAGACAGAATGGGAGGGTCGTCACAATTGTCGAAGCTATCCTTAATTATAGGTCAGTCACAGTGGTCAGGTAGTCTAGATAAGCCAAAGAGCATTCTACATTGCTCYGTTTTTTTGTTWATTACTTGACACACTGGAAATAATTATCTTTTTGTTTTCTCATGATTTGGTTGGGTCAAATTGTGTTGCTGTCCTGGGGCTCTGTGGAGTCTGTGTTTGTGAGCAGGACCAGTTTGCTTAGGGGACTCTTCTCCAGGTTCTTCTCTCTGTAGGTGATGGCTTTGTTATGGAAGGTTTGGGAATCACTTCCTTTTAGGTGGTTGTAGAGTTTGTCTCTTTTCTGGATTCTGATAATTAGCGGATATTGGCCTATTTCTGGTCTGCTTGCATTATTTTGTGTTTTACGTTGTACACAGAGGATATTTTTGCAGAATTCTGCATGCAGTCTCAATTTGTTKTKKTTTTTGTCCCATTTTGTGAATTCTTGGTTGATGAGCAGACCCCAGACCTCACAACCATAAACGGCAATGGGATCTATAACTGATTCAAGTGCAGTTGAAGTCGGAAGTTTACATACACCTTAGCATCACAATTCCTGACATTCAATCTTAGTAAAACTTGTCGTAGGTCAGTTAGGATCACCACTTTATTGTAAGAATGTGAAATGTCAGAATAATAGTAAAGAGAATTATTTATTTCAGCTTTTATTTCTTTCATCACATTCCCAGTGGGTCAGAAGTTCACATACACTCAATTAGTATTTGGCAGCATTGCCTTTAAATTGTTTAACTTGGGTGTCGAACGTTTTGGGTAGCCTTCCACAAGCTTCCCACAATAAGTTGGGTGAATTTTGGCCCATTCCACCTGACAGAGCTGGTGTAAACTGAGTCAGGTTTGTAGGCCTCCTGGCTCGCACGCACTTTTTTTCAGTTCTGCCCACAAATGTGTTCTATAGGATTGAGGTCAGGCGTTTGTGATGGCCACTCCAATACCTTGACTTTGTTGTCCTTAAGCCATTTTTGCCACAACTTTGGAAGTATGCTTGAGGTCATTGTCCTTTGGAAAGACCATTTGCGACCAAGCTTCAACTTCTCTGACTGATGTCTTGAGATGTACTTCAATATATCCACATAATTTTCCTCCCTCATGATGCCATCTATTTTTGAAGTGCACCAGTCCCTCCTGCAGCAAAGCACCCCACAACATGATGCTTCACCCCCGTGCCTGATGGTTTGGGATGGTGTTCTTTCAGCTTGCAAGCCTCCCCCTTTTTTCTCCAAACATAACGATGGCAATTATGGCCAAACAGTTCTATTTTTGTTTCATCAAACCAGAGGACATTTTCTCCAAAATTATGATCTTTGTCCCCATGTGCAGTTGCAAACCGTGGTCTGGATTTTTTTTATGGAGGTTTTGTGAGCAGTAGTAGCTTCTTCCTTGCTGCTGAGCGGCCTTTCAGGTTATGTCATATATGCTGTGTTTTTTACGTGGATATAGATACTTTTGTACCCTTTCCTCCTGCATTTTCTCATGGTCCTTTGCTGTTGTTTCTGGGATTGATTTTGCACTTTTAAAACCAAAGTATGTTCATCTCTAGGAGACTCCTTCCTGAGTGGTATGACGGCTGCGTGGTCCCATGGGTTTCTACTTGCATCCAATTGTTTGTACAGATGAACGTGGTACTTTCAGGCGTTTGGAAATTGCTCCCAAGGATGAACCAGACTTGTGGAGGTCTACAATGTTTTTCTGAGGTCTTGGCTGATTTCTTTTTATTTTCCCATGATGTCAAGCAAAGAGGCACTCAGTTCGAAGGTAGGCCTTGAAATACATACACAGGTACAACCTCCAATTGACTCAAATGATGTCAATTAGCCTATCAGAAGCTTCTAAAGCCATGCATAATTTTCTGGAATTTTCCAAGCTGTTTTAAAGGCACAGTCAACTTAGTGTATGTAAACTTCTGACCCACTGGAATTGTTGATACAGTGAAATAATCTGTCTGTAAACAATTGTTTTGAAATATTACTTGTGTCTTGCACAAAGTAAGTAGATGTCCTAACCGACTTGCCAACACTATAGTATGTTAACAAAAAAATTTGTGGAGTTTGTTGAAAAACGAGTTTTTAATGACTCCAACCTAAGTGTATGTAAACTTTCGACTTCATCTGTATTCTTAGCCAAATCCTAATTGTATGTCACATTTTATCTGCTCCTTTTGATGCGTAGAAGGCCCTTCTCCTTATCTCTCAGATCGTTCACAGCTTTGTGGAAGTTACCTGTTTGCTGATGTTTAGGCCGAGGTTATATCATTTTTGTTTGTGCTCTAGGGCAACGGTGTCTTGTGCAACGGTTTTTGTTGTTCTGGGCAACTGGACATTTTTTTAAACATCATTATTTTTGTCTTACTGAGATTTAGGTCTTGACAGAATCTGTGGCAGAAAAATCTAGTTTCTGCTGTAGGCCCCCAGATCATCAGCAACAAGTAGACATGACTTCAGATTCTAGTTAGGTGAGGCTGGTGGTGCTGCAGACTGTTCTAGTTGCCCTCGCCAATTCATTGATTTGATCGATCTCTCTCTCTCTCTCTCTCTCTCTCCTCTCCTCTCTCCTCTTCTCTCTCCTCTCTTCTCTCTCTCTCCTCTCTCTCTTCTCTCTCTCTCTTCTCTCTCTCTCCTCTCTCTCTCTCCTCTCTCTCTCTCTCTCTCTCTCTTCTCTCTCTCTCTCTTCTTCTCTCCTCTCTCTCTCTCTCTCTCTCTCTTCCTCTCTCTCTCTCTCTCTCTCTCTCTCTCTCTCTCTCTCTCTTCTCTCTCTCTCTCTCTCTCTCTCCTCTCCTCTCTCTCTCTCTCTCTCTCTCTCTCTCTCTCTCTCTCTCTCTCTCTCATATGATGTGTTTCTCTTCCACTCCCTCGTCTACACCTCCTCCCTCCTCCTCCTGTGCGTCTGGACATGATAGACCATTAGATGAGCTCACCCAATTCCCCCGGCCCCCATTCGGCATCAGCCAAAACGACACTCGTCAAACATGGCATGCGATTAGTGACTTGCTCCGTCTTGGCACCCTTTCTCTCTCCTCTTCTCTCTCGCTCCTATTTTTTTTTGAAAGGTCTCCCTTTGGGTTTGTTTGCTGGGTAGTTGTGATAGCGGTTGCCTGCAGGAGAGAAGAGGGAGAGGTGGGTAAATGACAAGTCTAATTGAGCGGAAATTAAAAAGGCAGCGGAGAACTATCAGTCTTTTAATAAGGCCCATGTTTATCACCGTTGGCAACGCCAAGCCACCTTCTGTTGTTGTGTTGGGAGGGTGGGTGGAAGGAGCGGGCATGGAAGTGGCATCACACTTTCCTGCCAGAGAAGCGTGCAGGAGGCAGTCAAGTGGAAGAAGAGAATGCATGATTTACCCTGTGGCTAGATACCTGTGTGTGTGTAGACATTCACAAACATTCTCTTGTCAGAGGAGGCTGGTTTGGTGTTGATTATGATGTGTTTTCTTGTATGCCAAATATTGAAGTGGGGGGAAGCCAGAGGGAGGTGCTCATTTTGGAAGTAGAAAGGCACTGCTCCGTGTTAGCGGTCATGGGCAGCCTTGCTGTGTGGAGAAGGAGGTGSCATCTGTGATGTCCATATAAGGACACAAGGCGAGACCCATAACAAAGGGAGTAGGCAAAGGCAGGTCGGGGACAGGCGAGAGTTCATAAACCAGTACCAGACAATAGGCAGTCTCGAGGTCAGGTCAGGCAGGGGTCAGAAACCAGATCCGAGTCCAAAACAGTACAAGGGCAGGCTGGTAGTCAGAACAGGCAGAGTGGTCAGGCAGGTGAGTTTGGAGTCAGGACAGGCAAGGGTCAAAACCAGGAGGACTAGAAACAAACAGAGACTGGGGGGGAAAACAAAAAGGAGCAAGGAAAACCGCTGGTTGACTTGGCAAACAAGACGAACTGGCACAGAGAGACAGGAAACACAGGGATATATACAACGGGGATAATAAGCGACACCTGGAGGGGGTGGAGACAATCACAAGGAAAGGTGAGCCAGATCAGGGTGTGACAGTCCAAATATTTGTGTCCCTTGAAATGTTCGAATCCTTCTCGACTGTAATGTGATTTGTGGATTCGAGTAAAATATGTTGTGCGTGCGTGCATGCTGGCGTGAGTGCGTGTACCTGCATATGTGTGTGTGTATGCGTGTATGTAAGAGCATTTTGGATTTACAGAATGTTAGCTACTATAGAATGATTTGAGCCTCCATTTAAACCCCYAGAGTCTATTGACGCACCGGTRTGTCAATCTAAGTGACATAATAGAAAGATCCCCATCAGAATCCGTCAGTTTCAGCTAGAGAGATCTGCTGGGCTTTTTTGCATGGGCTGCGTCTCAATCCACCACATCCGCCCACGGCAGCCTTCTGCGTCTGCGGTGGAAAGTGGCAGAGCTGCAGTGCTRTTCATCAGACCAGGAGACATCCCGAAAATTGGTCTTCTCACGGAAACCTCTGTAGCATCCGAACGGTTTGGCCTACAAAACTAATATGACCACTCAATAGAAAGGGGAGACTCTCACAGGACTCGTCTAAGGGTAACCAATACAAATGAATGGAAGTATGGGGGTAGTTTTGTGCCAACAACAATAAGGTGTTAAATATGTGTAAAAAATATATATATATATTTCCTGAGCTTTCTTATATCTTCTAGTTATAGGGCAGATACTTCAAAATGTTATTCCTTGTGATTTATTTATTTTGATACCTAAAGGGAGAGGAGAACTTGAGAAATGCATGCACTCTGTACAGTGTCTGTGGGTGTGTGTGCGCGTGAATGCGTTCCTGTCTGTTTTATTGTCTTGTCCTACAGCTGTCCGTATTGACCCCCACTCTGAGATGAAAATGTGTCTTTGAGCATAATCAATGATGGGCCATTCATACTACGGACACGTTCTGCTTCCCAAACGGCATCCTATTCCCTTTAGGGTGCCCCTACTTTTGACTAGGGCCCATAGGGCACTATAAAGGGAATAGGGTGCCATTTGGGACAAAGTGTGTATGTCCCAGTCACTGAGAAGAATAGCCTATTAGATAGATAAAGTCCAGTGGACACAGTAGAGAGAAGATCAGGTCAGATAATCAGTGATCTGTGCTCACCTCCCTTACATCCCTAACAGAGTCACAGTGGTGGTAAAAGCAGTCAGGTCACCCGTGATACAAGTCAGTATTCGACTTCCATCCACGTCTGAGGACGTCGGGAGAGGACATGGTAACCAGCCACTAGGGGCAACAGTGAGCGCTGTTACCTTCAAGTAGGTTTTGGTTTTTGCCCTGGCATTGTGGATGGACATAAGCATCTGCCTCTGATTCCAAAGGTTGTAAATTCAAATCCAACGATCAAAAGTTGTTTTAGAGATTTTTCTTTTAAGCCTATCCCTATCCTTAACTCTTACCTTAACCATTCAGTGTTAATTCCGAAACTTAAACCCTAACCTTAAAAATATAGAGTTAATGACTAAACTTAACTTTAAACACTTAGAAATGTGACGTTTGCAACAACTTTGAAATGTGATGTTTGAAAAACATGGATGAACATCTAATTCTGACATGACACTGTGAGAGCTAGTTGGGTAAAAGACTCCATTTGAGCAGTGTGGTTCGAGTGTGGAGAGCTGGCTGTGGTAGCATCTTTATTAATCCCCCCTCCTCCCCTCCTCCGCGCTCAGTCCCTTATTCCATCCTACCCTTATGGGATCCCGTTGCATTAATTATTCATTCTAATTTGTTGATTAATTCTGCACGGCTACCCTAACTCTCCCTCTTGTCTCGCCCTTCCTACCCTTCTGACTCGCTCTCTTTCCTTCTATCTCCCGTTCCCTCTCCTTTCCTTTATACCTCCCTCGCCCCCTCCCTCTCATCTCTCTCGCTCTCCATCTCCCTCCCTCGTTCTCTCTCTCTGTGACAGGATCCATTAGTATGTCTCTAATGGCTCGCCTGTTCCCCTGTAATAGATGACCTCACACGAATATTAATGTTCTGTAACATTAACAATATCACATCTTATTCTCCGGTTCCCCGCTCCCCCACCATACTATACCCTCTAAATACCCTTCAGTGCTCTCTCTCTCTTGCATAATTTCTCTCTTGCATATTTTCTCTCTCTCGCTCTCTCTCTTGCATACTCTCTCTCTCTCTCTTGCATACTTTCTCTCTTGCATACTTTCTCTCTCTCTCTTGCATACCTTCTCTCTCTTGCATACTTTCTCTCTCTCTCTTGCATACTTTCTCTCTTGCATACTTTCTCTCTCTCCTTGCATACCTTCCCTCTCTTGCATACTTTCTCTCTTGCATACTTTCTCTCTCTCTCTTGCATACCTTCCCTCTCTTGCATACTTTCTCTCTTGCATACTTTCTCTCTCTCTCTTGCATACCTTCCCTCTCTTGCATACTTTCTCTCTTGAATACTTTCTCTCTCTCTCTTGCATACCTTCTCTCTCTTGCATACTTTCTCTCTTGCATACTTTCTCTCTCTCTCTTGCATACCTTCTCTCTCTTGCATACTTTCTCTCTTGCATACTTTCTCTCTCTCAGTAGGGGATCTCGGTTCGGTCCACACAGTGAACCCGAAAGAATAAAAACATTTTTTTTAACTAGGCCTATAGGCTATGTCTACGCTACGTTTCTTCTTCTACCTATTCCGATAAAAACAACTAGAGTCCATGCGCACAATGTAGTCAAAATTCTAATCTTAATGACCGTATTTCAAACTCTGCTTTTGTGAGCCGCAGACAGGAACTAGTTCTGAACGATGTCGAGCGGTAGGGTCGATAAACCAGGAGGATTCTCCATCATCGTTTAAATCTTCAGTTTGGGAACATTTCGGCTTCCCAGTAGATTACAACGGCGATGGACATAAAGAGTATGTCGCCACTGCTCAATGAAAATAGCCTTCGTTCCTACCACTGGAAAACAAGACGATTCTCGGTGGTTGAGAAGAATAAGGGGTTTAAACACCTCGTTAAAGTGCTCAAGACACCTTACGAACTTTGCCCTCTAGCAACCCATATCAGCAAATAGGTAGTACCCGCTCTACATAAGCGAGCTAACTCTTTTAGCACACACAGTCAGACACACAGTCAGTCAAACAGAACATGAACACATTTGCCACACACACACTTACACACCAATGGCGGTTGGTGCCATTGAAGATGAAGGAGGACGATAGCACTTTTTATGATCATGGACTCCCTTAAGAAAAACGATTGCAGTCAGAAGGCAGTATAACTGCAGTACACTGCAGTATAACTGCAGTTGGGGTGCAGTATAAATGCCGTATGCTGCAAATACTACATCCAAAATAACGCCGTTTTTTCTTTACTGCAGTAATTTTGCAGTATAACTGCAGTGCAACTGCAATACACTGCAGTTATTCTAAACTCACCAAAAAAATTAACGTCCTCTCACTGTCAACTGTGTTCATTTTCAGCAAACTTAACATGTAAATACATGAACATAACAAGATTCAACAACTGAGACATAAACTAAACAAGTTCCACAGACATGTGACTAACAGAAATGGAATAATGTGTCACTGAACAAACGGGGGGTCAAAATCAAAAGTAACAGTCAGTATCTGGTGTGGCCACCAGCTGCATTAAGTACTGCAGTGCATCTCCTCCTCATGGACTGCACCAGATTTGCCAGTTCTTGCTGTGAGATGTTACCCCACTCTTCCACCAAGGCACGTGCAAGTTCCCGGACATTTCTGGGGGGGAATGGCCCTCGCCCTCACCCTCCGATCCAACAGGTCCCTGGCCATGGCAGAACACTGACATTCCTGTCTTGCAGGAAATCACGCACGGAACGAGCAGTACGGCTGGTGGCATTGTCATGCTGGAGGGTCATGTCAAGATGAGCCTGCAGGTAGGGTACCACATGAGGGAGGAGGATGTCTTCCCTGTAACGCACAGTTTGCCTGCAATGACAACAACCTCAGTCCGATGATGCTGTGACACACTGCCCATGAGACCATGAGGGACCCTCCACCTCCAAATCGATCCCGTCCCGGAGTACAGGCCTCGGTGTAAGCCTCATTCCTTCGACGATAAACCTGAATCCGACCATCACCCCTGGTGAGACAAAACCGCGTCTCATCGGTRAAGAGCACTTTTTGCCAGTTCTGTCTGGTCCAGTGACGGTGGGTTTGTGCCCATAGGCGACGTTGTTGCCGGTGATGTCTGGTGAGGACCTGCCTTACAACAGGCCTACAAGCCTCAGTCCAGCMTCCCTCAGCATTTTACGGACAGTCTGAGCACTGATGGAGGGATTGTGCGTTCCTGGTGTAACTCGGGAAGTCGTTGTTGCCATCCTGTACCTGTCCCGCAGGTGTGATGTTCGGATGTACCGATCCTGTGCAGGTGTTGTTACACGTGGTCTGCCACTGCGAGGACGATCAGCTGTCCGTCCTCTCTCCCTTTAGCGCTGTCTTAGGCGTCTCACAGTACGGACATTGCAATTTATTGCCCTGGCCACATCTGCAGTCCCCATGCCTCCTTGCAACATGCCTAAGGCACGTTCACGCAGGGTCCAGGGTCCCTGCTCATCTTTCTTTTGGTGTTTTCCAGAGTCAGTAGATAGGTCTCTTTAGTGTTCTAAGTTTTCATAACTTTGACCTTAATTGCCTATCGTCTGTAAGCTGTTAGTGTCTTAACGACCGTTCCACAGGTGCATGTTCATTAATTATTTATGGTTCATAAATAGGAAACAGTGTTAAACCCTTTACAATGAAGATCTGTGAAGTTATTTGGATTTTTACGAATTATCTTTGAAAGACAGTTTATTTTTTTGCTGAGTTTACTGCAATCTTTTTTTGTAAGGGCTTATTTCTATTACAGCATATTGGATAACTGTCATTCCTATTCCATTCACCCAGGTCAATTTAACATTGATAGGTTCAGGCTACTACATGATACTCAMATTTTCCCTTTACCCATCATGAAATTACTACAACCTAGCTTATGAATAAAAGTTTACAACGTAAGTGCATAGCTCAAGAGAAATTTGAGTAATCAAGGTGACAAACCTTGACAAATTCAATACCGCCTTGCACACTCTTGCCTGCATCTAGCTGATCTAGGGTGTAATCATTAGTCCAATAGTTCAAAATTAGAGTTTCTATTGGACAAATGCAGGTATGTTTATTCCTGTTTTGTTCCGTTTAAGAAAGTTTTTCAACAGAATCAGTGGAATCAATACACCTCTGATCACACACAAACACAGTTCACTTTCATAGCAACAACATAAACAAAGTTTGATCCCTTTTATCGTTGTATTCCTTCCCGCATCTACATGCTCTCCTCTGACCTTTTCCCTTCCTTGTGGACATCAGTGCACAACACATCAGCTTTCAATGACCAGGTGAARAAACCTTTCCAAGCCAAACCTTCATGTMATAACCGCTACACACAGCCTGCATCATTGTCACCATATTAACGTCATAGTCAACATAGCTACTAGAACTAAGGAGTTAGTAAATCTGCTACAATCATGCAGTACAGTCAGCAGCAAGCAGTTTAGCAGTTACACCGGCGGGCCCCGGTGGCAATAAATCAATTAAACCAAAAGCTTATCTTGACTTGGAATAGTTCCAGTGTTGGATAGCCATAGCCAGCTAGCTAACATAGCATCCCTCTCTGTTTGAGCGGGCTAAACTAGCTAGCTGCATTCGCTAGTTAAGTAGGCTAAGTGAAAATGAAAAAAAGACAACAAAATCTCTCTCTTGCTTCTTCATTTTTTAAGAAAAGTATTTATTCAAAACTATTCAAATATTGTCTTTCTCACTCTGAGTCAACTACTCACCAGATTTTATGCACTGCAGTTTTGTATTGAAGTCAATGTACCCAGAGGAGGACAGAAACTAGGTGTCCTCTGGCTACACCATGGTGCTACCCTACAGTATGCTGTTGAGGCTACTGTARACCTTCATTGTAAACCATTGTGTTTTAATCAATTATTTGGTTTTTAATGTTTCATAATTTTTTTTTTTATGAAGTTCACTGAGGAGGATGGTCCTCCCTTTCCTCCTCTGGGGAGCCTCCACACTTTCACACTCATCACATACATTTCTGCTACTTTCTATTATCTATCCTGTTGCCTAACTATATGTACATAGAGTATCTACCTCAATTTCCTCATAACCCTGCACATTGACTCTGTACTTGTTCCCCATGTATATAGCCACGCTATCATTGCTCATGTTTATTCCTCGTGTTACTATTTTGTTATTTTTCTATTATTATTTTATTTGTTTGTATTCTGCATTGTTGGGAAGGGCCTGCATGTAAGCATATCACAGTTTCACTTTTTCTGAAGCATGTGACAATAAAATGTGATTTGATTTGATCTATGCACACACTTACACTGACCCCCCAACACACACACACTACATATGCCCACACACACATAACATGCACACACATGCATTCTGACACCACACACAAATTCACACACTTTCACACTCACCACATATGCTGCTGCTACTGTTCATTATCTATGCTGTTGCCTAGTCACTTTACCCCTACCTATATGTACAGTAAGTACATAGCTACCTCAATTAACTCGTACTCCTGCACATCAACTCGGTACTGGTACTCCCTGTATATAGCCAGGTTATTTTCTACTCCCTATATATAGCCATGTTATTTTTACTCTTTATTTTTATTTGTTACTTTTGCAAATATATATATATATATATATATATATACATACATACATACATACATACATACACATAAATACACATAAATACACACATACATACACACACATATAAATACATACATACATACATACATACATACATACATACATACATACATACATACATACATACATACATACATACATACATACATATACACATACACTACCGTTCTAAAAATTGGGGTCACTTAGAAATGTCCTTGTTTTTGAAATAAAATTTTAAAAAATGGTACATTAAAATAACATCTAATTGATCAGAAATACAGTGTAGACATTGTTAATGTTGTAAATGACTACTGTAGCTGGGATTTTTTAAATTTTATTTTATGGAATATCTACATAGGCGTACAGAGGTCCATTATCTGCAACCATCACTCCTGTGTTCCAATGGCACGTTGTGTTTAGCTAATCCAAGTTTATCAATTTAATCCAAGTTTATCTGTCCAATTACAAAAAACCTTGTTCAGTTATCATCTCTCTTGTTAGATGGCAATGTACAATGTGGCCATTGAGGACAGCAATGTTGATCAGATGGAAAAATATCTTCTTATACCACTTGGTGGTTTTCCGAGCGCATTCCACAAAGCTGTTTATCATGTCCGTTTTATCCACTGCCCCCATTTTGCGATTAAAGTCAAACACACAGCCTGGTTTGATCTTTCTCTCTCTCGTCAGGTGGTCCACCTTCCATGTGGCTCTCTCTTCTTCTGTAGCTCCAAGGCATAGCGATTGGTGTCCTCAACTTCGTCTCCCACCAGCTCCTCTGTCAGAAACAGCTTGAAGCACTCTGCCACAGAGGGAGATGACAAGGGGCTTTGCACTCCATACTGTGACTCATCAAAGCCAACAGCAGGGCCAGGAGGGGTGAAATGGCTCTTGGCCTTCCAGCTACCACAGACATTCAAATCAAATCACATTTTATTGGTCACATACACATGGTTAGGAGATGTTAATGCGAGTGTAGCGAAATGCGTGTGGTTCTAGTTCYGACAGTGCAGTAATATCTAACAAGTAATCTAACAAATGTGCGATGGCCGTGCGGCATAGGCAAGAAGCAGTAGATGGTATAAAATACAGTATATACATATGAGAAGAATAATGTAGGATATGTAAACATTATTAAAGTGGCATTATTTAAAGTGACACCTTTATTAAATCCATTTATTAAAGTGGCCAGTGATTTGAGTCTGTATGTTGGCAGCAGCCTCTTAATGTTAGTGATAGTTGTTTAACAGTCTGATGGCCTTGAGAAAGAAGCTGTTTTTCAGTCTCTTGGTCCCAGCTTTTATGCACCTGTACTGACCTCGACTTCTGGATGATAGCGGGGTGAACAGGCAGCGGCTCGGGTGGTTGTTGTCCTTGATGATCTTTTTGGCCTTCCTGTGACACCGGGTGGTGTAGATGTCCTRGAGGGCAGGTAGTTTGACCTTGGTGGCGTGCTGGGCAGACCGCACTACCCTCTGGAGAGCCTTGCGGTTGAGGGCGGTGCAGTTGCTGTACCAGGTAGTGATACAGCCAGACAGGATGCTTTTGATTGTGCATCTGTAAAAGTTTGTGGGCTTTAGACGACAAGCCAAATTTCTTCAGCCTCCTGAGGTTGAAGAGGCGCTGTTGCGCCTTCTTTGCCACGCTGTCTGTGTGGGTGGACCATTTCAGTTTGTTTGTGATGTGTTCGCCGAGGAATTTAAAACTTTCCACCTTCTCCACTACTGTCCCGTCAATGTGGATAGGGGGGGTGCTCCCTCTGCTGTTTCCTGAAGTCCACTCTTTTGTTTTGTTGATGTTGAGTGAGACGTTGTTTTCCCGACACCCCATTTCGAGGGCCCTCACCTCCTCCCTGTAGGCTGTCTCGTTGTTGTTGGTAATCAAGCCTACCACTGTCGTGTCATCTGCAAACTTGATGATTGAGTTGGAGGCGTGCTTGGCCACGCAGTCATGGGTGAACAGGGAGTACAGGAGAGGGCTGAGAACGTATCCATGTGAGGATTAGCGAAGTGGAGATGTTGTTTCCTACCTTCACCACCTGGGGCCGGCACATCAAAGTCCAGGAACCAGTTGCACAAGGCGGGGTCGAGACCCAGAGTCAGAGTTTGGACGGTACTATGGTGTTGAATGCTGAGCTGTAGTCGATGAACAGCATTCTTACATAGGTATTCCTCTTGTCCAGACGGGATAGGGCAGTGTGATGGTGATTGCATCATATGTGGACCTATTGGGGCGGTCGGCAAATTGGAGTGGGTCTAGGGTATCAGGTAGGGTGGAAGTGATATGATCCTTGACTAGTCTCTCAAAGCACTTCATGATGACAGAAGTGAGTGCTACGGGGGGTAGTCATTTAGTTCAGTTACCTTAGCTTTCTTGGGGAACAGGAACAATGGTGGCCATCTTGAAGCATGTGGGGACAGCTGACTGGGATAGCGATTGATTGAATATGTCCGTAAACACACCAGCCAGCTGGTCTGCKCATGCTCTGAGGACGCGGCTAGGGATGCCGTCGCGGCCAGCAGCCTTGCGAGGGTTAASACATTTAAATGTTTTACTCACGTCGGCCACGGAGAAGGAGAACCCACAGTCTTTGGTAGCAGGCCATGTCGGTTGCACTGTATTATCCTCAAAGCAGGCAAAGAAGTTGTTTAATTTGTCTGGGAGCAAGACGTAGATGTCCTTGACGGGGCTGGTTTTCTTTTTGTAATCCGTGATTGTTTGTAGACCATGGCACATACATCTCATATTTGAGCCGTTGAATTGTGAATCTACTTTGTGTCGATACTGATGCTTTGATGGTTTGATTGCCTTGCGGAGGAAATATCTACACTGTTTGTACAGTGCCTTGCAAAAGTATTCATCCCCCTTGGCGTTTTTCCTATTTTGTTAAATAAAGTCCACCTGTGTGCAATCTAAGTGTCACATGATCTGACACATGATCTCAGTATATATACACACCTGTTCTGAAAGGCCACAGAGTCTGCAACACCACTAAGCAAGGGGCACCACCAAGCAAGCGGCCCCATTAAGGCCAAGGAGCTCTCCAAACAGGTCAGGGACAAAGCTGTGGAGAAGTACAGATCAGGCTTGGGTTATAAAAAAAAATCTGAAACTTTGAACAAAACTCATGGACCAGGCAAGTAGGGCATTAATCAGAGAGGCAACAAAGAGAACAAAGAGAACTCTGAAGGAGCTGCAGCTCCACAGCGGAGACTGGAGTATTTGTCCATAGGACCACTTTAAGCCGTACACTCCACAGAGCTGGGCTTTACGGAAGAGTGGCAATAAAAGACATTGCTTAAAGAAAAAGAAAAAGCAATCACGTTTGGTGTTCGCCAAAAGGCATGTGGGAGACTCCCCCAAACATATGGAAGAAGGTACTCTGGTCTGATGAAATTATATTTCAGTTTTTTGGCCATCAAGGAAAACGCTATGTCTGGCGCAAACCCAACACCTCTCATCACCCCGAGCACACCATCCCCACAGTGAAGCATGGTGGTGGCAGCATCATGCTGCAGGGATGTTTATCATCGGCAAGGACTGGGAAACTGGTCAGAATTGAAGGAATGATGGATGGTGCTAAATATAGGGAAATTCTTGAGGGAAACCTATTTCAGTCTTCCAGAGATCTGAGACTGGGACGAAGGTTCACCATCCAGCAGGACAATGACCCTAAGCATACTGCTAAAGAAACACTCGAGTGGTTTACGGGGAAACATTTAAATGTCTTGGAATGGCCTAGTCAAAGCCCAGACCTCAATCCAATTGAGAATCTGTGGTATGACTTAAAGATTGCTGTACAGCAGAAGAACCCATYCAATTTGAAGGAGCTGGAGCAGGTTTGCCTTGAAGAATGGGCAGAAATCCATGTGGCTAGATGTGCCATGCTTATAGAGATACCCCAAGAGACTTGCAGCTGTAATTGCTGCAAAAGTTGGCTCTACAAAGTATTGACTGGGGGGCTGAATAGTTATGCACGCTCACGTTTTCAGTTTTTTTGTCTTATTTCTTGTTTGTTTCACAATAAAAAAATATTTTGCATCTTCAAAGTGGTGGGCATGTTGTGTAAGTCAAATGTTACAAACCCCCCCAAAAATCTATTTTAAGTCCAGGTTGTAAGGCAACAAAATCGGAAAAATGCCATGGAGGGCTAATACTTTCGCAAGCCACTGTATTCGGTCATGTTTCTAGTCGCCTTGCCATGATTTTATGCATTGGTTTGCGCTTTCAGTTTTTCGCGAATGCTGCCTTCAATCCACGGTTTCTGGTTAGGGAAGGTTTAAATAGTCACAGTGGGTACAACATCTCCAATGCACTTCCTAATAAACTCACTCACCGAGTCAGCATATACGTCGATGTTATTGTCTGAGGCTACCCGGAACATATCCCAGTCTGCGTGTTCGAAGCAATCTTGAAGCGTGGAATCCGATTGGTCAGACCAGCGTTGGATAGACCTAAGCACGGGCGCTTCCTGTTTAAGTTTCTGCCTACAGGAGGGGAGCAACAAGATGGAGTCATGGTCAGATTTGCCAAAGGGAGGGTGGGGAAGGGCCTTGTATGCAACGCGAAAGTTAGAGTAGCAGTGGTCCAGTGTTTTGCTCGARCAGGTTCTACAATCAATGTGCTGGTAGAATTTAGGTAGCCTTGTTCTCAAATTAGCTTTGTTAAAATACATAGAGTCCAGTGAAGTTCTTTCAGGGCCATCGAGGTATCTGCTTGGGGGGGAGATATACACGGCTGTGATTATAATCGAAGGGAATTCTCTTGGGAGATAATGCGGTCGCCATTTGATTGTAAGGAATCCTAGGTCAGGTGAACAAAAGGAATTGAGTTCCTGTATGTTGTTATGATTACACCATGAGTCATTAATCATGAGTCATACACCCCGCCCTTCTTCTTACCAGAGAGATGTTTGTTTCTTTCAGTGCGATGCATGAAGAAACMCGGTGGCTGTACCATCTCTGACAACATATCCTGAGTGAGAAATGTGTCTGTGAAACAGAGAATGTTACAATCTCTGATGTCTCTCTGGAAGGCAACTCGTGCCCTAATTTCGTCCACCTTGTTGTCTAGAGACTGGACATTGGCGAGTAACATGCTCGGAAGGGGTGGATGGTGTGCTCGCCTTCTAAGTCTGACCAGGAGGCCGCTCCGTCTGCCTCTCCTGCAGCGACGACAATGTTTTGGGTCAGCCTCTGGGATTAGATCCAATGTCCAGGGTGGAGGTCCGAACAAAGGATCCGCTTCGAGGAAGTCGTATTCCTGGTTGACGTCACTCTTATGTCCAATAGTTCTTTCCGGCTGTATGTAATAACACTTAAGATTTTCTGGGCTAACAATGTAAGAAATAATATATTAAAAAAACTCATTACTGCATAGTTTCCTATGTTTCCCATCTCTGTCGGCGCCATCTTGCTAAACCGGTACTTCACCCACTGTTGGTCTTCCTCCATCACCTCCAGAATCTTCAGAGGGACCTGGGACTTCGTCGGTGTGCAAGGGGTCCCCAGATGCAGGATTCTCAATGGCCACAAGGTTGGGGGCAGATCCCAATGTCATTGTCAGAATCTGATTCCTCACTGTCATACTCAGAATCATTGTCAGAATTTACAAAAATATCAAGAAATTTCCAGTTGTCTCCTTTTTAAATACTTTGCTAATGCTACAGCTTAGCCCACTACCTATATACATAAACAATAACACTGAATGTCTCCAAGTGAGTGTCAGGGGTGACGGGATTGGCTGCCGGTGTGGTGATACTGATGATTTGTCACAGATGGTTTGTTTACATAGCAGGTTGGGATAATTAYCGTGGYAGGATAGGAGAACTAACACAGCAGGTTAGGTGAAATAACATAGTTTAAGAGAATGAGGAAAGAGGGTAGGGAAAGGGGTTAGGGTAAGGCTTAGCTACAATGCTACAGTTGTGTTATGCTGTGTCTATGTCTGCAAATGTCTGAACATTGCATCCCAAAATAAACTGCTCATATTGAGGACATAATGTTCTGTGCAAAATATTTCCGTGAAAWATCAGTGTGGCCAGCTGAAACGCTGACTGTTGCGTCAAGCGTTCTAACGAAGTGTTCTAATCACACCGATTTGAGCTGCAGGGAACACTGTAGAATGATAACATCCGTGTTCCTATGAAACAAAGGGTAAACACAATAATAGTGCAGTACAGTAAATGTTCGCATTTCATTTTCTGCTGTACTGGAACTGAACCGAACCGTGACCCCAAAACTGAAATATCCACTGAACCATGGGTTGGAACCAATAATATGCATTACATTGTATTGTATTTTCCCAGTATATACAGTAACTTTACAAAACATTAAGAACACCTTCCTAATATTGAGTTGCACCCCCTTTTGCCTTCARAACAGCCTCAGCTTGTCGTGCWTCGACTCTACAAGGTGTCAAAAGTGTTCCACAGGGATGCTGGCCCATGTTGACTCCAATGCTTCCCACAGTTGTGTGTAAGTTGGCTGGATGTCCTTCGGSTGGTGGAACTTTCTTGATACACAAGGGAAACTGTTGAGCGTGAAAAACCCAGCAGCGTTGCAGTTCTTGGCACTTACTACCATACCCCGTTCAAAGGCTCTTCAATCTTATGTCTTGCCCATTCACCCTCTGAATGGCACACACACAATCCATGTCTCAATTGTCTCAAGGCTTAAAAATAATAATTTAGCGTGTCTCCTCCCCTTCATCTAAACTGATTGAAGTGGATTTACCAAGTGACATCAATAAGGGATCATAGCTTTCACCTGGTCAGTCTATGTCATAGAACGAGCAGGTGTTGTTATTGTCAGTGTATACAGGGCCTAGTGGAAGTCTGCACACCCCTTGCACAGTATTCACATTTTGCTGCCTTAAAATAACACCTAAAAACGGATTCAATTTGATTGTTTTTCCCTACAGATCTACACAACCTCCTCCACATACTCAAAGTGAAAGAAAGTTAAAGAAAATGTTCTAAATTAATTCAAAATAAAATAACAAAGATGTCTTGATTGTGTATGTTTTCACACCCAAGAGATAATAATTGGTGGAAGTTCCTTCGGCAGCAATTACAGCTGTGAAAAATGTTGAATAATATTCTACCGATTTAGCACCACTCTTAGGGAAAGAGACTGCATGTCCTTTTTGTTTTGACAAAATTGCTCAAGTACAGTAAATTTGGTTGGTAATGATTGATTGACAGCAATATTCAAACCTTGTCTCTGATTTTCAAACAAATTTAAGTCATAACAGATTAGACCACTCAGAAAAACTCTTTGAATAAAAATGTATGTAATTGTCTCACTGAAAAATATAACTAGGTTTTCAGAAGACTGAGGTGGGTTTTCCCTTAACTTATTACCTGGGCTTTGCTCCTTTCAGATTTATTTTGATCCTGACAAACTCCCCAGGCCCTGCCGATGACTAGCATAACCATAACATGATTCTGC
Source organism: Salvelinus sp. IW2-2015 (assembly GCF_002910315.2). Taxonomy (NCBI): domain Eukaryota; kingdom Metazoa; phylum Chordata; class Actinopteri; order Salmoniformes; family Salmonidae; genus Salvelinus; species Salvelinus sp. IW2-2015. Next base: position 7,178,822 of record NC_036870.1, read on the forward strand.
AAGTACAATACTTGAAAATACAGAGGGTTTTACTCTGTGTTATGTTGTATTGGATATTACCCAAAACTGTAGATTTTAATTTAGGCCAAAAAGAAWWWWWTTTWAACCTGAAATRACTTGAGTCAATAAGTATTCAACCCCTTTGTTAAAGCAAGCCTAAATAAATTCAGGAGTAAAACTGTGCATAACAAGTCACATAATAATTTGCATGTAATAATGGGTTTAACATGTTTTTTTAATGACTACCTCATCTCTGTACACCACACATATAATTATCTGTAAGGTCCTTCTGTCACGCCCTGACCTTAGAGATCCTTTTATTTCTCTATTTGGTTAGGTCAGGGTGTGATTAGGGTGGGCACTCTAGTTTTTTGTCTCTATGTTGGCCTGGTATGGTTCCCAATCAGAGGCAGCTGTCTATCGTCGTCTCTGATTGGGGATCATATTTAGGCAGCCTTTTTGCCCACCTGTTGTTTGTGGGATCTTGTTTTTTTGTAGTGCCTGTGAGGACTCCATTACTTCACGTTTCGTTTATTTCTGTATTGTTTTGCTGAGTTTCAATAGTTAAACATGTGGAACTCTACACACGCTGCGCCTTGGTCCATTTATTCCAACGATCGTGACACCTTCAGTCAGCAGGGAATTTCCAACACAGATTCAACCACAAAGAACAGAGAGGATGCCTCGCAAAGAAAGGTAACAGTCAAAAAAGCAGACAATGAATATCCCTTTGAGCATGGTGAAGTTATTAATTACACTTTGGATGGTGTATCAATTCACCCAGTCACTACAAAGACACGGGTGTCCTTCCTAACTCAGTTGCTAGAGAGGAAGAAAACCGCTCAGGGATTTCACCATGAGACCAATGGGAGAAAACTGTGGATGGCTCAACAACATTTTAGTTACTTCACAATGCTAATCTTATTGACAGAGTGAAAAGAAGCCTGTACAAAATACAAATATTCCAAAATATGCAACCTCTTTTTTAACAAGGCACTAAATAATTCTGAAAAAATGTGGCAAAGCAATTAACTTTTTCTAGAAAAAAAAGTGTTTGTGCCAAATCCAATACAACCCATTGCTGAGTACCACTCTCCATATTTTCAACCATAGTGGTGGCTGCATCATGTTATGGGTATGCTTGTAATTGTTAAGGACTGGGGAGTTTTTCAGGATAAAAAAAACGGAATGGAGCTAAGCACAGGCAAAATCCTAGAGGAAAACCTGGTTCAGTCTGCTTTCCACCAGACACTGGGAGATTATGTCACCTTTCAGCAGGAAAATAACCTGAAACACAATGCCAACTTTACACTGGAGCTSCTTACCAAGCAGATGTTCCTGAGTGGCCTAGTTACAGTTTTGACTTAAATCTACTAAAATCTATGTCAAGACCTTAAAATGGTTATCTAGCACTGATCAACAACCAATTTGACAAAGCTTTAAGAATTTTGAAAAGAATAATGGGAAAATGTTGCACAATCCAGGTGTGCAAAGCTCTTAGAGACTTACCCAGAAAGACTCACAGCTGTAATCGCTGCCAAAGGTACTCCTACAAAGTATTGACTCTAGAGTGTGAATATTTATGTAAATGTATTATTTCTGTATTTTCTTTTCAGTAAATATGCAAACATTTCAAAAAACATGTTCACTTTTCATTATGGGGTATTGTGTGTAGATAGGTGAGAAAATATATTTAATCAATTTTGACAAAATGTGGAGTATGACAAGGGGTCTGAACTATCTGAAGGCACTGTATGGGTGTCTGAGCTGTATGTTATTTGATTATGCAGACAATCTGGCATTTTCGTCACAGTAATATTGCTCATATAAACTAGAAGAGAAGTAGTTTTAATCTCTCGTCAAACTTCAACCAGGAAAGGCTGGCCTGCATGTTGTTAATGTTACTTCTGGATGTGCAGTTAAGGGCTCAATGGTCACACTCTTTACTCACACTCTTTACTCACACTCTTTACTCACACTCTTTACTCACACTCTTTACTCATACTCTTTACTCACACTCTTTACTCACACTCTTTACTCACACTCTTTACTCACACTCTTTACTCACACTCTTTACTCACACTCTTTACTCACACTCTTTACGCATACTCTTTACTCACACTCTTTACTCCAGTTGAGGTTTAGGTCTCAGAGAAGGTTTAATCCAAGTACAATACTTTAAGTTTTAGATGTATTTATGACAAGTTTATTATTAATCATCCATTCTGATACTGACTAACTCATTTAGAATGTTTGTGAGCTCACTGGCTTTGGTTGCTGACATGTAGAGTGTGTAACCATCCACATACATAGTCATTCTACCTTCGAGTAAGACCAGGGGCAAATCGTTCTAACGGCCCAAGGCAACTGCCCTGAGGGACATAGCACTGTACATATCTGATGTACACTCGCTGGATAAATAACTCTCCAGAAAGTGAGTTTCTTTAATAACAATTGATGATCAATAACATCAAAGGCTGCACTAAACTCTACAGCTCCAACTATCCTTTTATTATCCATTTACAATATTTTAACCAATCAGTGCAGTACAAGTTGAGGGCCCTTCTCTATGCATGCTGAAAGTCAGTAGTTAACTTGTTCTCTGACAAATAGCATTGTATTTGGTCAAACCCAATTATCTCCRTCAATTGATTAAGAACAGGCAAACTGATTAAGCAGCTGTTAGAGTCAGCAATGGGTGCTTTACAATTTTTTGGCAATGGAATTCCTTTAGCTTCCTTCCACACTTGTGGACATACACTCCTTTAGGCTTTGGTTAAATCTATAGCAAATAGGGGCAGAAATACAGTCTGTTACCTAGTGACTGCCGTCTACGGAGGGCTAAATAAAGGGGGARTAATCAAGGAGATAATGATGACCAGGTGTGCATAATGATGGGGAGCAGGTGTGCGTAATGATTGTTGCCAAGGCCGGTGGTTAGTAGACCGGCAACGTCGAGTGCTGGAGAGAGGGAGCGGGAGTCGGCGTGACATCTGCGATTATTTCCCATTCATGTTGTCTATACCTGGTGGCTTATTATTGTTGACGGATAACACTAACTGGACATACAACAATCCTTCTCTTTCATTATTAGATATTTTATCCTTAAAGATGTGATAGTTCACTGTTCAAATGTCATTTCACTTCTGAGTTTTTCTACTGTACCAGTGTGACCCCCTCATTCTTCAGGCAGATTTGTTATAACTAGGCTAGTACTAATAGAGAGATAAGACCTGGGGCCCCGTTTCAGAAAGCGGGTTTGGTGAAAAGTCTGAGTTAGGAAACTCTGGGTTATCAGTTTCACAAAGTCAGTTCAGCTTAACTCTGAGTCAGTTACTATGGCAACATACTCCGTGAAGCTAACCTGCTCACTGAAGGGTTATCTTCAACTAACCCTGAGTTTCTCCTCCTCTTTAGCTGAAGCCTGCAGACTGAAGGTGTCGGACATGGCGTGTCCTTTTCTTGAAGAGCCAGTTGATATTGAAGCACAAATACTCTGAAAAAAATCTCCATCGGGAAGAGGGTGATCCCGCTTGGATGTTGTATCATTCCCTGATGATTATCTGTTTGAGCGTTTCCATTTCTCTGCACAATCAATCATTCATCTGAACAATATTCTCAGCCCTCATATCGTTCATATGACAACATCATGGACATGCTCTCAGTTCGGAACAAATTCTTTGTGTTGCACATWGTTTTTTTTGCCAACGGGAGTTTTCTATATAACATCGGTGACGTTGAGCATATTTCCARGGCAACCATCTGTCGGGCTGTCAGAAATGTGACTCTTGCACTGAAACATTTACTGTACACTTTTATGGTGTTCCCAAGTCACAGACCCACAAGAATCATCAAAGAAGAATTCCACAGAATTGCAGGTATTTATTGAAGCTTTGAGACTTGAARCACTAATCAGTTAGTTTGATATATTTTAGGGTTTCCAGGTGTGATTGGCTGCATAGATGGCACTCATATAAGTAAATGAAGGAGATTATGTGAATAGGAAGTCTTTCCACAGCATTAATGTGCAGGTAGGCCTAAATAGTAGCCTTTAGCGTTCCAAATGAAAGATACTTCACAATACAGCTACTGTAGCTAATTACTGTTCTACACTGTGAAGATCATTTGTGATGCAGCCCACATCAGCAACGTGGAAGCAAAGTGGCCTCTGTCTGTTCATGACTCATTTTTTGTGAGTGTACACTGAGCACTAGATATGCCCGTGGTGAGTATATATATATATATATATATATATATATAGCTATATCCTATTATAATTAATATTTTGTTTCCTCTTTTTGCAACTGAAAATGTTAACTGTATCCTCGTATTATCATAGAAGAGTTCAATAGTTACCTGCTCGGTGACAGAGGGTACCCCTGCCAGCCCTATTTGCTGACCCTTAAGCCTGATCCTGAGCCCGGCCAGCTGCAACGTTATCACTTSGCTCACTGCAGGACACGAGCCAGGGTAGAGATGACCATTGGGATGCTCAAGGCCCGGTTCCAGTGCCTTCGTAGGCTCAGGGTCACCCCAGAAAGGGCATGTGACATTTATTGTGGTATGTGTGATTCTCCACAACATTGCCACAGTCAGAGGAGAACAATGTCCTACTCAACCAGCGAACGATCCTGATAATGATCCTGACCATCTCGCTGACGCACCAGATGGAAGAGCAGTCAGAGACACAATATGCTACCATCATTTCTGATTGACCCATCACCTCCCCAGTGTCAAATAAAGACAATATGCCTTTCTTTTTATGAAGTCTTCTTTATTTCCTGCAAGTACAAATGCAGTACAGTAGTTAATATTTTTTATGTTGTTCAAACATTAAAATCATCCACCTTTAACTGATGATCCAGCAGTTCTATTTTTTATATATATATTTTTTTCTATTATTTTTTCTATTTTTCTATTTTGCATCTGCAACCCTATGTGGTCAATATCTAAATTACATTTGAAATACTAACCTCTTATCAAATCTAACTTTGTCACATTTTATTTATTTTAATTTCACCTTTATTTAACCAGGTAGGCGAGTTGAGAACAAGTTCTCATTTGCAACTGCGACCTGGCCAAGATAAAGCATAGTAGTTCGACACATACAACAGAGTTACACATGGAATAAACAAAAAATACAGTCAATAATAGAGTAGAAAAATAAGTCTATATACAATGTGAGCAAATGAGGTGAGATAAGGGAGGTAAAGGCAAAAAAAGGCCATGGTGGCGAGTAAATACAATATAGCAAGTGAAACACTGGAATGGGTAGATTTGCAGTGGAAGAATGTGCAAAGTAGAAGTAGAAATAATGAGGTGCAAAAGAGCTAAATAAATAAATAAATACAGTAGGGAAGAGGTAAGTTGTTTGGGCTAAATTATAGATGGCTATGTACAGGTGCAGTTATCTGTGAGCTGCTCTGACAAGCTGGTGCTAAAGCTAGGGAGGGAGATAAGTGTTCCAGCTTCAGAGATTTTGCAGTTTGTTCCAGTCATTGGCAGCAGAGAACTGGAAGGAAAACGACCAAAGGAGGAATTGTTGTAACGCTCGTCGTTAGGTGGAAGAGAGGAGGACCAAAGCGCATGCGTGGTAGTTTTCCATATTATGGAAACACTTAACACGAACAAAACAAAACAGAAATGAAACTAACGACGCTACAGACCTGAACATGTGAACATACAACAACGAAGAACGCAATGAACAGAACAATCACCCACAAACAAACAGTGAGAACAGCCTACCTAAATATGTTCCCAATCAGAGGAAACGTAAAACACCTGCCCCTGATTGAGAACCATATCAGGCTAAGTTGACAACCCTAAACCAAACATAGAAACACATAACATAGAATGCCCACCCAGCTCATGTCCTGACCAACTAAACAAGACTGAACAAAGGAAATAAGGTCAGGAACGTGACAAATTGTTTGGGGGTGACCAGTGAGATATACCGCTGGAGCGCGTGCTACGAGTGGGTGCTGCTATGGTGACCAGTGAGCTGAGATAAGGCGGGGCTTTACCTAGCAGAGACTTGTATATAACCTGTAGCCAGTGGGTTTGGCGACAAGTATGAAGCGAGGGCCAACCAACGAGAGCGAACAGGTCGCAATGGTGGGTAGTGTAACGCGCTTCCTCCTTCTCCTCATCCGAAGAGGAGTAGCAGGGATTTGACCAAAATGCAGCGGGTTGTGAATACATATGATTTAATAGACAAAACGGAAAAACACGACAAACACTTGAATAATTACAAAACAAATAAACGAATGTAGACAGACCTGGACACGAACTTACATACAACGTGAAGAAACGCATGAACCAGGAAAACAGACTACATAAAACGAACTAACTAACAAAAACCGGAACAGTCCCGTGTGGCGTAACATACAGACACTGACACAGGAGACAATCACCCACAAACAAACAGTGAGAACAACCTACCTTATATGACTCTCAATTAGAGGAAAACGCAAAACACCTGCCTCAATTAAGAGCATACCAGGCAACCCAAAACCAACATAGAAAAAGCAAACATAGACTGCCCACCCAAACTCACGCCCTGACATCACACACATACAAAACAACAGAAAACAGGTCAGGAACGTGACAGGTAGTGTATGGGGCTTTGGTGACAAAACGGATGGCACTGTGATAGACTGCATCGAGTTTGTTGAGTAGAGTGTTGGAGGCTATCTTATTAATGACATCACCGAAGTCGAGGATCGGTAGGATGGTCAGTTTTACGAGGGTATGTTTGGCAGCATGAGTGAAGGATGCTTTGTTGCGATACAGGAAGCCGATTCTAGATTTAATTTTGGATTGGAGATGCTTAATGTGAGTCTGGAAGGAGAGTTTACAGKCTAACCAGACACCTAGGTATTTGTAGTTGTCCACGTATTCAATTTACAGAAATAGTCATCATAAATGTTGATGAAATTACAAGTGTTATACATGGAATTTTAGATCCACTTCTCCTTAATGCAACCGCTGTGTCAGATTTCAAATAAACTTACGGAAAAAGCAAACCATGCAATAATCTGAGTACGGCGCTCATACAACAAATCAACCCAAAGAGATATCCGCCATGTTGGAGTCAACAGAAGTCAGAAATAGCAATATAAATATTCACTTACCTTTGATGATCTTCATCAGAATGCACTCTCAGGAATCCCAGTTCCACAATAAATGTTTGTTTTGTTCGATAATGTCCATTCATGAAAACCTACAAACCTCAGATTTCCCACTTCCTGTTTTTTTCTCAGGTTTTTGCCTGCCATGAGTTATATTATACTCACAGACATCATTCAAACAGTTTTAGAAACTTCAGAGTGTTTTCTATCCAAATCTACTAATAATATGCATATCCTAGGATCTGGGCCTGAGTAGCAGGCAGTTTACTCTGGGCACGCTTTTCATTCTGACGTGAAAATATTGCCCCCTACCCAAGAGAGGTTAACTCTCGACCCGCTCGATGTGATGAGCTTCGTGGGCACTATGGTGTTGAACGCTGAGCTGTAGTCAATGAACAGCATTCTCACATAGGTGTTCCTTTTGTCCAGGTGAGATAGGGCAGTGTGCAGTGCGATTGAGATTGCGTCATCTGTGGATCTTTAAGGGCGGTATGCGAATTGGAGTGAGTCTAGGGTGTCAGGGAGGATGCTGTTGATGTGAATCATGACCAGCCTTTCAAAGCACTTCATGGAAACCGACCTGAGTGCCACGAGGTGGTAATCATTTAGGCAGGTTACCTTCGCTTCWTTGGGCACAGGGACTATGGTGGTCTGCTTGAAGCATGTAGGTATTACAGACTCGGTCAGGGAGAGGTTGAATGTTGACCTGTTTAAAGGTCTTACTCACATCGGCTGCGGAGAATGTGATCACACAGTCGTCCGGAACAGCTGTCGCTCTCATGCATGTTCCAGTGTTATTTGCCTTGAAGCATGCATAGAAGTAGTTTAGCTCATATGGTAGGCTCGTGTCACTGGGCAGCTCTGGGCTGTGCTGCCCTTTGTAGTCTGTAATGGTTTGCAAGCCCTGCCACATCCGACGAGCATCGGAGCCGGTGTAGTACGATTTGATCTTAGTCCTGTATTGACACTTTGCCTGTTTGATGGTTCGTCGGAGGGAATAGCTGGATTTCTTATAAGCTTTCGGGTTAGAGTCCCGCTCCTTAAAAGAGGCAGCTCTAGCTTTTAGCTCAGTGCAGATGTTTCCTGTAATCCATGGCTTCTGGTTGGGGTATGTATGCATGGTCACTGTGGGGATGACATCATCGATGCATTTATTGATGAAGCCAGTGAATGATGTGGTGTACTCCTCAATTCCATAGGAAGATTCCCGGAACATATTCCAGTATGTGCAAGCAAAACAGTCCTGTATCTTAGCATCTGCTTCATATGATCACTTTTTTATTGACCGAGTCACTGGTGCTTCCTGCTTTAATTGTTGCTTGTATGCAGGAATCAGGAGGATAGAATTCTGGTCAGATTTGTCAAATGGAGGGCGAGGGAGAGCTTTGTATGGTTCTCTGTGTGTGGAGTAAAGGTGGTCAACAAAGTACTGAATAAGTATGTAAATGTGAATTTTTTATTTATACATTTGCAAAATTGTCTAAAAACCTGTTTTTGCTTTGTCGTCATGGGGTATTGTGTGTAGATTGACAAGGGAAATAAACAATTTAATACATTTTAGAACAAGGCTGTAACGTAATAAATGTGGAAAAAGTCAAGTGGTCTGAATACCTTCCGAATGCTCTGTATTTTCCTAATCGATTCATGTCTGAGTAAATGTCCAATTAATCTGCTTTATCGTATCAGTATGAGTTTAGCACCATGAAATATGCATGAGTGATCCTTCAGACGGCCCTGTGTTTAAATATTCTTTTCATCCCATTGCCTGAGGAAATGTGTCAGATTGGACCGGAGCGTGTGTGTGTGTGTGTGTGTGTGTGTGTGTGTGTGTGTGTGTGTGTGTGTGTGTGTGTGTGTGTGTGTGGATGTGTTTAACTATATTTGTAGTTACCAGAAGTCCCCAGAAGAATAGTAAACTAACAAAAATTTGACCAACTGGGGACATTTTAGGCTTAAGGTTAGAATTAGTGTTAGGGTTAGAATTAGGGTTAGGTATAGGGTTAGGGTTAAGGTTAGGTTTTCGGGTTAGGGTTAGGGTAAATAGGATTTTGAATGGGGACTGAATTGTGTGTCCACAGAAGGTTAGTTGTGCGCGTGCGTGCGTGCGTGCGTGTGTGTGTGTAGACTCCCAGACCTCTAAGAGTAGCTCTTTCTGGGAGATGAGCACTGATGGGAATAGGCCCACTGTCCGGAAACACACACACACACACAAACACCCTTGAACACACGCATGCACATACTATATGTATGCACACTCACCAATAAACACACACAACCAGTAATAAAAACACACTTATGTGTGCCAACACAGAACACCCCATCAAAACACACATGCTCACCTAGAAACACATACCAACACATTAAGAAAACCACTGAATATCCCCTAGCACCAGTTCTCAGGCTAGGTGATCAATAGATTGTATCCAGAGCCAATACTGGGAGAGGATCCAGAGGCTGTGAGTGGTCTAAGTAATCATTGTGTTTAGTTACCCCACACTCAGGGCTGGCCCTAAGTGAGCTGTTGGTTGCCCCCCTCTGTTTTACACTTAATTCCCTACAGTTTTACCCATTGAGCCATGACTTACGCCATGTTAATGATATCTGAGTGAGAGTGTCTAACAAAATCAAATGGGGGCTCCCTGGAATTCAGGGCCCCTGGGCATGTGCCCTGCGTGCCTCGTCGGTATTCAGCCATGATTACTACAAGTTTAGATAAYTGGCAAGACTAACTTACCAATCTAAAAATTGTTAGCTGACATGGCTAATTGAGCGACTGTCAGTGACTGACAAAACAAGAAAAAAATTGCTGATGCACAACCACATTTCGAACTGCACCTTGTGTATTCTACTATATTATCTCTCAACAGTAAGTTGAGACACCGACTGAGGTTTTTTTAGGTTGGAGGCCCATGGCGGCCTAGGGCCCTAAGCCACTGCTTATGTCGCTTATGCCTGAAGCCTGCCCTGCCCACACTTCTATTTCCCTGGGGGTCCTGGCACTATGGATTTGTGTGTGTGTGTGTGTGTGTGTGTGTGTGTGTGTGTGTGTGTGTGTGTGTGTGTGTGTGTGTGTGTGTGTTTTTTTTTTGTGTGGTGTTAGTGTTGCGCGGGTGAGCTGTTTGTTCACCCGCTGTCAGCGTGGTATGCGTACATTCTGTTTATTTAAACGAATGAACGCTGAACAAACTAAACAAAATAACGTGACGCTATATAAAACGAGTGCTGACAGGCAACTACACATAGACAAGAACCCACGAAACCAAAAGGGAAAATGGCAACCTAAATAGGATCCCCAATTAGAGACAACGATAAACAGCTGCCTCTGATTGGGAACCAATTCAGGTCACCATAGACCTACAATTACCTAGACTTACAAAAAAAAATAGATCTACAAAAACCCTAGACAAGTCAAAAACAAGCATACCCACCCTCGTCACACCCTGACCTGACCAAAATAATAAAGAAAACATAGATAACTAAGGTCAGGGCAATTGCTAATAACCAATCCGCAATCGCCTAACTGTATGTAAACATCTGAGGACTGCACCCAACAGTAACCCATAAATATAGAAAATGCTCCATAGGCTACAGTCAAAGATGGCAGAATGATTTTTTGACAGGGAGTGCAGGACATTTTTTTGCCTGATTTAGATTCCAAATATTTACAAAAGTATGTGGACACCCTTTCAAACTAGTAGATTAGGCTATTTCAGCCACACCTGTTGCTGACATGTGTATAAAATCAAGCACACAGCCTTACATTCTCCATAGACAAACATTGGCAGTAGAATGGCCTTACTATTAAGCTCAGTGACCTTCAACGTGGCACCGTCAAAGGCTGCCACCTTTCCAACAAGTCAGTTCGTCAAATTTCTGCCCTGCTAGATCTGCCCTGGTCAACTTTAAGGGCTGTTATTGTGATGTGGAAACCTTTAGGAGCAACAACGGCTCAGCCGCAAAGTGAGAGGCCACACAAGCTCACAGAACGGGACTGTCCTCGGTTGCAACACTAACTACCGAGTTCCAAACTGCCTCTAGAAGCAACGTCAGCACAAGAACTGTTCGTCAGGAGCTTTATGAAATGGGTTTCCATGGCCGAGCAGCTGCACACAAGCCTAAGATCACCATGCAAAATGCCAAGCGTCAGCTGTAGTGGTGTAAAGCTTGCCGCCATTGGACTCTGGAGCAGTGGAAACGCGTTCTCTGGAGTGATGAATCACGCTTCACCATCTGGCAGTTTTACGGATGAATGTGGGTTTGGCAGATGTCAGGAGAACGCAAACTCCCCAATGCATAGTGCAAACTGTAAAGTTTGGTGGAGGAGGAGTAATGGTCTGGGGCTGTTTTTCATGGTTCGGGCTAGGCCCCTTAGTTACAGTGAAGGGAAATCTTAACCCTACAGCATACAATTACATTCTAAACGATTCTGTGCTTCCAACTTTATGGCAACAGTTTGGGGAAGGATCTTACCTGTTTAAGCATTCAGAGTTCACCCGCCRTTTCCGGGCAGTCTTCGACCACCCCCCGAGGGTAGAGCGGTGGGTGAACGCCTCTACCATCTGAGGCAGGAGACGAGGAGCGCACAGCAGTTCGCACTGGAGATTAGGACCCTGGCTGCCGGCGCGGGATGGAACAACATGGCCCTGATCGACCATTACCGCTGCAGTCTGCGCGAGGACGTCCGTCAGGAGCTGGCCTGCAGAGACACCACCCTCACGTTCAACCAGCTGGTGGACCTGTCCATCTGGCTGGACAACCTGTTGTCTACTCGCGGACGTACAGATCGGGGTCTGGTGGTTCCATCCTCCCACACCCCCTCTCCGATACCCATGGAGCTGGGAGGGGCGGTGCGCAGGGAGACCGGAGGGGGTTCCCGCTCGTGCACCATCTGTGGCCGCAGAGGTCACACTGCCGGTCGGTGCCCGGGTTGGTTCCTCTGGGAATCGAGGCAGCAGGCAGGGCGCTCTGGCGTCACCCCAGGTGAGCCGGCACCGTTCTCACCCAGAGCCCTTTGTTGCACATATGTTTGTGTCTGTCACTTTTCCTGAGTTTTCCCCGCATTCCTAGCATAAGGCGCTCGTAGATTCAGGCGCGGCTGGGAATTTCATTGACAGAGCGTTAGCTCATAGTTTAGGGACCCCCATTGTTCCCGTGGATGTGCCCTTCCCCGTTCACGCCTTAGATAGTTGACCATTAGGGTCAGGGTTGATTAGGGAGGTCACTGCGCCTTTGGGCATGGTGACGCAGKGGGGTCATACGGAGAGAATTAGTCTCTTCCTCATTGACTCTCCTGCGTTTTCCGTGGTGCTGGGCCTACCCTGGTTAGCTTGTCATAACCTCACTGTTTCTTGGCCACAGAGTGCTCTCACGGGGTGGTCGCGAGAGTGCTCAGGTAGGTGTTATGGGGTTTCCGTTGGTGCTACAACGGTGGAGAGTCCAGACCAGGTCTCCACCGTGCGCATTCCCCCTGAATATGCCGATTTGGCTCTCACCTTCTCCAAAAAGAAGGTGACTCAATTACAAACTCATCGACGGGGCGATTGTGCGATAGACCTCCTGGTAGACGCTGCACTTCCCAGGAGTCACGTGTATCCCCTCTCACAGGCGGAGATGGAGGCTATGGAAACATATGGCTCCGAATGCCTGCGTCAGGGGTACATTCGGTCCTCCACTTCACCCGCCTCCTCGAGTTTCTTTTTTGTGAAGAAGGAGGGGAGTCTGCGCCCGTGTATTGACTATCGGGGTCTGAATCAGATCACTATGAGGTATAGTTACCCGCTACCGCTCATAGCCACAGCGATAGAGTCAATGCACGGGGCGCKCTTGTTCACTAAACTAGATCTCAGGAGCGCTTTCAACCTGGTGCGTATCCGAAGGGGAGACGAGTGGAAGACGGCTTTCAGTACCACCTCTGGGCATTATGAGTACCTCGTCATGCCATACGGGTTAATGAATGCGCCATCAKTCTTCCAAGCCTTTGTAGACAAGATTTTCAGGGACCTACACGGGCAGGGTGTAGTGGTGTATGTTGATGACATTTTTATGTACTCTGCTACACACGCTGAGCATGTGTCTCTGGTGCGCAGAGTGCTTGGTCGCCTGTTGGAGCATGACCTGTACGTCAAGGCTGAGAAATGCCTGTTCTTCCAACAGTCCGTCTCCATCCTAGGGTATCGCATTTCCACTTCAGGGGTGGAGATGGAGAGTGACCACATTGCAGCCGCGCGTAATTGGCCGACTCCCACCACGGTAAAGGAGGTGCAGCGGTTCTTAGGGTTTGCCAACTACTACCAGAGGTTTATCCAGGGTTTTGGTCAGGTGGCGGCTCCCATTACCTCACTGCTGAAGGGGGGCCCGGTGCGCTTGCAGTGGTCAGCTGAGGCGGACAGGGCTTTTAGTCACCTGAGGGCTCTGTTTACCTCGGCTCCCGTGTTGGCCGATCCGGATCCCTCTTTGGCATTCATAGTTGAGGTGGACGCGTCCGAGGCTGGGATAGGAGCGGTGCTCTCTCAGMGCTCGGGTACGCCACCGAAGCTCCGCTCCTGTGCCTTCTTCTCAAAGAAGCTCAGCCCGGCGGAGCGAAACTATGATGTGGGGGACCGGGAGCTGTTGGATGTCGTCAAGGCCTWGAAGGTGTGGAGACATTGGCTTGAGGGGGCTAAACAMCCTTTTCTTATCTGGACTGACCACCGCAATCTGGAGTATATGCGGGCGGCGAGGAGACTGAACCCTCGCCAGGCAAGGTGGGCTATGTTTTCCACCCGTTTTGTATTTACCCTTTCCTACAGACCAGGCTCTGAGAACGTTAAGGCAGATGCATTGTCCTGGCTGTATGAYACAGAGGAGCGGCCCATGGATCCCACTCCCATACTCCCGGCCTCTTGCCTGGTGGCACCGGTGGTGTGGGAGCTGGACGCGGACATTGAGCAGGCGTTGCGTACAGAGCCCGCTCCCCTTCAGTGTCCGGCTAATCTATTGGGCCCATATGTCACCTTCCTCTGGTCATCCTGGTATCGGTCGGACGGTGCGCTGTCTTAGTGGAAAGTGCTGGTGGCTCACTTTAGCTAAGGACGTGAGGGTTAATGTTACCTCCTGCTTGGTGTGCGCCCAGTGCAAGGCTCCTAGACACCTGCCCAGAGGTAAGTTACAACCCTTACCCATTCCACAACGGCCATGGTCGCACCTGTCGGTGGATTTCCTAACTGATCTTCCTCCTTCACAGGGTAACACCACAATCCTCGTCGTTGTGGATCGGTTTTCTAAGTCCTGTCGTCTCCTCCCTTTGCCCGGTCTCCCTATGGCACTACAGACTGCGGAGGCTCTATTTACACACGTCTTCCGGCACTACGGGGTGCCTGAGGATATAATGTCTGATCGGGGTCCCCAGTTCACGTCGAGGGTCTGGAGGGCGTTCATGGAACGTCTGGGGGTCTCGGTCAGCCTTACCTCAGGTTTTCACCCCTAGAGTAACGGGCAGGTGGAGAGAGTTAACCAGGATGTGGGTAGGTTTCTGAGGTCTTATTGCCAGGACCGGCCGGGGGAGTGGGCAGCGTTCGTGCCATGGGCAGAGATGGCCCAGAATTCGCTCCGCAACTCCTCCACTAACCTTTCTCCCTTCCAGTGTGTATTGGGGTATCAGCCGGGTTCTGTCTCCTTGGCATCAGTCAGACCGAAGCTCCTGCGGTGGACGACTGGTTCCGGCGCGCGGAGGAGACATGGGACGCCGCCCATTTCCATCTTCAGCACCCCGTACTGCGCCAGAAAGTTGGCGCAGACCGGCACCGCAGTGAGGCCCCAGTGTTCGCACCTGGGGACCGGGTCTGGCTCTCGACCCAAAACCTGCCCCTCCGCCTGCCCTGTCGGAAGCTGAGTCCGCGGTTTGTGGGGCCATTTAAAGTCCTGAGGAGAGTGAACGAGGTATGTTACAGGTTAAAGCTTCCCCCCGATTACCGCATTAACCCCTCGTTCCATGTGTCTCTCCTCAGGCTGGTGGTGGCTGTTCCGCTCCAGGAGTCTGAGGTGCGGCCACCTCCGCCACCTCTGGACATCGAGGGGGCCCCGGCGTACTCCGTTCGTTCCATACTGGATTTGAGACGTAGGGCGAGGGGCCTACAGTACCTCGTGGACTGGGAGGGGTATGGTCCGGAGAAGAGATGCTGGGTTCCGGTGGAGGACGTGTTGGATCMTTCTATGCTGCGAGAGTTCCACCGTCTCCATCCGCATCGCCCTGCGCCTCACCCTCCGGGTCATCCCCGAGGTCGGTGCCGACGCGCTGCTGGAGCCGCAAGTCAGGGGGGGTACTGTCACGACTTCCGCCGAAGTCGGTCCCTCTCCACCGAAGTCGGTCACAGACCTTCTAGCCATCACTGATCCATTTTTCATTTTCCATTGGTTTTGTCTTGTCTTCCTTCACACCTGGTTCCAATCCCATTAATTACATGTTGTGTATTTTACCCTCTGTTTCCCCTCATGTCCTTGTCGGAGATTGTTTATTGTAAGTGTATGTGTACGTCTGTACTGGTGTGCGTCGGGTTATGTTTACGCATTGATTTTTATTATTATGTTTTCCGGTGGGTTTTTTGTAATAAACTGCGCCGTTGGAAACACAGTTATTTCTCTTCCCGCGTCTGACTTGTCTGCCGCCAGTTTAACACCCTTACACAAATGGCTACTGCTGAAAAGAGAAAACTCTATGCTGTAGGCTACTAAAATATTTGATCAACTTCCAAATATAGTTTAACAAAGTAAAACAAGAAAGAGAGAGGCTTTTGGCATGAGCGCATCGGCCATCACCAGCGAGTGAGCTGCTCATCATTGGGTAAATCAGTGAAACTGGAAAGCATTTTTAAGACTATAATTTCCTCCTCATATTGTAACCTACAATATGATTGCACACACCTAGGCCTAGGCTATTGATGGATTCAAGACATGGCCATTTTCATTGATTTCAGTTTGTCAGTGTCAAAGTAGCCTGCCATCTCGATCAATTGTGCGTTATTAAAAAATATTCTGCTTAAGTTTCCAGTCATGTAAAATGACATAGAATTGCRTGAAATGCGTTTATAAAAAGCCACATTTTCCCCAGACCCGAGGCTACAAAAATATACTATAAAAATATACATGTGTGCAACTTCTGTAAGTGGCTTTACTCCACTGCTTTATGCCACTGCGCAAATGCGATCATATGCATGCAATGCTTTATTATAAAGGAGATTCTTTTCTCAAGCGTTCTGTCACCTCAGAACTCCCCCACCCCCCTCTCACGCTCACATTTGTGTTCCGGCACCTCCCAATTTACAAATTAACTTCTCTGGGATATGTGGGACGCTAACGTCCCACTTGGCCAAAAGCCAGTAAAAATGCAGARCGCCAAATTCAAATAAATTACTATAAAAATCTAACTTTCATGAAATCACACATGAAAGATACCAAATTAAAGCTACACTGGTTGTGAATCCAGCCAACATGTCAGAATTCAAATAGGCTTTTCGGCGAAAGCAAACGATGCTATTATCTGAGTTAGCACCATAGTAAACAAATTCATGACTTACCTTTGACGAGCTTCTGTTGTTGGCACTCCAATATGTCCCATAAACATCACAAATGGTCCTTTTGTTCGATTAATTCCGTCAATATATATCCAAAATGTCMATTTATTTGGCGCGTTTGATCCAGWAAAACACCGGTTCCAACTTGTGAAACGTGACTACAAAATATCTCAAAAGTTACTTGTAAACTTTGCCAAAACATTTCAAACTACTTTTGTAATACAACTTTAGGTATTTTTTCACGTAAATAATCGATAAAATTGAAGATGGGATGATCTGTGTTCAATACAGGATTAAAACAAACTGTAGCTAGCTTTCTGGTCATGCGCCTCTAACTAACAGTACACTTCCAGTGACCCTCGTTCAAGATGGCCGTACTTCTTCATTACACAAAGGAAAAAATCTCAACCAATTTCTAAAGACTGTTGACATCCAGTGGAAGCGGTAGGAACTGCAAGAAGGTCAATTAGAAATCTGTGTTCCCAATGAAAATCCATTGAAAAGAGAGTGACCTCAAAAAAAACAAAAAAACATCTGAATGGTTTGTCCTCGGGGTTTCGCCTGTTAAATAAGTTATGTTATACTCACAGACATGATTCAATCCGTTTTAGAAACTTCAGAGTGTTTTCTATCCAAATCTACTAATAATATGCATATCTTATCTTCTGGGGATGAGTAGCTGGCAGTTGAATTTGGGTATGCTTTTCATCCAAATGTGAAAATGCTGCCCCCTATCCTAGAAAAGTTAATTAAGCAATGGTGACTGCCCTCCTTGACAACGTGCAAGCAGATTGAGCCTTAAAAAAGGTACCTCTTGAATGGCTCCATCCGTGACATTTAAAAATAGCTGTGGAGTGAGTTTATGGTACGTTCTTAACTCTGTTACACGTGTGTTGTACTGTATTTCATATGACAAAACTGTATAGGACAGAATGCACAAATTCACTCCAAACAAGCAATTTACATGTAAGYTACAGTCGGTGGCAGTATCTGCAATTTAATGGAATCCCTTATTTTGCATGATGGTGTTTACATCTTCCCTACCTCATCTGGTTCTGTGTATGGTTTTATAATGGCTATATTCTCTGTGTACAAAGGTCTACTCGGTTCTAGATCCGCTTGGGAATAAACAGGCCTGCTGTTGGAAATAGAAAGCCAAGCTTGTATGATTTAATTTCCATGGAAATGGGCTGAGGGAGAGAGCTGGAATGAGATGGGAATTCCAGAAGCCCTGCTCATTGCTTCCCTTCTGGAATTCGGTATCTGGGCATTTGCCCCTTCATCAGGAATCTGATTAATTCAGGCTCGGGCTTCTCTGGCCTCGGTCTCTATGAGGCAGAGAGAGGAAACCTCTGAATCATTACAATTGGTTGGCAAAGTAAAGGTTGTGCTACCATTTAAAGCATGCTCCTGTCCCCATGGAAATGGACCCATCACCTGAAATACATTCAGATAAAGATGTTGCATTTGAAATGAGGCGGACAATATCAAGTGACAGGAAATTTTCCAGGCAATGTTTGCAATTTTAACATACTTTTTCTGACCGGATGTTGCCTGAACGGTTCTGTTGGAGGCATGAACACAAAATGCCGGCAGCTGTCCCATAGCCGATTTGAATCGAAGATAGTAACAACCTTTGACTTTTCTAATATCTCTCCCAAACCTGCGGCCTGCATGGCACTATAGACAATGGCAAACTGTTTTAATATCGGCCCGGGCCTGAGATACGCTGGAAGGAAGGATGACCTGAGAGAAGGGGGAGGGAGGGGTGGTTGGGATGGAGGGGCGGGGGGATGAAATGATTGAGCGGTGGGGGTAATAATAAACAGACGATTGGATGGGGTGAAGGTGCGGGTCGGGGTGAAGGATGGAGGGAGGACGGGTGAACGTCTTCAAAGGCCCCGGCTATAAACAAGAGCGGGACTTAAATATTCATAACCTGGGAATGGGTCGGCCCGTTCCTTTCATCTCCTTTGGGGAGAGACGGCCAGAGATTAGGAAGAGAGGAAAGAGAAAGATGAAGAGGGAGGAGAGAGAGGGAAGAAAGTTTGGCGTTAACTTTGAATATAGGGTGATTTCAGGCTCAATTACAGAGCTGATGAAAGCCGGAGCTTTGTAATTTAGCTTCTTGCTCCCCTTTCTTTATCTCTMCGTTCCTTTCAGACAGTCTTCTCTCTCACTTCTTTCTCTCGCTAGCTCGCTCTTCAACTCTTGCCCTCTTGTTTTCTTTTTTCAACCTTCTTTTCCTCTCTGTTTTCTCCTGTGTTGACTCCAAGAGGCCTCTAACTCTGTCAAAGGAGGACAGTAATCAATGGTGATCTCCTAGCTGTGTCAGTGTGTTAAGGACAGTGATTGGCCATGAACTGGCCTGAAGGTAGAATGACAGCAGCGGTGTGGGGAACAATCGGACACTGTAGGTCTGTCTGTAAGAGGAGAGAGAGATGGATAGGAGGTCAGACCAGTGTGGGTGTGCTTCATTGCTCATAGTATGGTCCTGGGGAATTTATACACCATTGTTGACCATACAGTTAATTTCAACACAAATCAAATCAAATCAAGTTTATTTTATATAGCCCTTYGTACATCAGCTAATATCTCGAAGTGCTGTACAGAAACCCAGCCTAAAACCCCAAACAGCAAGCAATGCAGGTCGGTGGCAGTATCTGCAATTTAATGGAATCCCTTATTTTGCATGATGGTGTTTAAATCAAATCATAATTAACATTTATTTAGAAACTTGTTCACGACACCTGATAGTCCGGTGGCAATTTCATTAATTGTTCAGCAGTCTTATGGCTTGGGGGGTAGAAGCTGTTAAGGAGACTTGGCGCTCTGGTACCGCTTGCCGTGCGGTAGCAGAGAAAACAGTCTATAACTTGGGTGACTGGAGTCACTGACTATTTTATGGGCTTTCCTCTGACACCGCCTATTATATAGGTCATGGATGGCAGTAACCTTGGCCCCGGTGATGTACTGAGCTGTACACACTACCCTCTGTAGTGCCTTACGGTCAGATGCCGAGCATTTRCCATACCAGGCTACTTAATGTTCATGGTTTAGATATATCTGCATATACGCTTGTTACCCTATCCACGACTCACACGTTCCAAGACTACAGCTAGAGTATAATACCCAGCCCTCAGTATCATTGCCAAAGATTTATAAGGCTGCTAATAGTCTCGTTAAACCACAGTCTTAAACGTATATAACGCTTCAATGGAGGTATTAATGCAACGTTTTCTTTGTTCTTTCTAAGGGCCTTTCTGTCTTGGTCCGTCTGTCTCTGCTGAGTGTGACAGGAGTTGTAGGGATGTCAGGTGTAGACTGGACCACGGATGACGACTCAATCCCTTGAATCAGAGATCACTCGGGAAAATCCAACAGGGAGATAGAGGATAAGACAGAGATTGGTACCAGACACCAAAAGCTTACATCATACTTTACATCATACCATCATACCACATCATACTCTTTTCATTTAAAAACAATGTTATATAGAACCCCGCAGTATTAGTTCCACCAGGTACTCCTCTCAGTCCTTATACAGACGCAGAATAATGGATATAGGGGAAGAATTACATCAAACAACCAGTAGCTATGGGATGTCTACAGTACCATAATCTTTATACCATTATGGTGTGTTCTGTTCTTTATTTCATCATACCTTGTCAAGATTGTGTGTCCCTGATTGACAGATTTGTGTGTTTTATTACGTCATGTTCCCTTACTGTGATCTAATCTTGAGTTTGGGCTCTCTGTTATTATTACATCACACGCTCCACTTTATTGCATCTGTGTCATAGGGGTATTACATCTTCGCTGCATTGTATGACAGTTGGAGATCGTGTCACTGTAGTCCCGACTCCCGAGCTTCAGTATCTGTTGTCATCGTCAACAGATGTGGGCAGATTGAAGCAGGGCGAGATACAGAGGGTGGGAGGGGCAAGCTATAACATCTAAGGGTAAAGGGTCAGGGGCCCAAAGATCAGAGATCTGGAATCATATTGTTCTCCAGCCTGGTCTCATAGACTAAATGTAACATAGTAAACCTGAATCTGGGACACTCACATTAGTATGATCTGTTGTGTTTGGTATGGTTACATTAGACAGATGGTTACTTAAGGCAAAATCAAAAGTAAGGTGGTTGGTCAGGGTGATGGGTAGGCATATAAAGGCAAACGTCTAGCAACCCACAACTTCAGAGTTTGAATCTCATCACAGGCGTTGGTTTTTCCATGTATATTTCGAGGTTGAACGTTAGCACATTAGTCAGTATTTTTCCACCTGTGCTGGTTTGTCCATCTCGTTAGTCGGAATGTGTTTCACCTATGCTGGCCCAGGTAATAAGAGTGGCTGGCCCAGTGCTCGTTGTCTTGAGAGATGTGGAGGGTTAACACCTTTAGTTGGCGCTCCCTATTTGATTTCTAGAAAAACAATCCTTTATCTGATCTTCCTTGTTTTGGTTTTGTTTCCTGACTTTAAGTTTGGTGTGGGGTTTTTCTTTTGTTGGGCAAATTTAGTGGGCGCTCATGGTGGGTGTCTTTAGGGCCACAGTTGTTGTTGCTATGCAACTTTCAATGTACACCCCAATGAGTGTCTTTCAGAACCCCATTTAAAACCCCACCTGTTTCATTTTGGTTGTTGTCATTGACACTTTGTTATTTCCCCCTTCTGTTTGACTGACAGTTATGGTTTTCTTGCTGAGGAACGTAACTGTCGGTGTCACGTCCTGACCTTAGTTCCTTTTTTGTGTCTCTATTTTAGTTTGGTCAGGACGTGAGTTAGGGTGGGCAGTCTATGTTCTTTTTTCTAGGTTGTTGTTGTTTTTTTGTGTTTGGCCTGGTGTGGTTCCCAATCAGAGGCAGCTGTTTATCGTTGTCTCTGATTGGGAGCCATATTTAGGTAGCCTGTTTTCCATTGTGTGTTGTGGGTGATTATTTTCTGTGTAGTGTCTGTTCACCTCGTAGATCTGTTTCGTTTTCTCATCCATTGTTATTTTGTGTAGTGTTCAGTTTTTCTATTAAAATCATGACGAACACTTACCACGCTGCATATTGGTCCGATCCTCCATACTCCTCAGACGAAGAGTACGAGAATCGTAACTGTCGGGGTGGATGGGTGGGTGTATAACGCAACCGTCTAGCAACCCAAAGGTTGCGAGTTTGAATCTCATCACTGACAACTTTTCAACTACTTTTTAGCTACTTTGCAACTGCTTAGCCCGTTAACTAACCCTTCCCCCAACCCTAAACTTAACCCTTTTAGCTAACCCTAACCTTAACCCTTTAACCTAACTCCTAAACTTAACCTTAACCCTAACCCGTAGCCTAGCTAACTTTAGCCAGCTAGCTAATGTTAGCCACCTAGCTAGAATTCGTAACATATCATACGTTTTGCAACTAGCATATTGTACATTTTGAAAATCCGTAACATATTATACGCGTTGCAAATTCGTAACATATCATCCGAAATGATCCACAATGAATACTGTCTCCTATGGTGCGAAAAGTGAAAATCAATCGCAGAACAACAGCAAAGGACCTTGTGAAGATGCTGSAGGAAACAGGTACAAAAGTATCTATATCCACAGTAAAAATGAGTCCTATATCAACATAACCGCTCAGCAAGGAAGAAGCCACTGCTCCAAAACCACTATAAAAATGCCACACTACAGTTTGCAACTACACATAGGGACAAAGATCGTACTTTTTGGAGAAATGTCCTCTGGTCTGATGAAACTGGTCTGAAGAACTGTTTAGCCATTAAGTCGTTAAGTTTGGAGGAAAAAGGGGGAKGCTTGCAAGCTGAAGAACACCATCCCAACCATGAAGCACGGRGTGGCRGCATCATGTTGTGGGAGTGCTTTGCTGCAGGAGGGACTGGTGCACTTCACAAAATAGATGGCATCATGAGGTAGTAAAATTATGTGGATATATTGAAGCAACATCTCAAGACATCAGTCAGGAAGTTAAAGCTTGGTCGCAAATGGGTCTTCCAAATGGACAATGACTCCAAGCATACTTCCAAAATTGTGGCAACATGGCTTAAGGACAACACATTCAAGGTATTGGAGTGGCCTTCACAAAGCCCTGACCTCAATCCTATAGAACATTTGTGGGCAGAACTGAAATACRTGTGTGAGCAAGGAGGCCTATAAACCTGTCTCAGTTACACCAGCTCTGTCAGGAGGAATGGGCCAAAATTCACCCAACTTTTTGTGGGAAGCTTGTGGAAGGCTACCCGAAACGTGTAGGGGTGGTTTACTTCCGACTTCAACTGCACCTGTCACTCAGGAGCCAGAGCCACATGGCACTGATGGCCTATTGGTTTTCTAAAGCTGAGTATGCCAACTGTGGAGGGTAGGTGGATTTAGATGGAAGAGGGCTGTGGGAAGGGGCTGTGGATTTGGTTCAGGGCTGCTGTGGTGTGTAATAAATAAAGATGTTGTGCCTACACAGCCACATGGCCTGTGGCTTTAACAACATGAGTCTCTGAGCTGGCATTCAGTGAAGGACAAACTATGGAGGCAGTAGAATACACAGATAAATGAACAAAAAATTGAAATAAATGGTTTGAAACAAAAGGCCAAAAGATAGAGACAGCGAGATAAGAGAGTGAGGGAGGAGAGGGGGGGGGTCTTTTTACATGCTGCATTAAAATCAACCTCTTTCCCTGTCCAGTGAGTTAGGAGAGAGAAATAGTGTGTGTGTGTGTGTGTGTGTGTGTGTGTGTGTGTGTGTGTGTGTGTGTGTGTGTGTGTGTGTGTGTGTGTGTGTGTGTGTGTGTGTGTGTGTGTGTGTGTGTGTCCAAAGATATTTCTTAGGTATTTTATCAGATGCGCCATTTCGCCAATATCTACTTCACCGGCTCCTATTGCTGTGTCTATCTGGTTCTTTGTCCATCATTCTCTTTAGCGTAGTTTTGGGGTAAGTGAGAATGTAGGGATTCCACTTATTGTTCCGTATTTGTGTTAAAGTAGATTGGGAGCCACCTCTGTATCCCTCCGCCCTATGTCCATAGGCTTAATTTGGGAGAAATCCTAGGGGCAATGCTCTTTGTTTCAGTGTTTGAGAAGATTATGTTGTGACAAAGGCTGAGAGGGCTTTTGGCTAAATTATTTCCTCATCTCTGCAACAAACTGAAGTTCTTATTTTTCCTATCACACAAACACACACACATATTTCGTGTTTTTTACTAATCTCAATATTTCATGATGAAAATAGCAACCCAATCCCCCTTTTATGTGGAACAGAGCTGCTCAATTCCCAATGTATAAAATTCTGCTGACTAGAATGTTCACATTTCTTTATTTCAACTGTTCAAATCATAGGGGGCTGAATTCTTCYACCATCATTTCATTCATATACTGAGCTATCACTGTCTTACTCAAATTATAATCAGGGAATGAGCATGAMATTACAAAAACACTGGAACCGTTATCTTATCAAGAATCAAAGCTCTGGATTTTATCTTTCTTGTAGGGCAAAAAGGACATTGTCTTCCCAACACTGAGAATGCATGGCCTGCATTATCTTCTCATATAGGCTGCTAATACACTACATGACTAAAAGTATGTGGACACCTGCTTGACGAACATCTCATTCCAAAACCCATTTGCTGCTATTACARCCTCCACTCTTCTRGGAAGGCTTTCCACTAGATTTCGGAACATTGCTGCGGGGACTTGATTCCATTCAGGCACAAGAGCATTAGTGAGGACGGGCACTGATGTTGGGCGATTAGGCCTGGCACATAGTCTGCGTTTCAATTCATCCCAAAGGTGTTGAATGGGGTTGAGGTCAGGGCTCTGTACAGGCCAGTCAAGTTCTTTCACACCGATTTCGACAAACCATTTCAGCACGGGGGCATTGTCATGCTGAAACAGGAATGGCCCTTCCCCAAACTGATGCCGACAAAGTTGGAAGCACAGAATCGTATAGAATGTCATTGTATGCTGTAGCGTTAAGACTTCCCTATACTGGAACTAAGGGACCATGAAAAACAGACCATTATTCCTCCGTCAACAAACTTTACATTTGGCACCATGCATTCGGGCAGGTAGTGTTCTACAATAACAGTGCTAACAGTTGACCGGGGCAGCTCTAGCAGGGCCGAAATTTGACAAACTGACTTCTTGGAAAGGTGGCATCCTATAACTGTGCAACGTTGAAAGTCACTGAGCTCTTCAGTAAGGCCATTCTACAGCCAATGTTTGTCTATGAAGATTGCATGTATGTGTGCTCAATTTTATACAACTGTCAACAACGGGTGTGGCTGAAATAGCCGAATCCACTAATTTGAAGGGTTGTCCAAATAACTTTGTATATATAGTGTATGCAGGCCACATTTGTGCATTAGCATGCAAGTAGCCTATTCAGCTTCTGGTTGTTGGATATGGGCCATTGCGTGGGCTAACTCTGACAGGCATGATTCGATGAGAGGTTGTTGAAATATAAATACCCCCGCTGTCACGGAATATTTTCCACCCCAATTTCAATTAATCGGGTCGCTATTTTTGCCCCCAGCACGCTAGCACTTAACACTGTTTATTTATTTAAGAGGGTAGAGGTGGGGGGTACGTAGGGAGAGAGGGCAGTATTGGTGGTGTGGAGGATCTATGTGCTTCTTCTTGGCCCTCTTGTGTTGACCTTCAGTTAACCAGCGTTTGCGTCCACTCCCGCTAATTAGCGCGCCACACACTCCAGCAAACACTCTGCTCTGCTCTCTTGGATGTGACCCAGTGACAAGGCAGAATGCAGCGTGGGAGAAAATCACTGCGGCAACTACAATGCAAACACTCATAGATTGAACTCCCCTTTATTTCCCTACATCCTCCTCTCCATGAATTCCAAGGGTAAAAAAAAAAACAGACAGCCGTATCTGTAAAAAGTCGATTACGTCTGGAGGAGAGGAACAGGGACTGGGTGGGTGTGAATTGGCTCTGATAACTATTGCTGTGTGGAGCGTGGAGGCACTCATGTAAATGTATTCCTTGTTTATTTTATGCCAAAGTCTTGTGAAATACAAATGAGGACATTACTGTGCTGTTCCTCTCACTGAAACGCTCTGGCACAAAACCTGATCCGGATATAAAGGATACATTTCCCAGAGATGGACACACATACATCAGAGCCACCTAGTCCTCCTCTCCTGTTTTCAGCCCCTTGTGTCCCCTGTGTATTAATCTGTGATTCTAAAGATGTGATTTTATGGCGCTTTCATGAAATATTCATGGGCAGGCAGGCAGGCAGTGCGTCCTGCTGGGCCTGATCACCAGGTAGGATGAATACCATTACCATGGTTTCACACATGAGCAGCGCCATCATGGCTATCTAATGCCGGCTGTCCCTCTTCATCCATTAAGTGCCTCCATTGTCAACACCGCCCCGATACCATTTATTTATCAATCGCCTTTTTGGCACCAAGGCGCTTTTGGCTCTGCAAACCGCTGCAGCAAATTGAGGGTGTGTGGGGGGGGGTGATGTTAATGTCTGTATATTTTAACTTCCCATCCCGTTCCATCCTGTTTCCAGGCCTATGTTAGTGCTTTTGCTAGCGCCGGAGCCGCATTGTCGTATTTCAATGGGATTTCAATGGTATCCAAGGGAGCCTCTGTGAGCTTTGAGCCCCTCCGGCCATAATCAACCAGCAGAACAACCAACACTCTGCCAAAAGGATTCCTCATCATTTCAAATGGGGCCTCTTCATAGCCGCAGGAAGTAGGAGTGCTGCTGCACCCCCTGAAAAATCTGAATTTAAAAAAGTATTATTAAGAAATATTTTGGCATTCTATTTCTATCTCTATGTTCTATTCTAAGGATTTGGTTGTCTAACCACACACTGACATGCAGCAGCTCTCTGGGTGAGGTTTCTGGCTGTCTAACCACACACTGACATGCACAGCTCTCTGGGTGAGGTTCTGGCTGTCTAACCACACACTGACATGCACAGCTCTCTGGGTGAGGTTCTGGCTGTCTAACCACACACTGACATGCACCAGCTCTCTGGGTGAGGTTCTGGCTGTCTAACCACACACTGAACATGCACAGCTCTCTGGGTGAGGTTTCTGGCTGTCTAACCACACACTGAATGCACAGCTCTCTGGGTGAGGTTTCTGGTGTCTAACCACACACTGACATGCACAGCTCTCTGGGTGAGGTTTCTGGCTGTCTAACCACACACTGACATGCACAGCTCTCTGGGTGAGGTTTCTGGCTGTCTAACCACACACTGCACATCCACAGCTCTCTGGGTGAGGTTCTGACTGTCTAACCACACACTGACATGCACAGCTCTCTGGGTGAGGTTCCGTCTTCATTAGTCTCCAGTAAGTGATGGAGTCCCTTCCATCTACGTAATGTATTACAGGTTATTGGACAGGTGCACTCAGGTGGAAGGAGGGGTGGAGTTCATGACACTCCATCCTAGATGTGACAACGTTTGCCTCAACCCATGGGGTCCAGCAGGCAGAGTTCAATAAATACAGGCA
Source organism: Salvelinus sp. IW2-2015 (assembly GCF_002910315.2). Classification (NCBI taxonomy): domain Eukaryota; kingdom Metazoa; phylum Chordata; class Actinopteri; order Salmoniformes; family Salmonidae; genus Salvelinus; species Salvelinus sp. IW2-2015. The sequence continues at coordinate 7,205,989 of NC_036870.1, forward strand.
GATGTGAGATGCAGGAAGATGGCACTCTTCTCATACCAATCTGTAGCTACTGACCAAGTTCCCAGCAGGAGGAGGCTTTGAATCGGTCCGTAGCCTACAGAGTCATACAAGACTCTGTGTGCAATTATTAAATGTCTGTAAATATTCTGAACAAGGTGTTTGATCACTTTCAAGTGTAACAGTTGAATATAGGATAAACCATCCATCACATAATACTGTAGAAACATGTAACAGTGTGCAAATATTACACTTGTCTATCATATTCTATTGTCATTCACAGCCGATACAGATACTGTACCTATCGAGGGGGAGGGCTATTTCGGTCCACTAATACGTTACCCCAGTCTTCCACCAAGGCACCTGCAAGTTCCCGGACATTTCTGGGGGGAATGGCCCTAGCCCTCACCCTCCGATCCAACAGGTCCCAGATGTGCTCAATGGGATTGAGATCCGGGCTCTTCGCTGGCCATGGCAGAACACTGACATTCCTGTCTTGCAGGAAATCACGCACAGAACGAGCAGTATGGCGGGTGGCATTGTCAGGCTGGAAGGTCATGTCAGTATGAGCCTGCAGGAAAGGTACCACGTGAGGGAGGAGGATGTCTTCCCTGTAACGCACAGCGTTGAGATTGCCTGCAATGACAACAAGCTCAGTCCGATGATACTGTGACACACCGCCCCAGACCATGACGGACCCTCCACCTCCAAATCGATCCCACTCCAGAGTACAGGCCTCGGTGTAACGCTCATTCCTTCGACGATAAACGCGAATCCGACCATCACCCCTGGTGAGACAAAACCGCAACTCATCAGTGAAGAGAACTTTTTGCCAGTTCTGTCTGGTCCAGCGACGGTGGGTTTGTGCCCATAGGCGACGTTGTTGCCGGTGATGTCTGGTGAGGACCTGCCTTACAACAGACCTACAAGCCCTCAGTCCAGCCTCTCTCAGCATTTTACGGACAGTCTGAGCACTGATGGAGGGATTGTGCGTTCCTGTTGTAACTCGGGAAGTTTTTGTTGCCATCCTGTACCTGTCCCGCAGGTGTGATGTTCGGATATACCGATCCTGTGCAGGTGTTGTTGCACGTGGTCTGCCACTGCGAGGACGATCAGCTGTCCATCCTGTCTCCCTGTATAGTGCTTTCTTAGGTGTCTCACAGTACGGACATTGCAATTTATTGCCCTGGCCACATCTAAAGTCCTCATGCCTCCTTGCAGCATGCCTAAGGCACGTTGGCTTCTTTCTTTTGGTGTTTCTCAGTCAGTAGAAAGGCCTCTTTAGTGTCCTACGTTTTCATAACTGTGACCTTAATTGCCTACCGTCTGTAAGCTGTTCGTGTCTAAACGACCGTTCCACAGGTGCATGTTCATTAATTGTTTATGTTTCATTGAACAAGCATGGGAAACTGTGTTTAAACCCTTTACAATGAAGATCTGTTAAGTAATTCGGATTTTTACAAATTATCTTTGAAAGAGGGACATTTCTTTTTTTGCAGAATTTATTTGAGCTGTTCTTGCCATAATATGGACTTGGTCTTTTACCAAATATGGCTATCTTCTGTAAATCACCCCTACCATGTCACAACACAGCTAATTGGCTCAAACACATTATGAAGGAAATAAATTCCACAAATTAACAAGGCACACCTGTTAATTGAAATGCATTCCAAGTGACTACCTCATGAAGCTGGTTGAGAGAATGCCAATAGTGTGCAAAGCTGTCATCAAGGCAAAGGGTGGCTACAGTACTTTGAAGAATCTCACATTTTTAAACATAGTTTGATTTTCTTTAACTCTTTTTTGTTTACTACATGATTCCATGTGTTATTTCATGGTTTTGATGTCTTCACTATTATTCTGCAATGTAGAAAATAGTAAAAATAAAGAAAAACCCTTGAATGAGTAGGTGTGTCCAAACTTTTGACTGTTACCATATATAAAATATAACTAGGTCTTTAAGAGTTTATTCGGAAGATAACAGCTCTATAAACACTCTTTCGTGGTGCCCAGACTTTCTAGTTAATTACATTTACATGATKAGCTCAATCAGGTAATATTAATTACAGAGAAAAAAATATATAGAATAGCATGTCATATCACTTAATCCGGCATAGCCAAAGACACTATATATATATATATATATGTATACAGTTGATGTCGGAAGTTTACATACACCTTAGCCAAATATATTTAAACTCAGTTTTTCACAATTCCTGACATTTAATCCTAGTAAAATTCCCTGTCTTAGGTCAGTTAGGATCACCACTTCATTTTAAGAATGTGAAATGTCAGAATAATAGTAAAGAGTGATTTATTTCAGCTTTTATTTCTTTCATCACATTCCCAGTGGGTCAGAAGTTTACATACACTCAATTAGTATTTGGTAACAATGCCTTTAAATTGTTTAACTTGGGTCAAACGTTTTGGGTAGCCTTCCACAACCTTCCCACAATAATTTGGGTGAATTTTGTCCCATTCCTCCTGACAACGCATGTGTAACTGAGTCAGGTTTGTAGGCCTCCTTGCTCGCACACACTTTTTCAGTTCTGCCCACAAATRTTCTATAGGATTGAGGTCAGGGCTTTGTGATGGTCACTCCAATACCTTGACTTTGTCCTTATGCCATTTTGCCACAACTTTGGAAGTATGCTTGGGGTCATTGTCCATTTGGAAGACCCATTTGCAACCAAGCTTTAACTTCCTGACTGATGTCTTGAGATGTTGCTTCAATATATCCAGATCATTTTACTGCCTCATGATGCCATCTATTTTGTGAAGTGCACCAGTCCCTCCTGCAGCAAAGCACCCCCACAACATGATGCTGCCACCCTCGTGCTTCACGGTTGGGATGGTGTTCTTCGGCTTGCAAGCATCCCCCTTTTTTCTCCAAACTTAACGATGGTCATTACGGCCAAACAGTTCTATTTTTGTTTCATCAGACCAGAGGACATTTCTCCAAAAAGTACAATCTTTGTCCCTATGTGCAGTTGCAAACTGTAGTCTGGCTTTTTTATGGCGGTTTTTGAGCAGTGGCTTCTTTCTTGCTGAGCAGCCTTTCAGGTTATGTCGATGTAGGACTCGTTTTACTGTGGATATAGATACGTTTGTACCTGTTTCCTCCAGCATCTTCACAAGGTCTTTTGCTGTTGTTCTGGGTATGATTTTCACTTTTCGCACCAAAGTACGTTCATCTCTAGGAGATAGAACGCGTTTCCTTCCTGATCGGTATGACAGCTGAGTGGTCCCATGGTGTTTAAACTTGCATACAATTGTTTGTACAGATGAACGTGGTACCTTCAGACGTTTGGAAATTGCTCCCAAGGATGAACCAGACTTGTGGAGGTCTTGGCTGATTTCTTTTGATTTTCCCATGATGTCAAGCAAAGAGGCACTGACTTTGAAGGTAGTCCTTGAAATACATCCACAGGTACACCTCCAATTGACTCAAATGATGTCAATTAGCCTATCAGAAGCTTCTAAATCCATTACATAATTTTCTGGAAATTTCCAAGCTGTTTAAAGGCACAGTGTATGTAAACTTCTGACCCAGCACTAGTAGCAGACAAAATCCCACAGGGATTGTGAAATTGACAATTGCACAATTGACCCAGCGTCATCCGGGTTTGGCCGGTGTAGGCCGTCATTGTAAATAWGATTTTTGTTCTTAACTGACTTGCCTAGTTAAATAAAGGTTACATGTGTTATTATTATTGTGTTTTAAATTAATAGAATTGCAGGAAATTATCTTTAAAACTGCAAAAAATATATCTCAGGTCCAGGACAAATATGTAGAATCGCAGGAAGTTAGCTTTGAAGGTCAAATGCAGCCATTTTTATCTCAATATCAAATAATTTCTGCTTAACAATTAAAGTACCTTAATGTGATTGATTTAAATTAAAACGGTCCAAAATAAATTAAAATAGCTTCTTAGCAAAGAGCAATTTTTCAAGCAAGTATCTTGCTAGGACTGTCTGGGAGTGGTCTGAGTATGGTGCCTAATTGTACAGCCTAATGGGAGGGATATCTGTAGACACTAAATTATCCCGTTGCTCTTTTGTTCACTGCATACTTTAATCTGAGACTGCCATCCTCATTTAAGTCATTTTTGGAGATGAGGGGCACGTCGGGCATTGTACTAAACAACTCTAACTAATAGAGTATCAAACAGAGTACTCTAACAGAGTATCAAAGCCAGTTAAACATTTTCAAACCGCCGCTTTACCCACGTGTGTTTTGGCTCTGGCCCAACCCATCGGTTTCTGGTGCAATCAGACGGCTCGGAGTGTGTTTGCATTCTGTGAAGAGTCAGGGAGGTACTCAGATCCAGACTCATTGCGGAGAAGAAACTAACGTCCGTGGACATAGTGTAGCTTTTGTCCGGAGCAAGGAGTCTGGGTAGCCAGGCAAGGATATGTAACCTGAAAACTAGATGCTATTGGCAGAGAGGTTTGAAACTGTCTTTGTTATTGTTCTATTAACTTATTCCCCCTGGTGATGTCACTAGGCAGGCCAAAGCTTTCTCCCACCAAAACAGGCAGAAATTTCAGCCGGTCTTTTCAAACCGCTTTTACACTAAAAGTGTAAGGGCACTAGGCCCTTAAAACTGCAACATTTTCTCTCAGTTCCATGGCAAAATGTGTAGAATTGCAGGAGATTTGCATTAAAACTGCAAAAACTTCTCTCAGCTCTATGGAGAAATTTGTAGGTTTAAATATGCTAAAAAATGATCTACACTGCCAAGATGGGGGCCTCTAAATTGTTCAGCCGCGCCGACTGGCCAAGAGCACCCATTGCCAAGCCCCCTACCACGCCTCCCTGCCATGCCCACCACCTAATTCCCTTTTGATCCAGAAAAAAACCCTGGATTGCATACAGTACAGTAATGTGTGTGCTGCATTGGTGTGTGTGCTTGCGTATGCATGTGTGTGTGTGTGTGTGTGTGTGTGTGTGTGTGTGTGTGTGTGTGTGTGTGTGTGTGTGTGTGAGTCCACATTCCCTGTCCCTCTGCCTTTTCGGAAGCTTTTCAACCACCATGACTTTTCTAAATATTTTCTGCCAATTCCAAGTCACGGTGTTTCAAATCAGTATTTTTGGGACTAACATAAACATGGTAATATTGCACCCCCACCCCTCTAGGCTCTTCTGAACCAGGAACATGTGGTGCTCTTTGCCATTAATATTTGTAATGGGCTCTTACACACCTCCCTGAACTACATCCAAGGAGATTTCAAGCAATTTGAGCTTATTTCTCACCCAGAAATGTAACCAAGCGCCCCTCTTCCTTCTTCCCCGTCTCGCTCCTCCTTTTCTTCTACCCCTCTCCCTCCCTCTCTTTTTCTTTCTCTGCCAGAGATGGGATTTGAGCTCTTCGGGTTCACAAGCAGGCCAGCCAAATCTGGCAGACAGAAAAGTTCCTCCTGCATTTCAATTGTTCCGTTTGGAGAAGGTTTGAGCCATTCTCACAGCCCAGAGCGCTTTTATAAAATACTTGCTTCTATCTGATATCAAACTGTGGTAGCTACACAAATAGACTTACACTGCCTTACACTACTGGCAGACTTCATGCAAAAAATAATAATTTTGAACTAAGAAAACTACCAATTCAAGGGTCTACGATGGTCAACAGCATAAAATAAGGCAGGTTGGGAGGCTAACCCTGGACAAAACAACAAAAAAGTAGAATTTTTCTTTGTTACCTCTTTGTTCTTGTGTTTGACCTTTGTATAACCTTTATGCACTCATTCACCATAACCTGATCGACACTCATAGTGATAACAATGACATTGAAGCATTCAGTCACAGCGGTGCTAAATGAATGTCAGTATCTGAGCCATCCTAAAGATTTGCCATTACGTGAGGAAACTGAGCATAAAGAGTTCCTTTCCTAACACGAGAGAAAACACACCGTGAGTCCCTTGGGTTACATTCCTACAGAGTGGAATTCATTTGAGACCTCTGAGGTAATGTGATTATTATTAAGGCAGGGTGACAAGGGGGTGACACAGTTTTTTTTATGTTTCTGGCATTTACTCAGCAAACCCTTTGAGAGAAGTGGGCGCCGGTACTTCGTTTTCATGCCACGCTAATTATTCTACATCTCATATGGGCAGATCAAAGGAGTGAGAGAAGATGCTCTCTCATTCTCTTTAGTGTTGCCGGGGAGAGAGCTGTAGCCTAGGACTGTTTATGAGCAGCCCTGTCTCAATTATGCCGGCTAGCTGCTTAGCATTCCCCAGTCAGCCTGTCTCAATACTCTGTGGAGTTGTTGTTCAACTGTGGAGGAGGTAAGGCAATAAGGTGCAGGCAGCCCGGAACAATAGGTGTGCCTCTTGAAACAAACATTGGCAGGCTACCTCAGATCAGAGGCAGTAGGGATGTTCTGTTGATAAGTGTGTAAATCGGTCCATTTTCCTGCCCTGCTAAGCAGTCAAAATATAACGAGTACTTTTGGGTGTCAGAGAAAATGTATTGAGTAAAAACTAAAATATTTTCCTGAGGAACGTAGTGAAGAAAAAGTTGTCAAAAATATAAATAGTAAAGTAAAGTACAGATACCCCAAAAAACAACTTAAGTAGTACTTTAAAGTATTTTTACTTAAGTACTTTACAACATTGGTAGATAGAGGTCAAATGTGGATATTCAACAAACCGTATCCTAACAAAGATTTGTGAAAGAGGAGAGGTAGACATAAGAAGAGAAGTAGATGGGGAGAGAAATGAGGGGTGGGAAGGAGAAAAGGAGCAGAGAAAAAGTGGGGGAGAGAAGGGAGAATGTGTCAGCCGTGCATGTGACTCTTTATAATTAGCTGGCAAAACTGACAAGCGATCGCAGCGAGCGACTGAAGCATTAGATTAAACTATGTTTTGTATTTAACACTGATGCCCTGTATGCTCCGGTGCTCAGGGAGCACGTTCAGACCCCTCGATGCTCCCCCATCGCTGCCACACCAACACACCCCACCGCCAGCCTACTGTAATTGGTCATTATTACCATGCCCCCCTCGTGGGACCCCCGTTATTGAATCTTCTTTAGTGTCGGCTCCGTTTATAGGGTTTAGGGCATAGGAGGTTAGGGGTTATCACTGGGCATGACTGCTCACTTGTKGTCAACAGTACGCACCTCATTTCTGCTGTCGCATACAACCTGGATCAATATCTGGTTTTAATGCAGACAACAAGAGCACTGAATCCAGCTTCACACAGATATGAGCTTACAAAGGGTAGCCTACCTTGAGTTTTATGGTGCTTTCAAGACACCTGGGAACTCAGAAAAATACGAGGTCAAATCATGAAGGTTAGTGATCATAAGGTCAGAAAGTCAGACCTCTAGAAAGAGGCCAGAGTTGGAATTCTGAGTTGGATGACAGTTCTAAACTTTTTTTTCCCTTTGGAGCTCGTTTCTTTCAGAGTTCTCATTTTGTCTTGACTGCACTGAAGTCAGAGAATTCTCAGATGGAGACGGCAGGGTAGTCCTTTGAGTCAGGGACCAAAACTCCTCCGTAGTGACCCGTGAATGTGTTGTCTGCGGCATTTGGTAACATGAAAGGCATTTGGTAACATCAGYTGTTTGATGTCACTTACCGGCATTGTCAACAGAGCCAGGATCACAGTAAAACAGATTGGGAAGTAGGTCTGTTACAAAATCCTCTTCCAAGAGTTGGAGGTGAGCAGTCATCACTCGTGTGGGACACTTACTGATGCTTTTTATTACACAGAAACTCAAGTTCCTCTTTCATAACCACCAAGCCTCGGTGTGAAATAGAACATTGTCGTGTTCTGATCCCACATCTCCACATTGTTTTGCGAAGTTACCTGCTGCAGTATATTTCGGAGTTCTGTGCTCAGCTATTTTTGCCGCCAGTTACTCTCTGGGGATCATACAATGCGTCCATATGGCAGAGGGAGACACATTCTTAACTAGAGTGCAGAGACCTGCCCGCCGTCCAGAGATAGATGTGTTTTTATGTGTATGTGAATGTGCCCATTATCTTAACAGATGAAGCCCCTATTTTCTTAATTTGGGGGGGGTCGCTACCTCTAGTTTGGGAACCGCTGGGTTAGGGGCAATGGGTTAGAGGGAAACTTGTTCGCCTATTTCATATCTCTGACCTGATCCGTTGCTTTGCAGCACACATTACTGAAAATCTCTTAGCTAACTATAACCCCTAAAAGCGATAGATAACTATGGTAAGAACTGGATTTTAATCTGAGACTAGATAAGATTGATATCAGGAATGGGACAAAACATCTGGCCATTTTATTAGATCCACGATATACAGTACATGGTAGATTTGTTCACAGATATCTACATGCTTTGAAGATTCATGTGTATTGACGGGGGCTGGTGGACTTACTAAACACATGTTTTGTTTGTAAAGGATGTCTGAGTGTTGGAGTGTACCCCTGGCTATCCGTCAATAAAATAAAAAAATAAAATGGTGCATTCTGCTTTGCTTAATATAAGGAATTTGAAATAATTTATACTTTTACTTTTGATACTTTAGTATATTTTAGTAATTACATTTACTTTTGATACTTAAAACCTCTCTAGGGTATGTGGGACGCTACCGTCCCACCTGGCCAACATCCGGTGAAATTACAGAGCGCCAAATTCAAAAACTCCCAGTTACACAATAAATGATCGTTTTGTTCGATAAAGTCCCTCTTTATATCCAAAAACCTCAGTTTTGTTGGCGCATTTTGTTCAGTAATCCATTGGCTCAAAGGCAGTCACAGCAGGCAGACGAAAAATCCAAAAAGTATCAGTTAAGTTCGTAGAAACATGTCAAACGATGTTTATAATCAATCCTCAGGTTGTTTTTAGTCATAATAATCAATAATATTTCAACCGGACAATAGCTTCGTCAATATAAAARAAAAACAAGAAAGGCATGCTCTCGGTCGTGCGCAGCAAACAGGTCTGGGGACTTTCCACTATCCACTCACTCAGTGGTCTTACTCCCTCATTTTTCAGAATACAAGCCTGAAACTATTTCTAAAGACTGTTGACATCTAGTGGAAGCCATAGGAAGTGCAATTTGAGTCCTAAGTCATTGGATACTGTATCAATGGAAAACTACAAACATAACAAAATCCCACTTCCTGGATGGATTTGTCTCAGGTTTTCGCCTGCCATATCAGTTCTGTTATACTCACAGACATTATTTTAACAGTTTTGAGTGTTTTGTATCCAAATCTACCAATTATATGCATATCTTAGCTTCTGGGCCTGAGTAACAGGCGGTTTACTTTGGGCACGCTTTTCATCCGGGTGTCAAAATACTGCCCCCTACCCCAGAGAGGTTAAGTATATTTTAAACCAAATACTTTTGGACTTTTACTCAAGTAGTATTTTACTAGGTGACTTTTACCTTTTACTTGAGTCATTTTCTATTAAGGTATCTTTACTTTTACACAAGTATGACAATTGGGTACTTTTTCCACCACTGCCACTAAGAGGAAACCCTGAAGGCAAAAAAAATAAGATGTTTTTAGCACAAAGACAGTCAAATAGAGGGAAATAATCCCCTAAAAGAACAAATAGGATAATTTAAGGGTTAATACATTGTTGGTGTTTGTGTACTTTATCTTACAGTAATTGGTAACTAAGCCTACTCCCATTGTTTAACTAGCTGCTAGGATGACCAGAACGTATCAAATCGCCTTCTAATGTCTCACAATGATAATAACATTCACCCCATGCCGAGCCATGATGACAACAGGCCACAGTAGCAGGCGACAGAGGGGGGTTAGTGTGTCAGTGGAGTTAGAGAAACTAGAGGCTTGTCGATGTCAAAGGGAGTTACGGAGCTCGCAGAAGCATTGTGGAACCATAAGCACATTCTTTTGAAGGTATTTTTTTATCTCCCAACCTTCACCTGGTAGACGTTCAGCAGACGTGTGAAGAAAGACATGGTTGATGGTAGACCCCTCCAACCTCCCACCCCCTTTCATCTCTTCATTTATTTCATTTTTTTCCCACCACTTTTTCCTCATCTCTCTCATCTCTCATTCCTTGGGCTCGTTCACTGACAGAGGTAGATGGGATGCCATGTCAGGTGGGGGGATGGGGTTGGGTTGTCAGAGACATCTCTCTCTCTCTCTCTCTCACTCTCACTACCCAGGAGATGTGAGAAGCATGTCTCGGAGCACCGGTAAGATGGGTTGTATGTCAGCAGCGTACAGAACATCAGCTCAGGGGAAACAGGTTCTCCCTCTCTTTCTCTCTATGTACCCCYATAAGTCTTCTGTGTATCTGACCGTGTCAGCCATGTAAAGGCCTATAGGYGTAAAGAAGCTGTCCAACATCTTGTGTTCTTGAGGTGTTTCAGTTTAATCMATTTYAGTTTAATCCACCGCTTTATCAATTTGAACTTTTAACAAGTGGAAGGGGCATAAAGTACTATTATTATTATTAACCCTGCATTATAATTATATAAAAGCCCATTAGATATCCTGTGTTTGTATTTACAGTAGTGATATGAAAAGATGGCACTGAAGAACATGGCTGAAGTTTTACATTCTCCCAACCAATTGTGCAATTTTGTTTWAAWWWWTKTAACTATTGTGTACATAATGTTGCTGCTACCGTCTCTTATCACCGAAAATAACTTCTGGACATCAGAAAAGAAATGACTCACCGCGGACTGGACTAAACTTTTTCCTTTAACGAGTCCGATGAGAAGGATATCCTGCTTTCACTGGAACAGGCCCAGATCCACACCTTAAGCGTGAAGAAAAGATGCTAGAAAAGGGGTCAAAGATTAGGGATCCTTCTGAGAATCCGGAGGTGAGCTAGCAAACTCCCAATGCCTTCTATTCTTCTTGCTAACGTGAAATCGTTGGAAAATAAAATTGATGACCTAYGATTAAGATTATCCTACGAACTGGACATTAAAAACAGTAACATATTATGTTTCAACGAGACGTGGCTGAACGAAGATACGGACAACATAGAGCTAGCGGGATTGTCCGTGCACCGGCAGAACAGAGACGCTACCTCTGGTAAGACAAGGGGTGGGGGTGTGTGTCTTTTTGTCAATAACAGCTGGTGCMCRATGTCTARTATTAAAGAAGTCTAGAGGTATTGCTTGCCTGAGGTAGAGTACCTTATGATAAGCTGTCGACCACACTATCTACCAAGTGATTTCTCATCTGTATTATTCGTAGCCTTCTATTTACCACCACAAAGCAAAGCTGGCACTAAGACCGCTCTCAACCAACTCTATAAGGCCATAAGCAAAGAAGAAAATGCTCACCCAGAAGCGACGCGCGTAGTGGCTGGGGACTTTAATGCAGGAAAACTTAAATCAGTTTTACCACATTTTTACCAGCATGTCACATGTGCAACCAGGGGGAAAAAACCTAGACCACCTTTACTCCACGCACAGAGATACATACAAAGCTCCCCCTCGCCCTCCATTTGGCAAATCTGACCATAATTCTATAATTCTGCACTGGAAGCCTGGTGCGTGGAGCAGACACCGGATACACTGGGCCGTGAAGGCGCACTGGAGGTCTCGAACGTAGAGCTGGCACAACCCGTCCTGGCTGGATGCCCACTTCCGCCCGGCAAATGCGGGGCACTGGCACAGAGCGCACCGGCCTGTGAATGCTCACTGGAGACACCGTGCGCATCACCGCATAACACGGTGCCTGACCAGTCACACGCTCCTCACGGTACGCACGGGGAGTTGGCTCAGGTCTAAACCCTACCTCCGCCAATCCCCCTGTGTGCACCCCCCAAAAACCCAAACGGAAAATCACAACTTATATATGATYCCCAATCAGAGACAACGATAGATAGCTGCCTCTGATTGGGAACCACACTCGGCAAAACAACAAAGAAATAGWAAACATAGATTTTCCCACCCAAGTCACACCCTGACCTAACCAAACATAGAGAATAAATAAGGATCTCTAAGGTCAGGGCGTGACACCTCTATATGGAGCGGGAAGGCCACTTAAAGTTCTATGCTTAGATTCATAATTAGTCTGAGATTGAAATATTTGCAAACAGTGATATTTTCATTGCAAGACACACTGGCTATCATTGGGAAAAGATGGAGAGATGAACGTATATCTCTCTGTACATTCTTCTCTGAAACTTGGATTTATCATTATCCACCTTTCTTCTTGACACTTTTTGAGAGCAACATTTTATCTCGCTATCAAGCAAATTGTTCTGAACAAATGTCGACGTTAAAAAAGTAGTGTAGCCTACAGTAGGTTACGTAGACCTGTTTTTCCCCAACAATCAACGCACAGAGAAATAGACTAAAAGAGACATAGTGATTTTATGAGCGTAGTCATATCAAAAAATGATTATCTTATTGTCACTGGAATTTATATGTACTAATCATATGTGTTGACCAGTGGGCCGTCAGGGCCTGCAAGGCCTTCGCTGCGCCTAAACATCATCAGAATATATAATTTTTTAAATATACTTTTCCCACAAATATGTATTAAATTATTCCCCAGAGTAAGAGTTATACTCTTCATTTCATAGCTTTCCTCTTGGTTTCACTGCTTCCAGCCCCAGTTGAGTTTGGAGGCTGGTCTTTACGTTAATATTTTATCCAATCATATTCAGCCATCATGGTTGCCAGGGGTCTAAAAATCTGCCCTCAGCCTTCAGATCAACAAGTGCGGCCTTGTAGCTTAAAGTGAATGGAAATTAAAATTTGTGGTCAACCAATCAGCTTTAGAGTTGGCTATTGTACGCCTGCTGGCTGGCTCCAGTTTACACAGGCCAGCTAGCAGGCGTAGGCGTCCACGTCTTTGATTGGATTACCAATATTGAGAGGAAGTCCTATGGCAGGTCTATGCAGATCTAGGAAACTAAATTTTGATAAACGAATTTAATTCGCGGTTCTACTGTTTTTTGAACCCACAATGCGGAAGAGGAGAAGATATCGATTTGTCGGGATATAATTATAACCCATTCTCAAACGAACTTTTCAAGAAAAGTTAGACATTGTAAGGAGAGGTCGCCCGACGCCACAAAGCCTGTCACAGCGGAAAGGTTCGTGTCGTTCGCCACTTTCAAAAGTTCAACTATGAGCGCTGTCAATGGCTCACAGGCTCCGAGAAGCACTGCAAACTCTACTGCTGGGAATGCCTATTATTTGCAAGTGATCGATTTGATGTTTGAGCCACACTGGCTTTGCAAACTTGAGTTGTCTAACCAAGGCGGCAACGACAGACACCAAAGTACGCTGGGCACTTACAAAGCAATGTGCTTTTGAAAACGTTTGGGACACCAGAGTGAGCTACAGCTCTCACTCGTCCTGCGTTATGTGACGGACACGGGAGTCAAGGAGCATTTATCCGGTTTGAAGATGTGACAACGGCAAGCGAGCTGATGACATTGCCGCTCTTATTTCCTTTCTTGGAGGAAAATGATAGTTGGATAAAGTGTGCACATGTGTTTGATGGCGCAGCAGTCATGCATCTGGACTCAATGGGTGCAGCTAAAAGTTAAGGAGAGGCACCGATGCCTTCTTCATTCACTGCTATGCACATCGACTAAATAGTACTGACTCAAGGAGCCTCAAAGCTAAAGAATGCAAGAGTCTTCTTTGCCAACCTCAATGCCTTAGCAGCATTTTTCTCACGATCCCTAAGCGCACGCAACTGTCTAATAATCAGTCTTTGTGAGTAGGCAACCATGCATGTTATTTTTATTAAATGTGTATGTATGTTTCGCATTTATTCGTTAATATTAAATAGCCTTATATTAACAAATAAAATGCAAATAGCCTAGTTGCCAAATTATTTGTTTTCTTTATTTTCAGTGAATTTATGTGTCTTTATCATCACGGTGAAACTGCTTTGGGTGCGACAATGCTGTTAGTTAACACACTGTATTTATTTTTGGGGACTTAAAGCTCAAAGTTTGTGGACCAGAAATGATAGAAGAAGAATATTAATAAATCTTGCACTCGACTATGTTCTTGCCTATTAGTTGAACTGTACTGTATTTACTCTTCCCCTCAATTCTCTGAAAAAAAATGTCAATTTTCAAGGTGACGCAACGCTGGTATACTGCTTTCTGTCTAAATGTATAGTTCTAAGCCATGGCATCTAAATGATGTAAATAACAGTGGATTAATTCGGGTGCGACGTGTAGGACCTCACTGAAGGCCCAGCGCCAGGCCCACGGCACGCTACTGTGTTACATGGTTATTTTTGTAGTGTTGGCCAATTAATTGTGCTAATATTCTATACTTATTATGTTCTGGACTGCCGTCATCCAATTGTTAAAGTAGAATTTGAAGCAGTAGCCTACCCGGGTGTGTTCAACTATTTCAGCACCGTTTCGCACTGTTCTGAGACGAGCATGATGACTGATCACTGACTGGTCACTGAATCCCCGTTTGGGTATTGGTTAGCCTACAATTAGGGTGTGGACACGGTCACGTTGTAGAGCTCCATATATTCCTAACGGTTTTTATTTTTTCTTGGAATAGAAACACCATAATATTAATCAAATTAATTAAGCTAAATTTAAAATCAATCCCATATACCTTGTTCTTTAAGAAAATAAAAAATCTAAAGTACAGCCAATATTACAAAAAGTAAAATGCTTCTCAAAGATGCCCTCTGGTGGTCATACTAGCAATAACTAGCATTAATAGCAACAATGGCTGACAATGAAATAACGTGCCATAGAATTCTGTGGCAGCCCGCAAGGTGTGCTGCAGTATGACGCAACTTTTACAGGAGGAACCACTGTACATATAGATGCTAAATATCTCACATTTCTGATATGGTCTGGCTGTGGTGCTCAGTATGGTGTGAAATTGTGTTTCTGAGCATGAGGATGGTTGGATGAGTGTGTGTGCGTGTGTGGTCATTGTAAACCCATAACCCATAAGCACCAACATACTGTATGAAGTTTATAAGAGCATTTCAAGTTGGGTGTCTACTGAAAGATAAGAGTCTATATTTTAGAGAAAATAAAGCATACTGTATATAAAAATGTTCAACCATTTTCCATCCTAAAAATGTGGCATAAGTAAAGGCTTTGATTTCTGGTCAAACAGATGGAAAAGGAGTCTTAGAAAATATCTAGCAGAAAAAGTCTTAAAAAGGTATTAAAAATGCATCAAAACCCAGTAATATTAAGTAAAGACCCCTACTAACTAATATCAACACTAATATATAGTTTCTAATATCAACTCTTATTAAGTTTTGGACATTTGGTCAATATGTTTATATAATATGGATCTATTCCATATTTTATTGGGTTACAGCCTGAATAAAACATGTATTAAATTGATMTTTTTTTCTCACCCATCTACACACAATACCCAATAATGACAAAGTGAAACATGTTTTTAGAAATGTTAGCAAATGTATTGAAAATGAAATACAGAAATATCTCATTTACATAAGTATTCACATTTGCACATTATTATTTTAAAATTATTTTTYATTTCACCTTTATTTAACCAGGTAGGCCAGTTGAGAACAAGTTCTCATTTACAACTGCGACCTGGCTAAGATAAAGCAAAGCAGTGCGACACAAACAACAGCACAGAGTTACACATGGAATAAACAAACATACAGTCAATAACACAATAGAAAGTCTATATACAGTGTGTGCAAATGAGGTAAGATAAGGGAGGTAAGGCAATAAWTAGGCCATATTAGCGTAATTACAATTTAGCAATTAAACACTGGAGTGATAGATTTTTGAATATTTTTCTGAATATTTTCTTACTGTTTTGGAATATTTTTATTCCGTACAGGTTTCCTTTTTTTCACTCTGTCATTAAGGTTAGTATTATGTAGTAACTACAATGCTGTTGATCCATCCTCAGTTTTCTCCTATCACAGCCATTAAACTCTGTGACTGTTTTAAAGTCAGATTTGGCCTCGTGGTGAAATATCTGAGCGGTTTCCTTCCTCTCCTGTAACTGAGTTAGGAAGGATGCTTGTATCTTTTTAGTGACTGGGTGTATTGATGCACCATCTGAAGTGTAATTAATAACGTAACCATGCTCAAATGGATATTCAATGTCTGCTTTTTTCATATTTACCCATTAACCAATGGGTGCCCTTCTTTGTGAGGMAATGGAAAACCTCTGGTCTTTGTGGTTGAATCTGTGTTTGAAATTAACTGCTCGACTGAGGGACCTTACAGATAATTGTATGTGGGGTACAGAGATGACGTACTCATTCAAAAATCATGTTAAACACTATTATTGCACACAGTCTATGTAACTTATTATGTGACTTGTTCAGCACATTTTTACTCCTGAACTTATTTGCCATAACAAAGGGGTTGAATATTTATTGACTGAAGACATTTCAGCTTTTAATTGTCAAATAATTTGTAAAAATGTCTAAAATCATAATTCCACTTTGACATTATGAGGTATTGTGTGTGTAGGCCAAAGACAAAAAAAATATCAAAGTTAAAATGTTTACATTYACAACAAAATGTGGAAAAAGTCAAGAGGTGTGAATACTTTCTGATGGCAGGCCAGGTTGTAATGATGAATATACTCAGCAAGTGTATCTGTCCTTATGGCCTTCTGTATGTTTACTTGAGTCCTAACTTAAGGGTACTGGTATATTTACCTGCAGTTTAGGTAAAAGGCACCTGCAGTGCTTTTCCTTCGTACTCAACTGTAGCTGCAGTGCTATTTGCAGTGTTAGCTCTTTCAACTTGAGGTGACTCACATCTTGCCCTCTCAGTCTGTCAACTTGAGTGCTTCCGGCAGTTACTTTGTTTTTGCTTTGCCTTTCCTCTGTAAGTACAGGGTCGATGCATCATGACCTATTGTGTAGCACAGCCGTTAGTCTCTCCTGAACTTCTCAGAATACTTCGCCTAACTGATAACATAAACATTTCCTTTCAATTAACGAGAAACTTTAGAGAGTGAATTTCCAAAACTTTGAAACTCTACTTAGTCGTCTTACTCATTCCACTCATACCACTTTCTCCCTAAAGGCTGAGGATAGCTACATCCAGGCTCCATTGTAACATTGACTGAGGTGAGAGTGTTTATGAGAGAGCAGATGGACCAGAGATTAAAGAGAGGACAACAGATGTGTAGACTGACAAATATGAGTTGCTCAGAGGGCATGCGAGGACATGGAGGTTGTACAGTAGTACTGTGGAGTTGACACACATTGAACTGGGTGGCATTGAGGACCCTAAATATAGTGGAATTACATGTGCACACAATATATACTGTAGATGAATGTATAGATTGATAGTCGGCCACTCTCTTCGGGGCCCAGTTTCCAGATAGCGATGGAATTTAGGCTTACGAGTGTTTAAACCGTACATCTTTCCTACAACGGCCGAAGATGTAACAGGCGCTTCACAAAACACYGTGTAGAGAGAATGGTCGGTAAGTGTCAATACTGTGTCAATACTGACAGGATSGAAAGGGAGCGCTGCTCTCGGATCAGCTTTCTCCATTCAAATCTTTCATTAAAATTGTAATTATTTCACAATACTGACAACGGATCAGCTCTTAGAGAGATAACACCACCTACGGCTGCAAATATTAAGGTGGCTTATTCTAATGCTTACCCACTAAAAATGCACTTAATCACATATTTGGCACATCATTGCACACAGGCTACAAATCATGAAATGTATTGAGACAAATTATCGACAGTAGCCGTCAAGTAGCAAAATTGAACTAAATTGATTGAACATGAAAGGTATTTCAATATGATTTAAATAGGCCTATAGCCTACTGTTTATATTTGAATGCAGTCATCCTGGTTTTCATTTGAAGCATATTTTTATAMGTCGCTTGTTTGTATCAACTGCAAAGACAATGGCAACTTTGAATTTGTAGTCGACTTTGTTCTGAAGATATTGTGTCACAGAAAGTCGGATAAACCATGTGATTCTATGTTTATCGGAGATCATCTCTGTCTAAAGTGAGGTGGGAGGGCAAAAACATTTYTGGGGACAATGCACTTAGCTGTTCTAGATTACAAACGTTTTCAAGTGCAACGTTAATAACGATGGTTTCGGGAAACAACTCATGGATTTAATGATGCTCCTACGAAGGTTCTAAAGATAAACTTAGCCTTAAGATGCTTTTGGGAAACTTGGCCCACATGAATACAAGATTACAGATATTGATTTTGCAATTAACAAATATAGATATGTAATAAGCATTGTAAAGAGTGAAACAGAGGGAGAGTAAGATGAAAGAGAAGCAGTAATGTTGGTACTCTGTTGGTATTCTGATAGCAACCATGCTCCAGGCATTCAGTCTAAGATTAAATAGATGAAGCAGGCAGCACCATGCTGAGGTGATGCCAGGCCAAGTATCACACGCACGCACACACGCATGGACGCACACACACAAGCACTCACACACATGCACACACATTCTTAGACCCCACACAACCAACGAGCCCTCCCAACCCATGCCAGGTGCATCTGTGTTTGCAGGCGAACAGCAGGACATGGGGAGGGCTATTTCAGGGCCAGGACAGATTGAAATCCGGATTAATCTCAGTTTAAATTCTCTCATTCTTCTGAGCAACACTAAATCCAAATCAAATGACTCACCAGTCGGAGCCCCCCACTCCTCCTGCCTTGCCACTGTTCAGTGTTTCTCAAGCTGCGGCTCATAAAGGCTTAACTAATTACTAGCGACAATCTAGAGCCAGTGGAAACATCCCTAATGAAAGGACTGACTGGGATTCGTCATTGGGACAACAGTTTGCCCTCTGAAGATGGGCAGAACTAAATCACGGGAGAACACACTAATCTGGAGCCTCTAATCTGCAATCCCCTGTAAATCTGGTGATGAGAATTCACAAGAATGGTTTCTCTATCTTTCCCTTCCTTACTCACGCCGTCCTTGTATCTTCCTTCTTTTTTAATGTATGTGGTGTGTGTGTGTGTGTGTGTGTGTGTGTGTGTGTGTGTGTGCTGTTGTGTGTGTGTGTGTGTGTGTGTGTGTGTGTGTGTGTGTGTGGTTGTGTGTGTGTGTGTGTGTGTGTGTGTGTGTGTGTGTGTGTGTTGTGTGGTGTGTGTGTGGGTGTGTGTGTGTGTGTGTGTGTGTGGTGTGTGTGTGTGTGTGTGTGTGTCCTGTTCTGTTCTGTATGAAGAGGTCAATCGGACCTACACTTCCCACATAACCATCTAGTAGTGTGATGGACGCGGAGGAGTGGAGAAAGGGGGATGTGTGTGTGATGGAAGAGTGTGGGAGAGGAAGCAGCCGGTAGTGTGTGAGGGAGGTAGATGAGTTCATTCCTGACAGTGTTGACATGCCCATCCAACAGCAGAGCCACACACATACTCAGAGCCAAACACATACACAGGCATACCATACAATTCTATGCACAAGGTCTACTTTTAACAATTAACACTGAACATTTTACAAAAACACATTTACTGGAAGAACTGTGCAGATGCAAAATTTGGCAACAGAATTTTGGTAAAACTTCCCTCAGTGTTTTGTGTCCACGTTTTCCAAAAACTCGGTTAAATATCTGCTGCGAATTAAGATCCAGTGATGTCTGCAGAAAGAATGGGGTGTCAGCTTTGACATGACACCTTGACTTTGTAAAGAAATCTCTCAGTAAGTGAAGTGGATTTACACCCGGTGACAGAATTGCGGTTACGGAATTTCATCATGGGTCCCTGATCTGTACTAAACATGAATGCATAACTATGGATATGATTGTTGTTCTCGTCATGTTCATATATCTTAAATACAGTGCATTCGGAAAGTATTCAGACCCCTTGACTTTTTCCTCATTTTATTACGTTACAGCCTCCTTCTAAAATTGATTAAATAAATAATGTTCCTCATCAATCTACACACAATACCACATAATGAAAAGCGAAAACAGGTTTTTAGAAATGTTTGCAAATGTATTATTAAAAATAAAAACCGGAAATACCTTATTTACATAATTATTCAGACCCATTGCTATGAGACATGAAATTGAGCTCAGGTGCATCCTGTTTCCATTGATCATCCTTGAGATGTTTCTACAACTTGATTGGAGTCCACCTGTGGTAAATTCAATTGATTGGACATGATTTGGGAAGGCCCACACCTGTCTATATAGAGGTCCCACAGTTGACAGTGCATGTCAGAGCAAAAACCAAGCCATGAGGTCCGTAGAGCTCCGAGACAGGATTGTGTCAAGGCATAGATCTGGGGAAGGATACCAAAAAATGTCTGCAGCATTAAAGCTCCCCAAGAAGACTGTGGCCTCCATCATTCTTAAATGGAAGAAGTTTGAAACCACCAAGACTCTTCCTAGAGCTGGCCAAAGGTTCACCTTCAACAGGACAATGACCCGAGCACACAGCCAAGACAATGCAGGAGTGGCTTCGGGACAACTCTCTGAATGTCCTTGACATTTAAATTTGTTTGTACTAATTGAGTGTTGAGTTAGATACATACTCTAGCTACCTCAATCGTTATTTATTTTTTTGTGGTGGATTCACAGCAATTGCTAGCTAGCCAAAATCTTGATAGCTAGCAGGCTGAGCTAAATAAAAATCTCCCTGTCACGTTCTGACCATAGTTCTTTTGTATTTTCTTTGTTTTAGTGTGGTCAGGGCGTGAGTTTGGGTGGGTTATCTATTTTTGTGTTTCTGTGTTGGTTTTCTCGTTTGGCCTGATATGGTTCTCAATCAGAGGCAGGTGTTAGTCATTGTCTCTGATTGGGAACCATATTTAGGTAGCCTGTTTTCTGTTGGGTTTTGGTGGGTGGTTATTTTCAGTCTTTGTGTGTCTGCACCAGATAGAACTGTTTTCGGTTGTTTCTTTGTTGTTTTGTTATTCAGTGTTCAGTTTTGATTATTATTAAATATCATGAACACTTACCACGCTGCACCTTGGTCCTCACCTTCTTCCACCGACGACAGCCGTTACACTCCCTAGATACAGCCATGTCTCATAGTCATGTCATGAGATTTGTAAATTAAAGAGGAATATAATAATACGAATCGAATGGAGTTTCCCATCTCCCCATTCAGAGTTTCTGGCGCAGCACAGAAATGACTTATCCAGATGGTGTGACAAAGGCATTTCCTATTTTATTTGATTTATTTAACCTTTATTTAACCAGGTAGGCTAGTTGAGAACAAGTTCTAATTTGCAACTGCGACCTGGCCAAGATAAAGCATAGCAATTCGACACATACAACAACACAGAGTTACACATGGAATAAACAAAACATACAGTCAATAATACAGTAGAAAAAAGAAAACAAAAAGTCKATATACAGTGAGTGCAAATGAGGTAAGATAAGGGAGTTAAGGCAATAAATAGGCCATGGTGGCGAAGTAATTACAATATAGCAATTAAACACTGGAATGGTAGATGTGYAGAAKATGAATGTGAAAGTAGAGATACTGGGGTGCAAAGGAGCMAGWTAAATAAAATAAATACAGTAAGAGGATGAGGTAGATAGATGGGCTGTTTACAGATGGGCTATGTACAGGTGCAGTGATCTGTGACCTGCTAACTTTTTTTGTTACTTTTAAGGTTGRAACCAACATGCAGTACCTCCAKCAGGCAGAGAGGCAAGAACCATTTGTCCGCCAGCTCAGGGACAAGCTACACTATTCACAGCCCAGTGTAGTGTTCAATGTAATTGCATTGCTGGCCTTTATTAAACTTAATGTATTTGTATTGTTTTAAAAAATGTACAAATAAAAGGACATGTATGGTTTAAAAATGTTTTTCATGTTTATTTGTTTTAGCTCTTAGTGATAATTAAGTGTTAGTACATTTATGTTAACATCATTAGGTCCTTTATGTACATGTTATGAACGACCAAAGGTGTCTGACTTTCAGTACAGCGTCATGCGATGTAGAGTCGATGCATGTGTTATGAACGACCGAAAAGTGTCTCACTTCAGAGAAAGTATTACAGGATTCTACACGAAGTGTCAATAAATAGGTTACTGACGTTCTGCTGATTTATGAAGGTTCTCTCATGATCCACACGTTGCTGTAGGGTGTGAGAGACATTTAAATGAGTCGATGGACCTGCAAAGCTCGTGTTTGTGTCAGTCCAACCTGAGACTACCGCACCAGGGGCCTCCTTTATAAAATGGACTATGACTTACGCAGAAAACCACGTATAAGTAGTTATTTATAAAAACCTAACTTTGACGTTGAAGTGATCTTATCTC